>NW_017728951.1:54606188-54633202 GCF_001723895.1 Crocodylus porosus
AGTATATGCAACTACACAAAACAATCAGTGCAAGTTTAGTATAGTAAGTAATTGGGAATAAGGATTTTTAAGCATTATTCCATTTTTCCTAGCATGTATTATCTGAAATAGCTTTGATGCATTAGGCATATGCTGCCAATAGGAAATAGAGTTATCACCATAGAAATAAGTTCAAGCTAATGTGAAAAGGCACATTAAAAAGTGCTTAGACCTTCTATTACACTCTTTTGTCTTGAAACATCTTCCCTCCCTAGCCCTTATTCACTTACCCTTACCTCCTGTCTCTGAGTGCAGAGGCTGTGTTCACTATATACTTACCCGAGTACTTTGCCTAAATACTGCACACCCCCAAATGACTGGGTTCTTCCTAATGCTTGCAATTTGGGAAATGTTGCAAACTAACCAACTCAGAAAATAGGTAACAAGACTAAGTTGATGTAATTCAGGCAATGGCTAGGTTAACCTTATGGAAAAGCTAAAGACAGACAAGACTGACTGAGAAGCAACTGAAGGACACTGCAGGTAGATAAAAGGCAAGTTATAGGGAAAAAAACTAATACTAAACTTGACCTCTTTCTCTACTAAAGAGAAGCCTGAAAACATGATAGTCTAAGAGCATGTCTACAACAAGACACTGACTGCACAGTAGCTGACTAATATTGCGCAGTAGCATGTCACAGTGCTAACAGTGCTAATAAGCTACTGCACAATATTATTAAGCTACTGCACAGTAGCATCACTTAAAAGGCATTTGCCAGTGCTACTGCACTATGACTCCTGTTACTGTGCATTTATTTAGTATTTGGATTATACAAGTACTAAATAAATGCACAGTAACCACTGCACAGTAGCATGTCATGTAGACATGCCTACTGACTACCAATTGCTGTTTCTTTTGAAACTATACCTTTGACATCTTCATTGTCTTGGATCATGGATCCCTGAATGGAACTTGGCAAAGTTCTCCCTACAAAAAAAGAAAGAGTGGACTATAAAAGAATGAACAAAACCAGAGTGGTTCTGATTCGTGAGAAAACTAAACCATAATGCCATCATGTCTATATCTAGGACCCTTGAAAATCCTTTTATTGCTTATGTCAATATAACAATAAGGATATTTTATGAGTGACAATCTGTATATTGTTGAATGTGAGAATAATTGTATACGCTTCCCATTCCAGTTGATTCTAGCCAAAATTATGTCTTTTTCAGCCTTGCTTGGGTTCTGTTTGAATGGCCTAACAATTGTGTCTTTCCGAAAAATCAAAGAACTCCAAACTCCTGGTAACCTCCCTATAGTCAGCGTTGCATTAGCCGATTGTGGGATCTGCATCAATGCATTCATTGCTTCTTTTTCCAGCTTTCTCAGGTATGTGACTTTTTTTTTAACAGATACTCAAGAAGACTGAATAAATGAAATTTTGAACCTAATAAATTATGCTCTACCATATACATTATTTGTTACCGTATGTTTACATAAACTTATGGAACAGCCCCAGGAGGGAGGAACTTGCAGGTTTCCGGTGCCCCAGCCTGTTGCATGGCCCTGCTACTCCCTAATTAACAGGACTGTAGCACATTGAGCCAGGGGAGTCAGTTGTTACTGTATGTTTCCATAAACATTCATATGTAGGTTCACAAGGAATTTTAGAGAAATTTAAAGCAATTTATGCAAATCTGTTTACATGGAGTTTCAAACAAGCTGCTGTTTCCTTAACCTTCTTCATTATTGCAAGCTTCAGTAATTCAGTCAGGAAAAAAAAACAATACTATGTATTTATGGGTGATCAATTACACAACAAACAATTGATCCAGGTTCCAAAATAAAGTCACATAAGATGTTTGTTAAGTAACTTCACATAGGCTATGGACAGAAGTTACACATAAATTGGTTTAAGTGATCAGAACCTGGTTCAAACGTGTAACAGAACATAAGTTCAGTGCACATAAAACAGTTTTAAAATGGACAAAACTGGTTTAAGATAAACCTGATTGAATGTAGTATCAGACTTAACTGATTTGGGTCAATCCAGTTTATGCAACTTCTGCCCCAGACCCCTTCCTGGTTTAAATTAACCCTGAGTCCTCTAGGATCCCAGCATGTTCTCTAGGCTGGACTGTGCTCTGCTTTCTACTCCAGAGAGCAGGGCTGGTCCCACCCCACCTCTCTCTAGCCCCAAGGGGTAGGGACATGGCGAGACACCAGCCAGCATGACCATGTTAAGGCAAAGGGGGCAGGGAGGATGTTAATTCTTCCCTCCTTCCCCTCCCCCCATGCCAGGTCAGCCGGTCTGCAGGTCAGTGGTGGAGGCTATTTGGCCTAGCAGACCCTGGCTCCAGGGCAGATGGGACAGAAGAAGGAATTTACCCCCTCCCTACCCCCTTCACCTTAACAGGGCCATGCCAGGATGGTGTCTGGCCACATCTCACCACTGGAATGGCAAGGGGATGGGTAATGGCAGCAGCCTCTGCCAGAGTGCTCAGGAGGGTCTTATTTCTTTCTCCCTTCCCTGTCCCACCACCAGGGACTGCAGCCATTCTGGCATGGCCTCTTTAAGGCTAAGGAGACAGGGAAGGGGTTAATTCCCCCCTCCCACCAGGGGACTGCAGCTGGGAGAGAGCAGCTCCCCCCTCCCCCAAGCGTGGTGGGAAAGGCAGCTCTTTGCAGTGCTGCCCAGCCCCAGAGGGGGACTCTTCCCCCTGCTTCTCTCTTCCACCTGCAGGGCAAAGGGGGGCTCTGTTTGGTGCTAGAGAGGGACTTCCCCCACCTATCCCCTGCCCCCCACCACCACAAGGCAGGGAGGGGGGCTCTGCGCAGTGCTGCTCAGCTTGGCCAAGCCTAGGCATGGGGAGCACCTGGCACTGAGCCACAGCCCTTGGGTGTGGCCCCACCCACATAGCCCAAGATGGCCCCGCTCAGCCCTAGCTGAGGCAGATGCACAGTGTGGTTGGCAGGGCCACCCCCAGGGGCTGCAGTTCAGTGACAGCCACTCCCTATGTCCAGGCTGGGCTGGGCTGGGCCAGGCAACACTGCACAGAGCCCCCTCCCAGCCCCACAGTGGGGGGGATGAAGGAGGGGGAAGAGTACCCTTCCAGCACCAGAGTGTTCCTCCCCATCCTGTGGCAGAGGGGGTCAGGAGCAGTGGGAAGAATCCTGCTCTGGGACTGGGCAGTGCTGTGTACCTGGATTTCTCCTAGCTGTCAGGGAGCTGCTGTAGTGGGCAGAGCTCTCCCCTCGTCCTGCTCCCCCACCACAGGGGTCTGGCCATGCCCCCATCTGATCATGTTCCGTCTTCCCCCACCTTCCAAACCCCGTAGGCCAAGGTGGGGATTTAAACCCCTCCTCACTCTTACTCAAGCTTGCCAGGGCCTGGCCATGCTCCCCCCCTTCCTGCTCCCTCAGCTTCTCCGTGGAAGAGAAGGAAGGGCTGCTCTAGCACCCCCAGGCTTCTGACCTGAGCTACTACAGGCATGTGCCTGTATTTCTGGAATGAAAAGGGAATCTCTACCCACTTGCAAACTGTTTCAAATCTCTACAGGTGAGACTAACCTGCAAAGATTAAATCAATTCAGGCTCGGGCTTTTTGAATGTCTATCCCTAGCCACAGGGAATATATTTTTAAAACCATGAATTATAACCAACAACTCAAATAAGAGAGCTAAATTCTTTGATAAGTACACTATAATTTGGTCATCTCATGATACAAACAACTGAATTTTGCAAATTAGCAAGTCAGAAACGAGACACAATAAAGCCCCAGTTCATAAAAGCATATAAACCTGTATTTAAATCCATTTAAATTACAGGCAGCCTTTCACCATATATCTACATTTAAATATATGCATATTTTCCTTGATACTAATGATGAAACTTACATGCATTGAGCCAAAAAAAAAAAAAACCAAGGAGAATGTAACGAGAAGAGGACTTTTTTATTTATTTCAAAAGTTGCAGTTTAGTGTCAATGTATATTACTTCATTTACTACTAGTATAAAAGTGATGGAAATCATGATGATAATGGATGGTAAGGTTTGTGAAGTAGGGGCTGTCTTTTTCTTCTGGGGTTCTATAGCATCAAGCACAACAGGCCCTGATTCATGACTGAAGCTCCTGGACACTCACAATATAATTCAGTGGTTAAAGAATCCAATATTTTCAAAAGCTGGCATCCCTTTTTGGTACCCACAAATTGTTAACACAAATAACAGCCTATAATTTGGGGTTTGCAGTTACTGTTACTTAGTGGCTTTTCTGAATGCTTGATTTGCAAGCTTAGGCTCACATTTTAAAATGAGGGTACCTTAAGTTAGCCCTTCTGTCTCTAATTTTGTATAGATCTGTTAACCACTTGCAACTCCCACTTATTTGAGTAAGAGCTGGAGTCAATGTAGCTTTGCAAACCAAGTCATTAGTACTGAAGTACTAGAATATGAATGTAGACCTATCTATGATACCCCAAGGGGATTCTTTGGTGTTATGAGTATACTTAAATGGCAATCACCAAATGATTTCGAACCTACCTGCCATTTTTCAAACACAAAAAAGGAGGGGGTTTGTTTTTTTAAGATTAAAAAATGAAAATCTAACCCTAAACCACTACCATTATAGTTTATCTAAAGATTTAACATCTTACTATTTCATGAGGTTCTCCTGCATTTATAGACAGACTTGTTTTTTTAGACTATATTTCCATGATTTGCGTGAACTCACTGAAGAGCTATTTTCTATTCTAAAACAGAAAGAAAAAATGTATCATATCAGACACCAGCTATGTAATGGTACTGTATTAACATTATTTATACTGAAAGTGTTTTATGGAAGTGTTATCCACAAGACAAACATACATTGTAATATTTTTTCCTAAAATCATGCTAAAAATATGTCTTTATTATATTTTGAAACCATTTGTTATTTGCTTGCAGGTACTGGCCTTATGGCACTGATGGCTGTCAAATTCATGGATTTCAGGGTTTCTTGACATCATTGGCCAGTATTAGCTCTTCTGCTGTTGTGGCATGGGACCGCTATCATCATTATTGTTCTAGTAGGTGTTATTATTTACTTAACTACCTCAGTTAATCTTTTGATTTTAAAAGGTAACTTGTTTACATGCAAAAAATCCTAATTAGTGACTATATTAGTTGCAAACTTTCTACATTAAAGATTTTTTAAGTTGCAAACATTTCAAAGATGTATCTAATATATGGCATACACATGTATGGTGTCAGGATCCGTACCACTACAGCAGGCTCCATGCAATGAATAGTGTAACCCTGAGACACCCTTTCCAGGCTGTCTCCACATACTGACTAGGGTTGCCAACCCTCCCAAATTGGCTGGGAGTCTATCAGAGTCGGTATTGATCTCCCAGTGACTATTGAAAGCAATTCAGGAGATGGATATTGTGAACAGGTTGAACAGTACAATTAATGACATTTTGTCATGTTGGGGAAAAAAAATCTCTTGGAGTAGCTTCAGTCAGAGTTGACAGCCCTAATACTGACTAATCATGTAGAACCATGCTCTAAAATCACTTGTGCCACTCAGTGCCCTGACAGGTATCAAATGACACATATAAAATGGATCTTTAGCCCAGCCTTGGAATATTCTGTACCAGCAAATTTGCTTGGCGGAGTGGAGTACCATTGATTTCAGTCAGATTTTTGCCTGAGGGCAGGAGATACAATAACTGGTCTACCTCAAAAATATGCAGAAGATAATATTGTTACTATATAGTACCAATAATTTATAGGGAAGAAACACCATCTATACTAAGTTTGCCCAAACTATTTTATTCTAGAATATCATTTTCAATTTCTTGTCATTCTTAATTTCCCTTTTTTTGCTGAAATTTAATATATTGGCTCATAGGGAGCAAATCATTTAAAAGGCTCAATAAGTTTTGCTGCAGTATCTTCATATATTGACAGAAAAGAGAAAAGGTTTTCTGGTAACAATATTCTTTTGCAAGTTAGCTTCATACCTCAGCTGAAAAATCAAAGAAATGAAATATTTGGAAGAGAGCTACATCCTAGAGCAGGGGTCGGCAACCCTGTGCATGGAGACATTTTTCCTGGCACACTGGGAGGCATGCAAGAAAATTGTTTTTTGGGTTTTTTTAAGTTGCTGCTCTGGGCACTCACATGCAGCCACAAGTTCCAGCAGCACTACAGGCACCGTGATGGAGCCAGGAGAACACAGGCAGGGAGGCTGTCTGTGTCCTACTGCCCCTGCCCCTTGCTCCCAGGCTGCGCCCTCCAGCCCTGCAGTCCCTGGAGAGAGCTGCACATGGTACAGGTCTGGGGCAGGTACTGTTCAGGGTTGCTGCCCTGGAGGCTTCTAGAAGGTGGCAGAGCCCTGGGTCCAAGCAGGCAAACACCCTGTCCCACCCAGGTGGGGCAGCACTGGGGTGCCAAGTGCTGGGGCTGGGTAGTCGGGGCAGGACCTAGGCAGTGTGGAGGGAGGTGCCATAGGCAAGCCTGCCCAGTTGGGGCCTTAAGAAGGTGGGGGCTGTGTGGGAAGTGTGGGATGCCCCAGGGCTCTGTGGGCTCAAGCTTTGGTGGGCAGGCAGGCGAGGGGGACCAGCAGCACCTGTGGTGGGGCCTGGCCCAGCCCACGCTGCTCTGCAGGGATGGGCTGCAGCTGCCCTGCATGCAAGGGTATGCTGCCTAGTTGGGGCAGCACACTGGGTTTGGGGGGCTTCCCTCTCTGGGATTGGCCTCCCTGCACACTGGGCATAGTACATGCAGGGCAAAGCCATACCTGGTGCAAGGACCTGGCCACGGGAGCCCCTGGACCCTGGGAACGGCTACCACAGCTGTCCCAGCCTGCCCAGGCTCTGGCCCTGCCTACCCACATCTCCCCTCAAGGAGGCAGAGCTGGCTTGGCACTGCACAGAGATGCTACACTGCAGGCTCCCTGCTGGCTTGACCTTGAGCACTGGCTGCAGTAGCTGTTCCCAGAGCCTGGGGGAACAGCCTGCAGCTGCAGCTCTCACTAGCACTGTACCCAGCATGCACAGAGGCCAAGCAGGCAGCCCTCTGAGCCCAGAGTCCTGCTCCAGCCAAGTAGCATCCCTTCATGGGCAGGCTGGCTGGGCCCCACCTCCAGTGCTGCTGGGCTCTGTCACTTTGGCCCAAGTCTGCAGAGCCTTGGGGCAGCCCCCACTCCCCGCCTGACCCCCACTCTTCTCCAGCTGCAGCCTTCCCAAGGGCCTGGCCAGACCAGCCTGCCTACGGTGACTCCCCCAGTGCCTGCTGGTCACTGCTCCTTGCTCTCTTCCCTCTCTCATCACAGCTGGCGCTAGATCATGGGAATTGTGGGGCTGGTGCTAGGTCAGGCTGGGGATGGGAATTCAGCCCAGCTGCCCGATCATAAGGCTGGGGAGGGGAACTGAGTCATCAGACTCAGTTCCTTTCCCCAGCCCGATCACAGCACTTGGGAGGGGAACTGAACCTGGGCTCAGTTACCTTCCCCTGTGCTGCGATCGGCTTTTCACAGCCCAGCAGTGGGAGATGGGGAGAGCCAGGGCTGTGCTCCCAGCTGCTGCTGAGAGCGCAGCCCTGGTTCTCCTGTCTCCCACCACATTGCTGCTGGCTGCTTCAGAACTCGAAACATTTCAAAACTTTTGAAATGTTTCGACAAGCCTCTTTTTGTTTCGAGGCTGTTTCGAAGCCCTTTGTTTCAATTCTATTTTGTTGTTTCGAGCTTGAAATGAGTTGAAACAGTGTCACATCGAAACAGCTGGTGAAATTTCACACAGCCCTAGTATTTAGTGTAAAAAAATGAAACATTTATGATTATTAACTCTATTAAATATGCAGTGCATCCTGCCATGTACCCCCCCCACCACCCCCGTTTTGTTTTTGTAGTGTGCTGGCATCGAATTCCTTTGGAAATAGGGATTTATAGGAGTGTCAAATTGTAGGGGTTTATTGAGGGGTACAGTGTTCATTTTAATAATCAAACTATCTGCCAATATTTCTTTGGCCGTGTTCATGCACATTTCCACTGAGTGAAATGAGTGGTCATTTCCACTGAATTACACTGTTTCTTAAGATCCCATTAGATTTGTGCATGCACTTGTGAAGTGGAATTTCTGTTATAATATACAGACACACACACGGAATATAGCTCCCCAGGGGCTACTCCAGTTTGTGCTGGAAGCCAAACTACACTCCAACCAGCCTTACTGTTGGAGGGAAGGGGATATAAAGATAAGCCAAAATTCACATACTGCACTGAGAAGCTCAAAGATCAGTTTTTGCTTCCCAACTGAAAAGCTGGTATGAAAAACACTCATAAAATACAAACTATTTTTCCTGGTTTTCAGAGTTCCTTTGACTACCAAGCAATTGCAACAGCACATGGAAATTCCATAATCTAAACTATTTGTCTAGGTCCTACCGTTGATTCAAATGAACTCCTTAGCACATCTTCAGGTGGTTACTCAGTAGAATCTCTCTAGCATGGCAGCTAGCGAAGCCAGGTTGCTGAGAGACTATGCTAAGTCAGTGTATCTTCCCTGTTTCCTGCCAATTCTTACTGGCCATCACTTTCCAATTAGGGATTGCAAGAACTCACAGAGAGCAGAGATGACTAACACCTTCTGCTGTCCCAGAATTGCTCCCAGAAAACTTTTTTCATCAAAGTCCCTACATCCCTGACTTTGTTGGTGGGTTAATTCAGTCTTTCATTCCTGGTTTTAAGGCACAGTAGACTGTTTTCAGGGAAACTTCTTGAAATAAATATCTTTAAAAAAATACTGCTAGAAAACTGATGAGCCTCTAACTTATTATCCACGGCCTTCATGGTAGATGCTTAAGTATTTTCAAAGCTGTGGTGACATGTTACCTCTGTGATAAAAACAACCAGTGCTAAGTTACATGTGTGCTTGTATTGAACATACCAAATTTACCAAAATGCAAAATGACTCTGAACTTAAGACACCTTCCAATAATTTCATACCTCCCCACACCTTGCCCCCCGTGCCTATCTGCCCCTGCAGTTTCTACCACTCCCACATGTATGCTCTGGCCCAGCCTCCTAGCCCTGGTGAGAGCTGCTACTGCTGCACTGACTGTTACCTGGTCAGAACAAACACATGCTCCATGCCCTAGGCTAGAGTAGGGCCAGAGCCATAATGGAGATGGAGTAAAAATAAGCAGCAAAGGTGGATGGGGAGGGTAAGAACGGGAAATGGAGGCTGTGGTGAGCAGACAGGGGGAGCAGGCAGCAGTTGTAACTCTGATCCCAGTCAGGGCCAGGACTGGAATCAGAGCTGCAGCAGCCACATGCCCCTCCCCCCCCCGCAAAAAAAAATCTTGTGCTCAAATCTAAGATGAAGGATTCTCACCCCCGAAATTAAATGACCTGGGAACCGGATCTTGAGCTTGAGTAAATACAGTATTTGTTATAAATACAGTATTTGTTATATTGACTCCGCCAGGAACAATAAGCAAAAAGGTTGCCTTTCATTCTGAAGTTTTTGTCAAGAATTCAATGTGGGGAAAAGAAAATTTTCTTTTCAGGCCCCAATAAGGTCATGGGATAGTTTGTAAGCTGTATACATAGCAGTGGCCTTTAGACACCATAATGGCAGCCTTCATAGTTGCCAAAAGTGCTGGACTGATTATAATTGTCTTTGGAAAGACATTTTCCTCTCTGCAACACAGAACTGATTCTTTTTTATGTGCATTTCAGAAGTCTTTTCTCCTCTATTCAATAACATTTTATATTAAAAGCTTGGGCAGCTTGGACCCTTAGGTACAAATACATTTCTTTATTTTGTTTGCATCGTTACTTACTGATAATGAAACAGCAGCAATGCTAGTACCAAACATTTCCAATGAAAAGCAAAACAGGAAATGAGTGGTTTTAAAAGCCTGTGCTCCAAGGCTATTTGAACAAAAAGTAGTAAGTAGGTTGTGCTTTTACCCTTTACGTGCTGATCAAGAGAAAAAGTAATTCACATCAGGATTAATCCCATTACCAGTACTCCAAGCCATATCTGTTCTCAGCCCATACATTCAATTCCAATTGACAGCATTATGAGTTGCAAATTAAAATACCATTTTTATGGTCTAGGAGGAATTTTGTATCTTAGGGTCTAATTCGCGGTCAGAATTTCAAGTTTGGTTCATCTGGAAAAATACATCTGGGGATAGTCTTCCAGGATTCCGTCATGTAATCTCTCATAATCCTCTTCCAAATAAGCCATTGTCTTTTTATTATTTATTATTACACTTTTTAACTTGATACTTGAGACTGGGATTTATTCTGCACCATTTATCATAAGATTCAGAGGGTTTATGATGAAAGGAGCAATAGAAACATGAGGAATTAATGTGATTATAAATTATTTGAGATGATACTTTTCAGCCACTTTTGGCACTAATGTGCAAGTAAAAAGGGCTCACCAAAGCCCTTGGAACAGAGCATTAACTGCCTCCATTGGATCAAAATAATCAAGGGTTGGAAACCAGGAGTTAGCATTTCCCCTGTATAATACAAAGATAAAGAACATCCCCAATCAGAAAACATGATGAGTTTTGACCTAAGAAGGAAACTATTTGGTTGAAGAAATTGACCTCTGCAAGTTTAACATTTCCCCCTGCATTTAGATGGTAAAAGATAGATGGAATTAGTTATTTATTTTTAAAAGGTACGGTTACCTAATCATCTAGCACTGTTGGCTCTTTGAATGAAGGAAAGGATCATTCAAGAATATTCTAGGGCAGCAGCAAGATATGGGCAGGAGGCTGGACTGTAGTCACTGGATTTGTGTGCCTACTCAGAAGCAAGTAGCTTCCCCACACATACACTGCTGGCTTAGGAAAGAGACAGAAATTTCCATACTTAATGGAAATTTACTATTTAGAAATCAGCAACTATGACAGTTTGAATCAACTGTATTAATAAATAAATTGATTCCCATGCATGAGGAAGGAGCAGTTTATTGGCACAAGTGTTGAAAATGTCCAATGCCACCGTTCCATATTTCCTTCTAGGTCAGAGGTGAGCAAAATACAGCCAGCGGCCCAAATCTGGCCAATGAGACCATTCTATCCAGCCTGTGGGACCCCTAAAAAATTTAGAAAATTCATATTTATCTGCCCTTGGTTCCAGTCACAAACGATAGGAAGCAAAGGCAGTAGGACCTAGGGGAAGCCTGGCAGGCTCCCACAACAGCAGGGCCCTCCTGGTCCCGCCCCCCCCAGCCCCAGCAGGGACTTCTGGCCTGGGACCATGTGGCTGCCCTGCACCAGAACCTCAGGTAAGGGGGAAAGGGGTGGAAGCAGGGGAAGGGCAGGGGAGGACCCTAGGCAGGGAAGGAGCCCAAGGAAAAGCTGAGCATGGGGGGCTGGGAAAAGTGGCCCCACACCTGCCCTGTGCCAGGTGCCCTGCACTGCAGCCACTCACAGCCCACCTGGAGCTGCACGTGCCTACTCTGGACAGCCCCCTGTGGGCTGCCAGTGGCTGCAGCATGGGGCATCAGGCACAGAGTGGGGGAGGGGCTGCTTTTCCCCCCCTGTGCTCAGCACCAGCTTGTAACCCAGCCCCACTGCCAGCCTGGGCCCTGCGCCAGCTCTAGGCTCACCTGTCGGAGCTGCACATGGCGACTGCAGCTGCAGCCTCCCTGCTTGCCACACTGGGCAGTGTTTGCCACCACAAGCTCTGGGCAGACAGCAACAGCCAACACTACCCTGTATGGCAAGTCAGGGGGCTGCAGCTGCTGCTGCCACACGCAGCCCCAACAGGCAAACCCAGAGCCAGCACGGAGCCCAAGCTGGCAGCAGGGGTGGGTTACAAGCTGGTGCTGAGCATGGAGGGGGTGGGAAAAGTGGGCTCTTGCCTGCCCTGTGGCCAGTGCCCCATGGTGCCGCCACTTGCAGCCCACATGGGGCTGCCTCTGCCTGCTCCAGACAGCCCCGCCTGGGCTGCAAGTGCCTGTAGCAGGGAGTGCCGGCCATGGGGCAGGCAAGGGGATGCTTTTCCCTGTGCTCAGCACCAGCTTCTTCCCTGCTGGCAAGGTGCAAGAGCCAGCAGGAGCATGGGGCCCACACTGGTACCCTGGGGCCAGTGCCAGTGGGGCCCAGAGCAAGGTGGCAGGAGTACAGGGTCCCAGCCAGCAGATGCTCTATGCAGCTGGGCCAGATCCCCATTCCCTGCTGGTGCAGCCCAGGCCGGCTCCACAGACACCTGCCAGCCTGTGCCCCACTTTGGGCCCCACCGGTGCTGGGCCTGGGACACTGGTCCCAAGACATTGGGACATTGGTCCCAAGATGGTGGCCAAGGGGCAAGGCACCTGTCAAGGGGTGGGGATACCCATGCAGCCCTCAACAGCCAAAATAATTGCCTGCCACTGTTCTAGGTCCTGTTCTTCCAGAAGTAATTAGCTAGAGTTTACAGAAAAAAAAGGAGTGAGAGAAAAAAGAGGACAGAGGATTTTTATATTCCTTTTATAGAAAGAAAGGGAGAGGAAACATAGTAATAATTTGGAAAAAAAATATCCTGTATCAGCTAACTATGACTTTGGTTACAACAACAGTTGGGGATTACCACTGAAACAGTAGAAGTACAGCACACTCTTTATAGATTACAGTCTGTTGTAGCAGACAATTAATTACAGGTTCTCATTTCAAGTTCTGCAACTACTTCAATTTACCTTGCACTTCAGCTCAAACAAGCTATATCCTCTAGTGTTAATGTTGTACTGATCCCTCTCTGGATTTAGTCAGTTACCATGAAGGGCTCAAAGCCTCCCAGGCCCTTTTCCTCAGGCTCAGGTAGCCCTTTCAGTTACTAGGAAGCTTCGAGACAGCTGGTTTCAAAAGAACTTTTCAATCTTTTGTCATGATTTCTCCTTCCTTGCTGCAGTTTCCGCTCCTCTTTACTTATCCCAAAACAAATGCTCTTCACAAATTCTTCCCAGTTACCCCCTCACACACAGACTGCTATTAAAGTTCATAAACAAGCCTGTGTGCTAGTCACCTGTACCAACAGGCTCTCTAATTCCCTCCACCTGGAAAAACAGGCTACTCCCGGCAACTTGCCTTCCTGGATGATTTTTGCCTTGGCCATAACTTCTTCCTTACTTCTGTAAAGCTGGCCTGAGTTGTTATGGTGCAGAAACAGCATGCTTCATAAATCCAGATTGATTGTACATGGAAATGATGTAAAATTCTATTAAATTAAAAGATGCAATAGAATTAAAGCAAGCATGCTGGAAAACATACTAATATACATAGTTATTATTACCCATTTTATTGAACTTATGTAGCGTGAAGGTTAAAACACAGGTTTTGGTTTGTTTTTTCTAAAATACCAGAAGGGATTAGTTAAATACTTAACACTAGCAAAATTGTATCTGAAAACAAGTTCAAACATTTACAAGTTAAGCCACTTTTGTGTTAAGCTTGACAAAAAAAAATCTTAATGCAGAAGTAGATTTCATTTTTGCTGCCATAGCAGTAAAAATAATGGCTTAACAGAATTACCAGAATTTGCAAAACACAAAACAAATTTGACATATTGTACAATAAGCTTGTCCCAATTGACTTGAAAATAGTAGCTGTATTAAAAAAGTCACCAGAACCATTGTTTATAATAGAAATATAGTTGAGCCCTTTTATATATAGCAGCACTACCACACTTGTTTTAACATATATTTATATTCAAAGCAATTTTAAAAAGACAGATATGTAGGACTTCTCATTTTATAGCAACTTTGAGATGGAATTTTTAAAATAATAAATCTGCACAATTTTACTTATGGTTATACTGCTATATATCAGGAACAATCCTATTGTATTCAATTAAATTATTCTGGATTTATATTTTTTCAGTATAATAAAAACCAGTTGTGACCCTTTGAGGCCAACATGTACCATCTATGTATGAGTCATGCAAAACAGAGAATTAAATTAACTTAATTATTATAAAGCAGTTGTGTTTTAAAGTAAGTACTAAGTACTGTAATAAAACATATAGTATTTTAGTATATTTTACATTATATTTAAAATTTAAATTACAATGTGATGTACTTATATTGTACAGAGTGATTTTTCCTATAGTAAGTATACAACAATTGCACCAAACTTAGGTGTTTCAACTTCCTTGTTCTGTTTTTAATGTATTTTGGCCACTGATTCTCTCTCTCCAAAGCACACTTTTAAAAAAGAAAAAAACCCACCAACAATTAACATACATAAGACCATATAATATACATATATATGGCAGGGAGAGAGGGTAGATAAAAAAGGCAAACAACTCCCATGACTCATCTGACTCCATTACAGTCAATGGAGCAGCATAGCTCACAACATCTGTTAATTTGATATTTATTGTCTAAATATGGATTGTGATGAAATAGTATGTTAATCACAATGTATGAGGTGACTTTTTACAACTCATTTATACTATACCGATGTTAAGGCAATGTGGGAAATTCTTTCTGTCTCTTATATCTCAAACTCTGTACCTAAATCCACAAGGGCACACCTTAAAGATATATTTCACTTTCTTCTGTGGATGGTAAGCAACCCCTATCACATGCTACAGTGAAGTGGTGGAGGGCATTTGGAGAGCACCTCAGAACCACTTATTCAATTCTGGCACCAAAAACTGAAGGTAAAGTTGGAATGGAGTCTCTATCTCTGAAAACACCATTTCCACTCAAGAGCTCACCCATGACAAAATTATCCTTTGCCTTCATAAAAGCAGTTCTGGAGCGAATTTATTTCCCCTGAATTAGCCCAAGTTTCTCTTTTTTAATTTCCCAGGGAGACCTTCAAATGCAAGAAATTTCTTCCCACAGACTCTAAATTCAACTTCTGCATGAAAAGATTTACATTCAATGTATTTTTTAGTCCCAGCTAAACACAATCCATTGCAGAGAACTATTTTTTAATTTGAGTTAGTTTAAGCTTTTTTGCCAACTTATAATCTTTCTTTCCTTGATTATAATTATGAGAACAACAAATGTAACTCAATGTGTTTCAGTCCTTATTTCTAAACCCGTGTGGCTCTGGCATATGAAGTCTGTCATAGGCTAAAGAAAACTATGTGGGAATCCCTTGTTAAAATAACAGTAAAACATTTCTGCCAGCACTGCATACTTGCTTTGCACTAACCAGCTACCAAACTGTTGTTCTCATCCTACACTGCTCCTTGGCAGCCTAAAGAAGCAGTATGTCACCATTATTATAGATGGGGTCTTGCTAGCTATTGCTTGTCTAGCATTTGATATGTACCTATATGGAGAGTAACTTTCTGTTTCCCAAAGTCCAAAAGCTATTGAACCTAATGTCTTGGTACATTATTCTAATTTGAAGCTAATTGGCCCTAGTGTGCCATCCTTTAAGTACTGAAATATGAAAGTGACTACTGCCAACACTTTGAGTGTTTATGCTTTTACATTTAAGAAGCACTATTACTATTACCCAGATTGTAATATGTGTTGGCTCTTTTCACCCTCATTACAGCCACAAGGTACACAAATTATATAGCTATGGAATGGCTATTGGTATGCAAGAAAGGATTATTGGGGTCTGTATTAAAACAGCAAGAATGATCTTCACTGGGCCTGATCTTTATGCCTCAATCTCCAGAGGAACCATGAAGGAGCTAAGTAGGAGGTGTCAGATCTGTACTTTTTGGAAGACCCAGAACTAATACACAGCATATTTTACCCTGCAGCTTTCTTCTTGCGCATACCTTTTGGGTCATTCATAAAGAGATAGCTCAAGAACAGCATCTTGCCCAACACATGACTAGAAATAACGGTCACAAGCTGGCAGAGGGTAAATTCAGATTAGACATCAGGAGGCGCTACTTCACTGTCAGGGTGGCTAGGATCTGGAACCAACTTTCAAGAGAAGTGGTGCTGGCTCCTACCCTGGGGGTCCTTAAGACAAGGCTAGACAAACACCTTGCTGGGGTCATTTGACCCCAGTACTCTTTCCTGCCACGGCAGGGGGTTGGACTTGATGATATGCTCAGGTCCCTTCCGACCCTACAAACTATGAAACATGCTGTTCTTAAAATCAAATCCTATTCTACCACTATTCCATTTGGGGTAGAGAGGGAGAGAGAGGATTTGGATAGCTTCTGCAGAAGGCTGCATCCCATTTGCATGTCTCTGCACACAGTGTTGCCAATTCTCATATAAATAAAAAAAAGAGCTAAGTTTTTCATGCCAGAAATCATAAGAATTGGCAACACTGTGAGTGAGTGGATTCACCAACTCAGCTGAGCAGAGGGAAAGAAATAATAGGAGCTACTGCAAGTGGAAGGTAGATTCCTTCCACTAGCACCAGTGGAATTACCTTTTGCAAAGCTTAACTATTTAGATTGGGCAAAAGGACAAGATTTAGTCCTAAAAAGACAAAAATTGAAGGACATAAACCATATTTTTACAGAAACAATGAACAGAAAGACTGAAGAACTGCAAACAAATATAATGTGTGCTCCAACAGAAAGGGAAAGTACTATGGCGCTTTTTTTAGTGGCCAAGTGCTCAGTTAAGTCTTAGAAAATCAGAAATTAAACAGCCTTTTTCTCATACCTTAAAATGCTGGGTTTTTCTCCCTTTTATTTGCAGGAAGACAGGTGCATTGGAGCACAAGCATCTCATTGGTGATATTCGTCTGGCTGTTCTCTGCTTTTTGGTCTGTAATGCCACTGTTGGGGTGGGGTGAATATAACTATGAGCCCCTAAGAACTTGTTGCACGTTGGACTACTCGAAAGGAGACAGGTGAGGCAGTGCATGGTCATTTCCTATCTGTTTTCTGTGAAATGGGGTATAATGGCAACAGCAAGTATTTTTCAGTGTTAATGCCAGGCATCCTGCTGCCCTAAGCAACTGCCTACCAGCTATCTAAAGAAGGATAAATGGGTAGAATTGTGCTTGTTAGTGCATTTTATAAACCAAATGCAAAAAGAATTAACAAGGTCTTTTTCCCCCCACCCACCAGAAATTATGTCACATTCCTTTTTGCTCTGGCCATTTTCAATTTCCTGATCCCAGGCTTCATCATGCTGACAGCTTATCAGTCTGTAGAGCACAAGTTCAAGAGAATTGGACAGTTTGAGGTAAGAAAACTTGTCAAACTCCCCCACAAAACTTGGACCACTTATGAGTTATAAAATCCTGAAAAAAAAATTCCCCTCAATTCTACTTAGAAAGTCTTTGAAACAATCTGTTCCTCTCCTAAAAAATAAACCCCACGTTAGCCACTAGAAAAAGCTCAGGAGTAGCTTTGCTCAAAAAGCTGAAAGCTATATTTCTTAATTCAGACTTTTAGTACAAAGCTCTGAGAAACCGGCAACACTAAAGATATGTTACACGTATTCAGTTTCCAAGTGTGAGCAGGAGAGGAAGTTGGCTTTACAAATGTAGCCACTTTACACTTGGCTGAGGTGATTCAGAAATCTTTATGAGGTGGAAACAAAGGAATTGTTTCTTCAACAATGCTCTGGAGCACCAAGTTTATGATGATGTAATGTAGTGATTATATAACCTGGTTTCTTAGGCACATACTGCACATTCAGTGGGCTTTACACTTGACTAGTTGGTACAGACTGAGCGCTCTCAGCTATCAGAAATAGTTAATTCTTAGGGATAGTATTTTAATGGAAAGGGTTTGTCCAAGCTGATTAATGTATAAATGAACGTTTGCAGCAGTGTGTGGTATTATGGGGTCTACTTAAGAGGCAGGAGATGTGTAAGCCTTAACATGAGTATTCAGTATGCAGTACTCAAATACTATGGCAAGCTTATGAAATAAAGAAGGCATTAGTGACACTGGAAGTTTTGATTCTGGTATTTATGGCAGCATGGCTAATTTTTGCTTGCAGTATTTTCTTGTGCAATTTATTGTTTGTGCAATTCTTTCAGAAGTTCACAAATGATCTCCCTATCCTGATTTTTTTACCCCACAAAGTTTCAATGTTCCCTCCCACCTGAAGTTTTCAGCAGATGTTAAACTATTTACACTTCACCTTGTCAGTTCATCACATGATGTATTTTTATTAACTCTGGCAACAGGACTTGCCAGCTGACTGAGGCCATGGACAGACATTAATTTCTAGTACTTCACAGTATTCTAGTATTTCACAGAAATTCTGAGCACTAGAAGAAGAGTTTGGGAGTCAGAGCCTACAAGTCCTACAACCAGGAGGCACTAGGGCTAAGGACAGACATTCAAAAAGCCTGAGCCTGAATTGATTCAATCTTTGCAAGTTAGTCTAACCTGGCTAGGCTAAATCAGTTTTGTAACTAGACAGACATCCCAGTAATGCAGGCACATGCCTGCAGTGGCTCTGGCTAGAAGCCAGGGGGCACTAGAGCAGCCTTCCCTTCCCTTGTATGGGGCTGGGCTGAGGGGGGCATGGCCAGGCCCTGGCAGAACACTGTGATTATTAGGGAGCCCCACCCCCTTTATAACAGCATTTATCAGCTCTGTTATCAGCATTTAATATCCCAGCAGAACACAAAAGCCTCGCTCATAACAAGCTTTTCTTAAACAGTTTTTTCCAAAGGAAAATGCATGCCGCCCTGTGGCTCCTTTACTATTCATTCCATTCAGGAAGAGCACACACCAACTGCAGATGCTTCCTCAGTCTGATGAAGGGTTTTTAAACCCAAAAGCTTGCTAAGAAAATTTTTTCCAACTATTTGATTTGTCTAATAAAAGATAACAGATTTACCCAAAGAACCCTGTCTGCCTTTTCCAAAGGAAGGAATGCAGGGACATTACCATGTGAGCTGTTGATTATCTCCAAAAAGTCCTAAGCGGACACTGTCCTATCTGCCTTACACAGCAGCTAGCATACCACATGCTGGCTACAATCTGTGCTGCACGAGAGAGGAGGAAGGGATCTCTGCTTATGCAGTGAGTGGTGAGAGAGGGGGAGGGGGGCACAGGGAAGTCAGCGGACCTTGCTGTGTCTGCAAGCCTCTGCCAGTGCTGCAACCAGGGAGCGTCCAGCTCTGCTGTGGAGCAGAGAGCCCAGCCCAGAGAGCATGCCAGGAAGCTGAGGGGTTCTGGTTTGGCTTAAACCAATAAAGGGTCTGGGACAAACATTGTGGTTTAGCCCAAATCAGTTAAGTCTGATACGACATTCAACCAGATTTATCTCAAACTAGTTTAAGCCATTTTCAAACTGGTTTATGTGCATTGAATGTTTGTTCTGTTACTGGTTTAAACCAGTTTCTGACCACTTAAACTGGTTTATGTGTAATGTCTGTCCTTAGCCTAGTGGACTGCTCCTTGAGACACCCACCCCCACACCACTGCTAAGGCAGGGGGCTGGCTGTCAATAGGCAGCTGGTAGCTGCCAAAAAGCAGCAGCTGCCATGGACAGCCCCTCACCCTATAGAATTGATAAGGGTAAGAAGAATTGTTTTCCTAGCTTCTTCCACTCCCTGCCTCCTGCATCAAGCAACAGCACCCTCTAGGTGACTCAGAGGGGTGCACAGAGCAGGGGCCATTGTGTCACAACTGGAAGGGGTCCTGCCATGGGAGAATGCCAGCCCCCTGTCTCATTTTACCAGTTACTGGGATGGGTCCAGCTGTGGGAAACACATCTGGTTCACAGTCTGGGCAGGAGAAGTAGGCAGATGCCTATGGCTATTTCCAGCCTGGGGGAACCCTTGCACAGACCTAGGGTGACCCAGGTGTGTTTAGTGGCTGGAGAGCAGCAGCATCCATAAGGCACCCCTGGGAAGAAGGGTGAGAAGAGCACTGTAAGATACTGGGTGTCCTCAACACCCAAAAGAAGCATACACACACTTTAGCATAGGAGAGGAAAGATATTTCTAGTCAAAAGAGAAAGAACTTTCTTCCAAAAGAGCCTGTTTTATTCCTCAGGAAAACCCTTAAATGGCTGTATTCTCTCTCTCTCTATTGGGAAAAGAGCTTTTCTCCTAGCATGAATATCATGGCCTAAGCATGCAGTTCTAGCAGGGCAAGTATTTGGAGTCACATCCATATAATCCAAATGAGCTCTATAAAAGAACAAAGGACAGTATATCAGTGCAGTATATAACATATATTTAGTCTATTTAAGACACCTTTACTGAGTTTGAACAAGGATTAATATTTCACTGTGTTAAATAGAGCATGTAATTCTATAGTTAAATGCACGTGTTGCCCTCATTTTTTTCAGTTTAACACTGGTTTACCAGTGAAGACACTGATCATTTGCTGGGGACCCTACTGCCTTTTATATTTCTATGCTGCAGTTCAAAATGTGACATTTATTCCACTTAAACTACAAATGGTATGTAAATATATCCTCAGATAATTAAAAAGGCACATTGTTCATTCTTTTTTCTGACTTACTCTTATAGCACAATATCAGTTTAGGAATTAATACTTTGAAGCACAGCGTATAAATTAGAGGACAGTAGTTTCTTTGTAGTGTATTCTACCAATTTTAGAGTACAACAACTTATTACAGTAATAAATATCATTAGCAGGATCATCACGACTGATTGCAAACAGTTTAAGAAGTTTCATTTGTTGCTTCAGTAGATGGCTTTAATCTGCATCTGTAGCTTGAGCATTATTAGATTGTGCAGTTTTTCACCTGCCAACCATTCAGATGTTATTATTCTAAAATGTCATTATTTGCTGATACAGTGCATTCATTTAGTAAGTGAACCTGTTATTAGCAAAGTCACTCTAACCAAAATGTAGCTTTTTTTTTCCCTCCATGATTAAACACTGTTCTAGAACAGGAAGAGAAGAACTTTCCGACTTGGTTTTCTCTGCTCCATATTTGCTGGAAAAAGCAGGAGATGCCAAAAATCATACAAAAATGTTTACCATATGCACATAAAGTTATTCAAAATCATCATAAACTTGTCTTGAGGGACTGATTGGCTCATGGATTCAGTAATAACATATAGAGCCTTTTATCTTTAGCTCACTGGTTAAACTCCAGCACAGATTGCAATTAATCAAAAGTCTTTAATCATATATTAGGTATTCAGTATCCCAAATTAAATGAGCTGGTGATCTCAGTTTAGTTCCCAATTGACAGGTGCCCACAGCTTAACATTCGCTTCTGCAAACTGTGCATTTGCATTCAGTTTCTGTCTTAACTGGGTGTACCTACATAAGCTGTTTACTGTGCAGTAGACTAATTAGCTCCCCAGTAAACATCTTGGCATTTACATGTGTGGGACTATTAGGCTGGACTAAACTAATCAACTCCACAGCAGGGTAGTACTTTTTAATGTCCCCAGACTCCCTGCCAGCTGGAGCTGCTTCAACCTGGCTGGGCATGCTGTGGTCCCAGGCATACCTGTGAATACAGCGCCCAGGAGCAGTAAGTTCCAGCATGATAAGTGTCATGTGCATGTGACACACCCACTGAAATGTAACAGGGGCACAGATGCTAGACTAACTTCCTATTTTTGGAGGTGCCCCCTTCCAGATCAGAGAATACTGGCTGGGTGGCATGTTGTCTGTTTTGCTGTTGTCATGTGCGTGGAGGATTAATACTATCCAAAATCCTTTACCAGAACCAAATTCACTTAAAAAATAATCCATCCAATTCCTGCAATTAAGAATTTGTTTGCTAAAGGACAACCCAAATAATTCTTAAGGCTAGACTGAAGTGATGCTACATGGATCCCTGTGGTAATTTCTCCAAACCAACTCTCCTTCCCCCGCCCCCAACGCTTACCCCCAACACACACAGGCACGCAAGCTAACTTAATTTCGTATTTAAAGTGTTGTGTCTTATAACAGGTTCCTGCCATTATTGCCAAGACTTCACCAACCATGAATGCCTTTCTATATTCCCTGGGAAATGAAAACTACAGAGGAGGAATATGGCAATTTCTCACAGGACAGAAGGTTGAGAAAGCAGAGGTCAATAATAAAATTAAGTAACAAGTTTTTCCTTCCAGGTAAAGTTAATGTAGACATGTAACTGAAGGCAAAACAACATAGGAAACCATATACATACTGCAACTTAGTTAATGGTGCTTCCATTGGAAAGGTTTTTTTCATGTATTTCCTGGATTATCACAGCTATAACACTACAACACCACACAAAAGAAAATGAGTCAGATAACTCTTTAATTTTTATTTCAGTCTATTCTAGGCTTTTTGTCAAACAAATTGCTTTAAACCCAATGTTGGTTGTAGTCAGTATCAGTTTGTGTGTCATTGCAGATCTTGTGTGTGCTGTGAAGCATTTTTTCTGTTACACTAATGTCAAAGTTTAGAAAATTAAGTGAAGTAGGATATTAGGTTATCCAGTGAAGCCTACCAGAATTAATTTGCATTTGGTTTGTCCATATGGTATATCTGGATTACCAGAAGATTAAAGAAGTGTCCAGAATTATACCATATGTCTATGTAAATAGCTTGTTCATCTGAATATTTTAAATTCATATATAATGAAAGTTTGCAAATGTATGAGGCTGAATCTGCCATCTTTATTTGTCAAAACATTCCAATGAGTGTTTTCTCCAAGTAAGAAATATTAGATTTGATCCTATCCCAATTTAATTCCCGTATATCATTCAATTTGCAACCAAGCTCTACTGCTGCTCATCCCCTTCACAATAAGCCAACTCAGATTACTCCATTAGTTCTTTTCATATTTTATCAATCACTAAAACAGAGGCCAAAAATGGGTCAAATTTTATTCTAGAACAGCACTGTAAATCTGGTGTCACCAAATTCCAGTGACTTAGTGGAGTTACAATTCTCATGTCATTGAGAGGAGACACGGGCCTTACTGTAACTCAAGAAGCCAGCAAATATTAAATAACTGCTATATCCTTCTAATATGAATATTGAAATGATTTCTAGTTATCAGGATGCTGCATTTAAGATTTATTTTTTACTCAATCATGTTTTTCAGCATTCCTATATATCTGAAAACTGGCAGTTAGTTTTGCTTGTTGTCACAAGATATACCTCCAAATAATCTATTTATAAAAATGTGTGCATGACACAAAATGAGAGAGAGTGTGTATTCAGAAACCCAAATCTAATTGGATTTTACAGAGATCTTGCAATTAAGTAAAGTGCTTTGAAACTAAATGGCATCATCTCAAACAAGTTTTATAATACTCTCACAGGCCACGTCCAGATGAGCATGGCCATGTGGTATGCGGCACCACATACCACATGTTCAGTTGTTCTCCACAATTGAGGGGAAGGGGGAGAACAGTTTGACCCCTGGTTATCCAAGCATCAAAAAAAACTGTGGGAAAAAATGCGTAGAGGTACATGCGGGCTGCTCAAAATTGGAGCCTGGCCAGCTGAAGGGCCAGACTCCATGCAGCAGGATCACCACTGCTGCAGCCCTGGAAGGCCCCCAGAACCCCAGGTAAGGTGCTAAGGTCATCCCAGTGCTGGCCCCGACCTCTCCTATTCCACCCAGGGTAACCTGCCATGTGCCATGGGGCACGTTGCACAGGAGTTCCCCATGGACAACTAACAGTAGCATAAAGTGCACTGCTGCTAGTTTTCCCTGGGGAACCAAATGTCCACACACATGTGGACATGGCCACAACGTATAGTCTGTGGGCCCAATAGTGTCTGAGAATTCCTGAAATGCAGCCCCTATAGTCCATCTTCACAAAAGAGAAACAACCTATGGAAACTTTGGGTTTCAAGGGCCCTCAGATAAAAGTGGAGTGATAGCTTGTAGCCTCATTGATCTGCATCTGCGTGTTAAGAGTAAGTGTGGCTACAGTCTGGTCTGTTTTTGCAAATTTGATATAGTCTTTGGACTACTGGTGAATTAGCTATTCCAGCTGTCAGCTGAACAGGGATAAAACAAATGCCTTTGAACATAAGAAAAAATGTTGAAGTCCTCAAGATGAAATTATCTGATTCCATATCTGATAATTATATTAATATTTTACAGCATGCAGATTTTACTTCTGCCAACACTAAGAGGTACCCCTATATATACTCAGTATATTCATGCCCATTCTCCTCATTAGTGTCATTGGGAATTATTTTTATAAGACTTTGACGCGTAGATTTAAAAAAAGACTTCTAAGCAAGCAACAGAAGGGAAATTCTCATTCTTATCCCCACACAGATTTTCTTGAGGTCTTATTTCAAGACATAGCCCAAACACTTTAAATGTAATTCATTACAATCTAAATTATCACAGGAATTAAGCACCTACAGCTCCAAATGAAATTCCTGAGCCCTCAGTTATGTTTTTGGAGAAAGGTGGCGGGTGGGGGGAGGCTCTTACAGGGTCAGCTTTCCTGCATCACCTACAATTAGATAAAAAAGATCATGAGCTATATTGAGGCTTCAATTTTCTGTTCTTATCTTTACACATTTATCCTTACACATACTGGGTTTCTTCTCCTAACACTAAAGACTGATTTGGGAACTGGATCTGGTGGCAGACAAAGAATGTGCATCTATGTCCACCATGGTACTATATTATACTTTCAATAAAAGTGCCACCACCAGGAAGGAAAGGAAGGTAAATGTAGATTTTATAAATACGGATCTAAAAAAATCACAAGGGTCAGAGGTTTATTTTGACTACCTGGGATTTATATTATGGCTAGGCTGTAGTACTGCAGCCAAGGACCTGGAGGTTAAAATGGACCATTAACTGAATACAAGCCAATAGTGTGCTCTTGCAAAAAAAAGCCAACAGCACACTAGGTATATGGGAAATAATTCTTCTGTTGTATTTGTCACTGATGAGGCCTCATCAGGAGAATTGTATCCATTTTTGGGCCCCACACTTCAAGAATGATGTGGACAGGTTGGAAAGAATCCAGTGATGAGCAACAAAAATTATTAGAGACCTAGGAAACCTGACTGAGGAAAGGCTGAAAGAGCTAGGGTTATTTAGTCTACAGAAGAGACAATTGTGGGGGAATTTCATAAGTCTTCAAACACCTAAAGGGCAATTCCAAAGAGAACAGAGATTAACTTTTCTGTGGCCATAGGGGAATGGACTCAGATAAATGGCCTCAGACTGCAGCAAAGTAAATTTAAATTGGAGATTAGGAAGAACTTTCCTATTATAAGGGTGGTCAAGCATTGAAATAGGCTACCCTAAGGAAGTTATGGACTCTCCATCGCTGGACATTTTCAACAGCAGTTGAGACCAACAGTTGGCTTGGATGTTTTATTCAAAGATGATCCTGTCTTGAGCAGGGGCTAGATTAGATTACCCTGTGAGGTTCTTTCTATCCCTACTTTTCCACCATCCTGAGATCCTATGAAAACTGTACTATACAAATGTGAGTGTTAATCATAAACATGTATCCTGTTATCAAACATATCCCAATTAAATGTGTTATGTTTCATTAATCAATGGAAATTGATGGCTGGAGATGCAAGTTGAAATTAAATTGCAAAAACAGATATTGGCATGCAATGTACATTGTGTGTATATGTTCACGGAGATAGAAAGACTATAAATCAAAGTATAACAATCTGTTTCTATATAAATGAATATGGCTGGTCTGATAAACATAAGATGTTTTTCTCTGAAAGTGTGTAATTTCCTTCCTAAACAGAATGAACCGTGTGAAGTGAAGCTCCTGCATTTTAATTAAAGAAAAAGATGTGTGCACACACATGTGCTTATTTTAAATGTTGTATTGAAATCCAGCCATGCAAGATAACTCTCAAAAGATTACTTGGAAAACAAAAAGTCCATGAATACCAGGAAATAAATGCACAGAAACATGAAAAAATAAAGAAATCCCAAACTGATGCAAGTATAAGTAATATAATTTTAGGACTCAATTGTATATAGAAGATGAATGAAAAGCATCACACAATTTTTTTCTACACTTTCAGACCCTTAGATGTTGACAAAGAGGAAGACAATGTTAGCTTTCTTATGTGAGGAGTGTAGTAAATTTCAGAGTGTAGGTACAGAACCTGGTTTTAAGACTGCAAAATCAGTGGATATAGTAAAAGAGAAGAACAAGCCCAAGCCTTGGGCCTAGATATGGATTTGCCTTTATAGCTGATAAAACAGCAGGAGAATTGTGCTAAAGATTAAATTTTGAGAGATCTAGGCCCTGATCCAGCAAAGCATTTAAGCATATATATAACTACAAGCACGGGAGCAATTCAATCAAAGTAAATGGGAATTAAGCACATACTCAATTTCTCTTCAAGTACACAGCCCTAAAGAATAATAACTTTTAGTTAAAAAGAATTTGTGAAATATTTCCTCAGTAGTAACATAAGTTATTAATGTATCTGGAAATGTGAGGCCTGATTCACCATTGTACCTTTACAACTGGGTAAATTAATGACATATTAGCTGTAAAATGTCACCAGATCAGAATGATAATGTTTAGCTATGCAAAGGCCAAGAATTAGAAAAACTTGCTCTCCATGCTTTATCTCTACTGCACCTATGTACAGATTTTCAGTGTCTAGTGCTGTCAATCTGATGAAAATTATGAACAGTAAAATTATTTTAAAAATTCAAACTTTAAAAAATAAATGCTTACTATGGGAACAATAATTCAAAGAAGACTGTGTACTCAAAACTTTGTCAAGTCATAAGACATCCCCATTTCCCCACTGCTGTCTACTGAGATGCTAAGTACTCAGGTTGAAGAGTCTAGTCTGGCTAGGCACAGACATTTGAGAAGCCTGAGCCTGAATTGATTTAATCTTTGCAGGTTAGTCTAACCTGGCTAGGCGAAATCAGTTTTGTAACCAGACAGACAACCCAGAAATGTAGGCACATGCCTACAGTGGCTCAGGCTAGAAGCCGCGGAGTGCTAGAGCAGCCCTCCCCTCCTTCCACAGCATGGAGCTCAGAGGGGTGTGGCAAGGCAGCTGTGATTAACCCAGCAGGGAACTGATAACAGTGTTTATCACCCAATTAAGAAAACAACAGAGGGACACTACCAGCTCTTGTTGATTTTCCCTGTTAATTCTACCTGCTGATTCAGCACCGACTATAGCCAGCATGTGATCTGTGAGCTAATACACAGAAACCTCCTCAGCAAGGCAGAGGGG
>NW_017728951.1:54633302-54640216 GCF_001723895.1 Crocodylus porosus
GTGTGGGGCCGGGATTTCTGCTTAGCAGGGCATGGTGAGGGGAGGAGGGAAGCAGCTCACAGTCTCTGGAGCTCCAGCCAGGGAGCAGAAGAGAGGGGCCAGCCCTGCTGTGGAGCAAAGAGCCCCACCCAGCCCAGAGAGCATGCCAGGATGATGGGGTTGTCTGGTTTATCTTAAAGCAAAAAGGGGTCTGGGGCAAATATTGCATAAACTGGTTTAAGCCCAACCAGTTGAGTCTGATACTACATTCAGCCAAGTTCTCTCAAACTGGTTTCAGCCATTTTCAGACTGGTTTATGTGCACTGAACATCTGTTCTGTTACATGTTTAAACCAGTTTCTGATCACTTAAACTGGTTTGTGTGTAATGTCTGTCCCTAACCTCTACGGAAATAGTGGATGTTATTATTTTTTAAGACCTGATTTGAGGATGATGGATTAATTGGAGTAGTCAGAAGGGCTTGAATTTGACTAGGAAGGGAACATTGATAATGAAATAATTTTAATTACAAACACCAAAATATATATAATCTGTCCTAAAGTATAAACCAGTCTTAAAGCATAATGCTTCTGACAAACATAAATAGAAAGGAGTATGTAAAGGATCCTTTCTTTTTAATTCTCAAGCAACTAAAATTAGGAGGTTGGATAACAAACTAGAAGAGCTGAAGATGCTCACTTATGAGGAAAACATGTGTTATGTTTGGTGTTAATGAAACACGGTAGGAAAGCTGTCATAATTGTAATGTTAAAATCAATAGTTACACCTTGTTCCATAAGGACAGATTGGGAAAAGAGAAGATAAGAACAAGCAGTCTTCCTCAAAGATACTGGAATCTATCAGTGTCAGAGGATTCAAAACTACTTGAATGCTTATAGATTTAAATTCTAAATAAAAATGAATACACTAAGTAAGATATTACAGACCACCAAATCTCTCAGGATAACCTGCTCTATTTACAGCTGTTCACAATGCATAGGAAGAATATCCACATGGGGGGACACTTGATGGATATCTTAAGTGATGAGTAAGAAAACGTCTTTAGAATTTCTAAAGAAATAATGGATGGTTTCTTAATAAAGAAAGTTCTTCAGCCAAGATGGTTGCAACTTAGTCTTGGACCTCATTCTGACAAATCAAAATGATGCAACGGGTTTCAAAACAGCCTTGAAACTAAACGAGGGCAATCAAAACATTCCAAAAGTTTTTAAATTTTTCAAGTTTTGAAGCTGAGGCTGGGCTTGCCTTCAGGAAAACAGAAAGTAAGGAGAGGAAGAGGGAAGAGTGGGGAAGCCCTGCTCTGATATTGACTGTGTAGCTGGCCAGTGACTGTGATCCTTCCCTGAGATCCCTTCCAATCCCAGTGCTCTGGGGGTGGGGTGGAAATACAGGATAAAAAGCATCCTTGTTTGAACTGAGTTGCTTTCTGCCTTGGGCTCAGTTACTTTTGTGCTTTTCCTGGAACACAACAACTGCAGAAACTTCCTCAGCCTGAGAAAGGGTTTTTAAACCCAAAAGCTTGGTTAAATTTTTTTTCCAACTATTTAAGTTGGTCTAATAAAAGATACCAGATTCACCCAAAGAACCTTGTCTGCCATGTCCTTAGACCAACATGAATACAACCTACACCCCTATATACATTTATATATTTTTATAAAGACAAGACATTATGAAACACACCATGAAGCATTCTGGAAAGGCAGCTGGCAAGCTTTCAGGTAGGGACAGAAGAGGGGGTAGAGGGAGAGGTGTATGTTCCCCGCCCCCAACCAAACTGAGATGTAGCCTCTTTGCTACAACAAGCAGGCTTGAAGCTTCTACTAGTTGTACAGGCAGCAAGGAGAGGGGAGCAGTGGCAGTGCCACTGCCTGTGCCTGAGTCTGCATCCCCTCCAAGAGCAACAGTCATAACCCCACCACCACCAGCAGGACAACAAGCAGCAGCACCAGCATAACAGTCTCCTCCACCCCCATTTCACTTCCCAGGCTGAGCCTTCCAGTGCCAAAGGAAGAGCTGGAGCTGGAGCTGGAGCTGGAGCTGGTTCTGAGTGCCCTAGCAAGGGAAATTCTGGGGAAGGATGGGGAATCATCTGAGTTTGTGCTCCATACCCCTCAAATTTCCCCTAGAGCCAAGTCTCTTTCCCCAGAAGGCACTTCAGAGGAGGCTGAGGTAAAGGGTACAGAGGCAAGCGGCTCAGCATGGAGACTTCTCTGGCAGATGCTGGAGAACAAGCTCCAGCAGGAGAGGAAAAAAGGGCTCTGTCGCAGTTTGGCTGCCTGAGATGATACTGGTGCTACTGTGCTGCTCATTAAGCTATTATTACCTGTTAAAGTGGTGGACCAAACTGAGGCTGTAGGAGAGAAGGAGACCTCATTGGGGCACACTACGATGTCATGTAGAGGTCCTGGCGCCAGTGAGGGTGCACCTTAACACACCCACTGTGACACATGTCATGAGTTTTGCTTGTCAGCAGCTTGAGGTAGTTTCCCAGAAACCCTTGTGCCTATCTCCTTGAAACCTGGCAGTCTTCGTGGCCTCAGCAGGGGTTACCATGCCTGCAGTTTTCACCCCCTGTGCCTTCACACTTACAGGTGACATGAGTTTTGCTTTCAAGAATTTGAGGTGCAGTTTCCCAGAAACCCCTGCACTTATCTCCTTGAAATATGGCAGACTTCATGTCCTCAGAAGCAGCTACCATCTCTGCTTTTTTCATCCAAATCTTCCAAAAAATTACAGTTACAGGCAGTTTTGTGATTCCCTATTATAGCCTATGGGTGAAACGTAGAATCAGCGTCAAAACAGTGAAACAGTTTTGATGAAACGAAACGGAACTTTCAAAACTGAACGAAACTCAAAACAAAACACTATCCCATCGAAGTGGTGAAACAGAAGTCTAAACGAAATGGTGCTGTTTCGCACAGCCCTAGAACATACTATATATATTGTAGCAAAACCCCCAGTTTCTTTTTTTTCTTTATTGCATTCCCTCCCTTTCCCCAACCATTTCTGACTTTTTCTCTCCCTCTCTATTCCCTATAGATAAGTATAAGTAAACTAAGATATAGAGTAAGCTTTAAACATTTTTATTTTGGTAGCAAGTTCTTGGTTTTGGATATTCAGTTTTATATTTTATTATTAAATTTATATTGATTCTTACTGTTGTATATTGTATTATTATCATTTTCATATTGATTTTTATTGTTTCATATGGATATTGTATGGTTTAGGCCTGTGTTTGTAAGTGAACCAAAGTCAAGTCAAGTTTCCATTTTATATGTCAAGTCTCCATCTTGTGTCCTCAGCCTGGGCATCCCCTGTGTGTCACAACTGTATGAGTCACATATCCCTCCCATGTAAATTGGTTCCCAGATTAATGAGAGTGATTGGAAATGACTGAAATACAATGGTAGCAGGCCTCTACTGAATGGCCTATAACGATTGGGCCATCACCTCGCATTGTTCTTGGGTGAGGTCCATGGTTCCTGGGTGAATCAGAGACAAGACTAGCATTTGAAAAACAAAAGACCCTGCAGAACCAGCAACTCTCACCATTCCAGACACCTGAAACTGCACATCCCTGCATGGAGCACACATGCTCAGTATGCCAGGGGCTAACCTTTGCCTGGGCATGCCTCCTGTCACTAGGGTCACACAAGGTCTGCCCCTATAAAAAGGGGTAGTGAAGACAGACCCAGTGGGATGCCCTCTCCATCTGGACCAGCACCATGCCACACCACCTATCCACCCAGAGGTCCTGCCGGTGACCCCCCTCTGAGCAATACCTACTGGACAAGGAGCCCTTTCCAGCCTGGATAGGTAGATATTACCTGCATACCTCCTCCTACAATTTGGACTCTCTCTCTCCCCTTCTGGACTTCAGTGGACTTCAGCCCCTGCACCAAGCCTCTCTAACCCCTGCTGCCATTGTGTGTGCGTGGGTGGGTGTGGGTACAAAGGAACCACTGTCATTTGCAAACCCGAGTTGGGTCATGTTTTACTAAATCCCAGTCCCTTCCTTATTTTAAATTCCAGCCTCATTCTCTCTCTCCCTCTCTCAGCTCTAGTCTCCATCCTCTCTGCTAGTTTCCCCATCTCCTCCCAATATCATCTCCCCTTTTCTGCCACCTCTCAGCCTTCCCTGTTCCTACTGCCTTTTCCCTGTGACTCTCTGCTGCCTTTCTCCGCTTTCCTGATGCCCTGCCACCTGCTGCTTTTCCTGTGATTTTCTGCTGTCCTCTCTCTGTTGTCAGGTTTCCCCGGCACCTTCTGTAATATCCTCCCCCGCCCCCCCCCGGCAGCTTCCCAGCTCCTATTAGCTGTCCTGCAGTTCTCTCCAACTTCCAGCACCTACTGCTGCTCTCTGCAACTTCTCTAGCTTCCCCGGAGCCATCCTCTGGCTCCCCACACCCAGAACCCCTCTTTAACACCCACACTTCCTTTAGTCCCATTTTTCACCCTCCCCATCTACCTTTTCAGCTCCCCCATAGATTTGGCTCCAGTCCCGCACTCTGTGCCGGATGCTTCCCTGTTCTGCAGGCTTTGGGCATTGTCTTTTAATCAATTAAGATCAATTAACGTAAAGTTACCCCTTGAGCCTCAGTTCTTCAGCCCAGGCCCCTGTAGTCTACTGGTTCTAATCCTGGTCCTGGTAACTTTAACTCCCTACACTTCTACTTTCTTACCTTAATCTTTCTCCAGGTATCCCAAGTACACCAAGCACATACATACATACATATCACAATACCCAACTTAGGAACTCACTTGTGTGTATGTATAGGTGGTGGCATGTGTGTCAATTAGTGCGTACATATATACATATATATAGATATCACTCTGTGTGTGTGTGGTATATGAAATAGTAATCCACATATGTGTATTGAATATGCAGGTGTTGGTAACTGGTAACTCATTCTGTCTAAATTTAGTGTGTGTAGTGTGCGTGAACCTAGACTAATTATTTTGAATGTGCATGTATCTGAGTTGCTAGTGTGAGTGTGTGTGTGTATATATATCTATAGATATAGATATAGATATATATGGCATTGTGTGCATGATATATGAATTAGTGATCTGTGTCTAACTTTTGGGGTGTACAGTGTATGTGCCTGAGCTGGTAGTGTGAGTGTGTATGTCTAATAGGGATGTATGCACCTAGTGAGTGTGTGCTTAATTGATTTTTATGTGTGCATGTGCAGTTGTACACAACACCATCCTGTCTAACAGCACAATATTGAGATCCTGAGTGTTGGCCTGACCCCTCTGGGCAACAATATAGTAAATGTGACTCACAGGAAAACTTGCTATATATGCTCACACATCAAGCTGCACCTTGTCTCTGCATCTCCATTTCAGCAGTATAATGAACTACTATTTTTTCTCCAGCTCCAGCCATAAAATTCATCTAAATCACTTCTTCAAAAAACAAGTATATATTTTCTAGTTCAGAAATGATAAAGACCTAAGAAATTAATCACAAAAACTCTAAAATCACCAAAAGCAGCAAAACAAGCAATCATATGGCCTGTCTAACATTTACCAAGTTTAAAAAGCTAGTTAATTTTTCCCTTTTTCAGTTGCTCTTTTAAGAGTTTTGTAAATGGGAGTTAGGGCTAATATTAGAAAAGAAATGTAAAGATGTCATTTTAAATGGGCCACAAGCAGTTTAAAATGTGACTACTTGATATTTAATACTAACACAGTGCTTTTCATCCTCAAAGCACTTTACAATATTAACCTTTTGTTCTTACAGCAACTCAGTGACCCAATATATTACACTGACTCCATTGTAAGGTAGAATAAGGCCCCTGGGAAGTAGGTTAGTAAAGTATTATCCAGGAACAGCCAGAGCTGCATGCATCCAGTGGCATGTTCCAACCAAGCAAAATCACAGAAGCTTTAACAGTACTTACCCATGATTTTTCCCCCACAGAGAAATATGCTTCTTTTAATAGAACATCTTTCCAATGATTGATTCTGCATTACTGAGCACCCTGTTGGAACGGTAAAACTGAATTATAAAGTACAGTGAAAGATTCAACCTTCAGACAGTTTCCTTGTCTAAATCTTTTTTTTCCTTTAATGTGTGATTTTAGGAAGGTTACCCAAGGAAAGAACAGCTCACTAATTTTGTTTGCCAGCATCGTTACTGCCTTGGCCTCTACATTGTAATCATGACAATGGAAATATTATAGGAAAAAGAACATACCTTGTGAACAACTGTCTCCAGCATTTACAGAAGCCAGTCAGCAAGTATCATTTGAACCCTCTTAACATTGCCACTGCACTGCATGCCATGCTACATAACCACACTGTCAGCAACTTGCTCCAAAGCCCCTAAAATTAAGTCTCCAGTCCCCCAAATGGAATCTACTGGAGGCAGGAATTAATTCAATAATAAAATAGAATCAAACTGTCCCATAGGCTGCTTGATAAATTTATATCATTAGTAGTGTTTTGGCAGATAGAAATATTGAACACTTGAACCTTATTCTGTTTGTTCCATCAGAGACACAGCAAATACCTCTGGTTCAATTTTATTAGGCAAGTAGGTGGAGGCAAAATGTGAATCACAACAAAAGGCTATGTTCCAAGCTTCATAAATATTAAGTATAGTATACAGTTAAAATCTAACCCTAACTTCTAGATCAGTGGTTCTCCTTTCTTAAACCTTTTTTAAACTCAAGGCACTCCTCAGAAAATGCCAGTCTTAGCTTTCACTTGTTTTTTGACTACAGAAAAATAACAGAGAAAAGGACTCAAAAAGACCACAACAGGGCAGAACGTTTTTAACATTATGAATTCATATTTGAAATCTAAATTTATTTTTTGAATTATATTTGCACACCCAACACTGATGATATTGTGTGGAACCCCACATCTCTCTTGAAAGGACCTCAAGGCACCCCAGGTTACTAC
>NW_017728951.1:54640411-54646465 GCF_001723895.1 Crocodylus porosus
AGGCATTGTTTAACCCTTGAAAAACTTTATGACCAGCTGGATTTTGCTAATTGTTATACTATATGAGCTATAAACACCTAGCACTTGATATGATATAGGAGCAGTAGAAATCAGAGCTTCCTGCTTTAAAAGCACTTAATATTACCACTTAGCTTATAATACATTTTTTTTAAAGAGTCTCCATTAGATGTTAGGGCCCATGGGGCATAACTGAGCATTACAGTTCAATCCAAGAAAAGGTATTAGGGGACATACTAGTAAATGGATGATGATGTTCTCATCCTAAAATAACCTTAAACAAAAATCACTGTAACAAATTATAATTTGTCACATTGTTTCCTTATATTTACTGTAGCAGTACCTAGATAGAAATTTAAACATAACATTTCAAAGTCTGTGTAGACATCGATCAAGCGTAAACTTTTGTATAGTCCCTGATTCCTTCACAAGAAAAACCTCACATACCATTTAAACTATGGGACTAACATCCTTAGGTCACAAAAAGTCCCTAAAGTGAGAAGAAACAAGGGAAGTTTGGAAATAGAGAATAAGATTTCTTTAGTGAAAAAAGTAAAAGTGAATTATGTTCTATACTAAGTTGTAGCTTCAAGGGAAATTTTTGCTTTCAGCATCAAACTATTAGTCTAATGGAAAGATTGTCTGAGAACAACGGTCAAGCCGTAGCTTTACCCAAGAAGAAACTACACTCCACTAAGCCAAAATTCATGGAAATCATAGTAAGGTTGGCAATAGGAACTGGATTACAGGGTTGACCCAAGATCACCATTTAATCCATTTTTTTTACCACATACTTCATATTTGTGCACCCTATCCCCTGTATCCCCATCTGGAGTATCACAGGCAATTGTTCTGCTATCCCTGAATCAAACAGAATATGAGTTTTAAGTATTATTTGTGCTAATTCTGAGAAGAAAATGCACAAGGGACTCAAAGAACTGGGCTTAATATTAGGTAAAAAATATCAAGAACAAAGTTACACTTTTTATTTGAAAATTACTATTGAATTTAGATGGCTACAAATTCCTCTGCATCTTATTTTGCTTTTTGCAGGCACTATATTAAAATGAAGAACATTATCCTTGGCAAACTTGGCTCTCTCTCAATGTCCCACAGAGAGGATTATCTCCAAAAACCACTCTGGGAATGGGAGGAGAAAGGCAATTGTGCAGGGGCTGCAAATTAAAGTTAATTTGAAAGTGTTTGCATGTCCATTTTTCTTCAGCTTGCTTGAAACAATTTAACTGCTGCATAAAACTGAACCAAAAAATGAGTAACAAATGATGTATTCAACAAAGTTAGTCTTTTTTTTATTGAAATTGTCCACAGACAAATTTTAGGATTATCAATAGTATTAGCTATATAAACAAAACCATTTGCTTAATACCTTCTCTGAGCAAGTGTTTGACTGCAATTTAATCATAAGGAGTTTTTTGCAAATGCTCAAGATAGTAAATTCAAACCATTTTGATTAGATACACAATATTCTCTATTTCTGTACCCTGATTGAGTGAATGTAACTGGCAAAATCAGGCTTCCCATGTAAATGACAACTTGAAAAATCACCTGCAATCACCTGTCTTCATATTTCCTTAAATAAATATTCCTTTTAGCACATCCATTCATTAGATTACTGTATTTACTCAACTTGAAGAGGAGGTTTTTTGGGTATTGGGAGGAGAGCCTCAGCCTACATTTAAGTACTGGCCTGGGGCAGGTGTTGGCTGAGTTCCATCTTTGACCTAGGCTCAGGGCGGAAGACAGAGCTAACCCACCACCTAGCCCAAGCCAGGGTGGCTCATGCAGCACAGCAGGGGGCTTGCAGTGGGGGGAATACATGGGAATGGGGGTGGGAGGGTGGATACTTCTCCTCCATCCACTGCTTACCTTCAGTTCTGGCTCTAGCCCAACCCAACCCAGCCTGGAGATGCCCCTCCTGGCTATCCAGACTAGACTGGGCTGGGGCCAGGGAGAGGTTTAGAAGTTAGTCAGTGGAAGCAGGGGGTGGAGGGTGCAGGGATGGGGGTGCAGCAAACAGCAAGAGAGACAAGCAGCAAGGGGTAGGCACAGGCAAGGAAGAGGTAATGGTTTGGGATGGTATGGAGAAAGTGTAGGGGGAGACGAGGAGGCAGGCACAGGGGGGCAAAGGATGAGGGGCCAGGCAATGGGGCCAGGCAGCAGGGGGGCAGACAAGCATGGGAACAGGGGGGTCAAGGGGCAGGTGGGGGCCAGGTACCAGGGCAGGGGGGATTAGTGGCAGGGGGGAGAAGCAGCAGAGAGGCAAGGTCAGGGAGACACACAGAGGAGGCAAGAGGTAGTGCCATTCCTTTCTCTGCAACAGCTGTTGAGCAGGACAAATTTAAGATGACCCTACACTAATTAGATTCTATACATGGACAATTATTAAAAAATGATAATTTTCTGTATACAGTATTCAATTATTGGGGGAGGTCATCTTAAATTTGAAGTTTTCTTGGATTAGGGTAAATGTGGTATTAGAGGCACCCAGACACAGGAGTACAGCCTCACCTTGAGTGCATTTGTTTCAAAATTCAAACAAATATTCACAAATAGCCTCTGTATTTAATGACATAGTTCTCAGATACTGATTTCTGGGGAAACTTCAGATTCAGCTCATTTTAAGCCAGGCAAGCTGGGCACTGAGCAAACAGCACCCTACTTAGGGCTTAATATTTGTACCTTAAATCATAAGGATTATATATCATTGAGAAATAAATTCTCAGTAAGAAATAATTACTAATCCATTTCCTTTTACTGTTCTTTGCTACCTAGATGAAACACAAAGCCACAGGAATTTCTCATTTTGCACCTATCACACTAAAGGCAGCTACAACAATATTAAACACTGTCCAGCTATTGTTTCCATGTAAGAAGTTGCAGTAGTTCCTAAAGACATGTTATGTGAATGGAATGAAATGTGGAGCTGAGTGAAGGAGAACATCCAGGAGAAAATATCTCTATTAAGTTGTCACTCACAAAACTAGTTACTTTGAGAATTCCAGATACAGATATGCCAGGCACAAAGTCTTTGCAAATTAACTGAACAAATAAAACAACAACACTGCACTTCCCAATCATAAATAACATTATATTTCTTATAAATATAAAAATACATTAAAATAATGTTCTCCATGGATTCTACTTCAAGAAACTCAAGGTCAATGATGTATAGGATTTTGTTCTTTGAATCTACTTGCCTGCTCAAATACCAGTGCAGTTATTGAACAGTCATTTTTTAAAGGGAGGTTGTCAGGCCTACAAGTTATGGAATGCTATGGTGCAATGTATTGACCAAAATGGTTATTGACACAGACACTACATCAGAGACTGATCCAGTGCTGAATCCAGTGCTGAAGTTAAGGGTATCGTTCCATTGACTCCATGATGTACTACTGATACAGACTGCCCACATCTGATTCTGTCATCAGTTGAATAAGTACAAAAAGTTGGGAACTGGACCAAGGCTCCCAACAGTCTTATTTCATGGACATTTCACAAGCAACACTTTATGTTTAATCAATAAGCTATCCATGCAGTCAAGGTGTTTAATCCTACAGGTTTCTCTAATACAAAGCACAGAGCAATTATACTGCTGTCATCTTTGCCTGCTTTCCTAGTTATGCATTGTATTAGTGACACTTGTAACACGTTACTCTAAAGCACATTTTGATAGCACAGGAATACATCCCTCATGCAACACAGTGTTCTATGGGGAAAGTATTTCAGTACTATCAGTTATAAATTGTCAGCCTCACCTGCAAGTTTCCTATTCATTCAACAGCATTCTTGAAAGTAAATAGCTGGACATTTTACCCTGTTGCTCAAAAACAGTGGAGTTTCAGCTAGCTCATATTAAATCTCCTATAAATGGCAAATATATGTAATGTTAAAACAAACGTTTTAGAAAATGTAATAGTATTTCACATACCTTATATCAAAGATATGTTGTTCTTTTCTTTCATTATGTATTTGTTAATGATTTTTAAAACACATGTCCTGATGCTTTTTAAGATATTAGCCAGCCAAGCAGTTATCTATGCTCTAATTTCCTCAGGAAAACCACATTAGTTTAATCTTCTTATACTCTTAAATGACACTGTAGGGTATTTCAACAGTTTTAAATACCATCTGATCCCAAAACATTCAAGAGGTTCAGAAGATTTGCTGTAAGTTTCCGCACAATAATTTATTGGGGGTTTTTTTCATCCTAATTGAAATTTCTGTAAGTTGCACCTAGGACATCAGGGGATACTGCCTACTAACAAAAAGAAAAATAAATAAAAGAAAAGGGGGAAATACTTGGCTTAATCCAAGCAAGCAGCTTAATTTTATTGTGTTTAAGGACATACTCAATAATGTTGTTGTTACTCAGTTGATGTATGACCTCTTAAACCCAACAGCCAGCACACCATGTGTGCAAAACATAATTTTGAGAAGCACTTGCCATGTGCAGCTACAAAAACAAATGTGAAATATAGTACATTGTATAGATTCACTTCACACCACCACAAAAACATCTCAGATGTGAAAGTTTCTTTTACAACAATTTTCTATATTTCATCTAATATTTTCACTTTTCTGCCAGCTTGACAGGTCATCTCTCTCTTTTCATCTCTGCACTAGCTTCACTCCATTCCTATGGCAAGTTCAGTTTAGCCATGACCTTTTCCCAGCCTGCATGTATGTCCTTATTTGCTTTTATACCCTCCACTCTGCTCTCACTGATATAATCCTGCCCATTAATTTCTTCTTCTCCCATTCCCAACTTTAGATTCCCTCTTGCTCATATTATTATAGGTATTCTCTGTGCTTTAAACACCCACCCAAGTAATATGCACTAAGCTTCATCCTTCCAGAAACCCAGGAAGATGTAATGTAGGGGTCTGCGAAGTGGGCCCTATTCGATTTGGATTCAGATTCGGCCCAAATCAGGGATAGTGATTTGATTCATTGATTTGGATCACTGTCCCTGATTCAATTCAGCTGAGTCCAAATCTGAAGATTCAATGCTGATTCAGAGAATCAGCGATTTGGACACAGACACAGCTTTAAAAGTTTTTTCTACATACTTCGAGGTACCAGTGTGGCTTGTGAACGCTGCAATGCTGGGGCGGATGGAGTCTCCCACAGGAGTGCGGGGGTCTCCTCCACATGCTCAGCAGCAAACCCAGAAGTGGACTGCTGGGGAGCACGCAGGACACCCCAGGTGCAACCCCCCTCCCCCCCGAGACCCAGGAAGCACCAGTCCCGAGCAGGGGGTGTGGGGGGGAGGCCCTCTGCATGCTCCCTTGGGGACCCGGAAGTGGACCAGAAGTGCTTCTGGTCCACTTCCAGGTCTGCTACTGAGTGCACTGGGGAGCCCCACACTCCTGTGGGACACTCCTTGCACCCTAGCATCACAGCATTTGTGGTATGTAGAAACAAATTTTAAAGCTGTGTCTGTGTCTGAATCCCTGAATCTTTCCAAATCTCTCTGAATGAATTTGGAGGGTTCCAATTTGATTTGGAGAGTTTAAAGGGTCCTCTGATTCAATTCAGATTTAGAGATTTAGCCACCCATTCAGGCCGAATCTCCGCCAAATCGAATCAGGGACCAAAGCTTTGCATAGTCCTACTTAATGGAGAAAGCCACTCTGTATTTGCACTGTGTTGTATTCCCTGATGCCCTTAATTCATAAGCTCTTTGAGGAAAGGAATCTGTATTTGGTACTATCTGCCATCAGGAAACATCTCCTCGAAACAACTTAACTAAAATACTACTAATAATTTTTGTATAAATAATTTTTTTTCCTTTATAATTCTCCTATTTCATCCTGCCCTGAAGTTACAACAATAAGGGCTATGATATCACAAATTCTGATCCTATCTTCACTGCAGGGACAAAAAAGGAGCAAGGTTGCCTGGAAATGTGAAGCCCTCATCAACAACTCACATACTACCCTACAGATTTCTACACATGGGAAGTAGAAAACTGTATAGCTAGTATACACCAGTCTCATAGATCTGTCCCATCTA
>NW_017728951.1:54646565-54694758 GCF_001723895.1 Crocodylus porosus
TGATTTGGATCACTGTCCCTGATTCAATTCAGCTGAGTCCAAATCTGAAGATTCAATGCTGATTCAGAGAATCAGCGATTTGGACACAGACACAGCTTTAAAAGTTTTTTCTACATACTTCGAGGTACCAGTGTGGCTTGTGAACGCTGCAATGCTGGGGCGGATGGAGTCTCCCACAGGAGTGCGGGGGTCTCCTCCACATGCTCAGCAGCAAACCCAGAAGTGGACTGCTGGGGAGCACGCAGGACACCCCAGGTGCAACCCCCCTCCCCCCCGAGACCCAGGAAGCACCAGTCCCGAGCAGGGGGTGTGGGGGGGAGGCCCTCTGCATGCTCCCTTGGGGACCCGGAAGTGGACCAGAAGTGCTTCTGGTCCACTTCCAGGTCTGCTACTGAGTGCACTGGGGAGCCCCACACTCCTGTGGGACACTCCTTGCACCCTAGCATCACAGCATTTGTGGTATGTAGAAACAAATTTTAAAGCTGTGTCTGTGTCTGAATCCCTGAATCTTTCCAAATCTCTCTGAATGAATTTGGAGGGTTCCAATTTGATTTGGAGAGTTTAAAGGGTCCTCTGATTCAATTCAGATTTAGAGATTTAGCCACCCATTCAGGCCGAATCTCCGCCAAATCGAATCAGGGACCAAAGCTTTGCATAGTCCTACTTAATGGAGAAAGCCACTCTGTATTTGCACTGTGTTGTATTCCCTGATGCCCTTAATTCATAAGCTCTTTGAGGAAAGGAATCTGTATTTGGTACTATCTGCCATCAGGAAACATCTCCTCGAAACAACTTAACTAAAATACTACTAATAATTTTTGTATAAATAATTTTTTTTCCTTTATAATTCTCCTATTTCATCCTGCCCTGAAGTTACAACAATAAGGGCTATGATATCACAAATTCTGATCCTATCTTCACTGCAGGGACAAAAAAGGAGCAAGGTTGCCTGGAAATGTGAAGCCCTCATCAACAACTCACATACTACCCTACAGATTTCTACACATGGGAAGTAGAAAACTGTATAGCTAGTATACACCAGTCTCATAGATCTGTCCCATCTATTGAGAAGTAGCCTTTAAAGGTCCTCAAACAAATGTCATCTAGTGCTTGTTAGCTATGAAGATGGTACCTGCCAAGTGAATCCCAGAGCTAAGATTGTAATGGGTGAAACATTTTTCCCACTCTGCTTTAACATTTTAAGCTTACTTCCCTTCCCACCACTTTGTACTTCTTAAAGCAAGGGTGGGCAATTATTTGGGCTGGAGGGTCACTTAAAGAGTTTCAATGAGCTGTTGTGGGCTGGAGGGTGGGGTCCTGACCTGATCTGCACAGTGGGGTTCGAGGGGGTGTCACAGGCCAGCTGGGCACTGTGAGTGTATCAATTTAGTTGCAGGCCGACTGAGTGCTGCAACTGTATCAGCCACTGGGCTGTCTGGTTCAGGATCGAGGAGGCGGAGTTGGGAGTGAAGCAAAAACAAGTTTCATTTATAACAATAAAGATAAATTTTACTTATAGCAGCAAAATAACAACAAAAATATGTTTACACAGTAAAATATAGTTTACACGTATAACAGTTAATAAAAAGGTTAAACTAATAAACGATATAACAATAAAAGTTAAAAATAGACAGTGATAATAAAAACAGACAGACAAATTAACAAAGAGTTCCCATTTGGTTAGCAACTTATCGATAGTCCCTCAGTGCCGGGTACACGTCAAGCTGATCCAGCGAAGTCAGGTGTCCCCAATCCACCCTATTGGAGGGAGCACCAGGGAAGGTCCCTCAGTCAGGATCCGGTCCTCGCTCACACTGGGAGTCTGGAGTCCAGGCTTGGAACAGCAATGACCATTCTGTTCCAGCCTTCCTACTGGTCACCTGACATGCATGTTCCTTTATATTCTGTCCTATGCTAATCTGTTGGCTTTAGAGCCACTCACAATCTTACCCTACAGTTGTTACCCTATGGGGTTAAAAGGTGTTAGAAATTATTATAATAGGTTACTGCCTAAATTTGGGCTTACCCAATAAGCAAATCACACCACATCACTTTGGGGTCTGAGATTAGCATTTTTCCCCGCCTAAATTCAACCCACTTGGAATTTTTTTGAAATGTGTTAATTATACGTTGTGGTTAGGTTTATCAATCTTACTGACCTTTAAGCAAAAAATTACTAAACCAGCCAAGTTTGTAGTTTTATTTTCTGTTCTGCTTTTTGAAACTTATGTTAGTTTTATGATTGGTTCAAACAGTTAAATATAACATTACGGTTATGCTTCTGACAGACAGGATACATCTGTGGGAAACAGTTTTGCAAGCTTTGTCCTAGTCAATATTTATTATATGCTTTTACCAGATACTTTCAAAAAGCAGATTTTTTTTTGCTATAAGTTGCGCATTAACTTCTTTGGTTCTGGCCATCACAGGGTGGGGCAGAGGGAAATGCTGACCCACCCCAGCACAGAAGGGGGAAATGAATAACAATTTTTTTTTGAATAATTGATTTAAAAAAACCCAACCTCTTATCTTAAAGATGTCTTTATACATAGGAACAATATCTACAGGGGGGCTGAGCATTCATACTTTCTGCTTCACTTCTAGCCCCTTCTCAGCAAGAGTTCAGGAGTTAGACCTCAACCCTTATCTCTACAGTGAAGTCATGACCACCACAATTAGAGTAGCAGAAATCCTACTGCTTCAAATGTGGGTCCTGAGTAATACTGTTTTCCTCCTTTTGTCTCAAAAGCATCACAACCAGGGACCTTTCCTTCAGCCAAAGCACATCAACACTGTACACTCCAAAGAGGTACCTATTAAGTAGGACTGTGCAAAACTTCAGTGGCCATTTCATTTTGGAGGTGTTTCAGCTTATTTCGTCACCTGAAACTACAAATCCAAAATGAAACAGAAGGCTCCAAAATATCTCCGATATAAAACAAAATTATCCAAAACATTTCAGAATGTATCAGAATGTTTCAGAGGTGGGCTTGTGGGGAAACGGAAACTCAGAAGAGGGAGCGGAAAGTGGGTGGGGAGCACTGCTCTGATATCTGTAGCTGGCCAGTATCTGCAAAATGTCCCTGAGGTCCCTTCCTATCCCAGTGCTCTGGGGGAGGGATGGAGAAACAGCTTATAAGGCTGTGTGAAGCCTTTCACTACCTTTTGTGAGATCTTTTTCTTGCAGCATGAGAAGCAGGGCATAGCATCTGAAGGGTCTAAGCTGGTAGCAGTTGGTAGTCTGTTGCTACCAAGTTGTAGCCAGCCATTAGCCAATCCTTTCCCACTTAGCCTTGCCTACCATCCCTATTGTTAATCCCTTTCAAATATTTCTTCTCCAGAAATCCTCTTCTTTATTCTTGTTATTTTTTTCACCCCAAACTAAAGAAAGCTATGCTTTACCTGACAGTCTGTCATCCATCCCTGTGCAGAAAAGTATAACACATATAATTATACACATGCTTTCCAGCACACCAAACATGAAGCATGCTGGAAAAGTGGGTTCCAGGTCTTTTGGCAGGGGAACAAGAGGGAGCAGAGGGAGAACTGCAAGTTCCCCCCACCACAAACATAGATGCACCCTCTTCCCTAGCAGGCATGAGGCTTCTGCTGCTAGTGGCAGTGAGAAGGTGGGAGTAGTGTCTGCACCTGCCCCACCTCCACTAACACCAGCAATAATAATAACCCTCAGCACCACCAGCATAACAACAAGCACCAGCATTGTTACACAAATTGCCAATTGCTCAAATCACAAGCAAGACATTATGAGGGAGAATAAGGCAAGATGCTGCATTTATTGATTAAGTTCTTAATACACACACACACACACCACATTCATATCACAATTTCTGTTCTGTGCTGGTATACATTACCAGTCTTATCAGTATTTGGATCACCTTAGTGTCCAGCCAAGTTTATCATGAGTAGGAGCCAGGCTCCTGCTGGCCCATCTTGTCAGATGAACCGATGCTCCAGGATGACATGCAGAACAAGACCCAAAATTGATATGTCTTGCTCAATCTTTTATAGCCTTGTCAATTCACCCAGTCTTCTGGGCTTTGGCTGTGTTATCACTGTGTTCTTCCTTGAATATCAACTGCCATTGTTCTCTTGCTGTTCTGGGATGGATTCTTCTTGTTTGGTCTTTTATCTGTCTGCATTCTTCAGCCAGTTGGCAACTGATGCTTTTCTTTTCCACAGACACACTCTCACCTATTCTCTCACACATCCAGCATACAAAGGTCAAGCACTTATGTCAAGCTATAGCTACAAAATGGAGTTTCTTAAGGCAATGCAAAAACTCAAGAAAATACACAAGATTAAAAGCAATAGGCAAAAAGTCTATTTGTATAACAGCATGACAGTCTCCTCCACCCCAATTTCAGTTCCCAGCCTGAGCCTTCCAGTACCAGGGGAGGAGATGGTTCTGGAACCAGGGGAGCTCAGTGTCATAGACAGAGAAGTTCTGGGGAAGGAGGGGAAATCTGTGTTTGTGCTCCACACCCCTCAAAGTTCCCCTAGAGCCAGGTCTCCTTCTCTAGAAAGCACCTCATAGGAGGTTGAGGTTGTGGAGGCAACTCGCTCAGCTGAGTCAGCTCCTCCTGTTGTTGTGCCCCTGCCTGCTGAGGAGGTGGATAAGGCAGGATCTGCACCTGCACCCCAGAAGCAAGGGGGTAGTGTAGTACAGGATCATTTTGAGGTGGTAGATGATCCCACTTATGCTATCTGCCTGCACTGCCAATGTAAGACCAGCTGGGGCAAGGAGACGAAACACTTCAGCACCACAGGGATGCTGATGCATCTCAGGAGGCACCGCTCCCTTCCCCTTGCTCCTCCTCACCTGGAATGGGGCACATTCTAAAAGTGGGCCAGGTCACCCAGAGCACTGGGAAGATGCTAGCTTTGGATGGCCAGCCCTTCTCCTTTGTTAAGTAGCCAGGGTTCAGTTGGCTCATGGTGCTCATGCCCCATCATACCGCGTGCCCACATGCACCACCTTCAGCACAACTGTGGTGCCCTCCCTGTATGAGGCATGTAGTGAGTACTTGAGGGAAGAGCTGTGCTAGACAGGTCCACAGGTGGCCTTACACTTCACCTTGGACATCTGGAGCAGCTGGGGTGGAGATCATGCCTACCTCTCCCTCACAGGGCAGTGCTGAGCTCACAGTTGTGAGAACCCTGCATGGTCTGGCTGTTCTCCGTCACACCAGGTCATGCCTGCTGGGCCGCAGAGGCCCCAAGGGAGGGAAGCAGGGTGGGAGCCGGAGCCTGCACCTGCCCCACATGCAGATCAGAGGGGCACGGGTCCCTCCTACCCTTCAGTTAGACTGTCAGTGGGCTCTCCTTCAGGCTTAGGTGATGGATGAGTCCTGCATGGCAAAGGAGATCATGGGGGCCATGAACCGCATGGGGCAGAGATGGCTCATTGGGCAGGGCAAGCTCACCCACAGATTCATGGTCACCAACAACAGGGCAGATATGGTCAAGGCAGTCTGTGATGCCAACTTTGTTCTGCCTAATAGTCAGGGATGCCTTGGAGAGGGACAGAGCTCCCAGTGAGAGTGCCGTCACAACCACCAGCTCATTTCAAAATGCAGGAAGGTGGCATGCTACTTCCACTGCAGCATCAAGTGCAGCAAGATGCTGCAAAACAAACAGGCAGAGCTGAGCATCCCACAGCACAAAATCATGCAGGATGTGGAGACTTGGTGGAACTCCTCATGCTTGAAACCCTGGACAAGCAACAGAAGGCCATCCATGTGATGGCCTTGCTTGTGGAGGTTGGGATCAGCAACACCTTAACAGAGTTGAGTGGGATATCATCTCCTAGATTTTGGTGGTCCTTAAACCATTCATCAAGGACACTGAAAGCCTCAGTGCTGGCAATGCCCTCCTTATCCAGGTGATGCCCATAATGAGGGAGCTTCAGAACCAAACAGAGAAATTCCAGGGGATTGATGTTCCTGGATTGGGCAAGCTGCTTTCACCAGAGGTGCAGGCACTGGTGAAGCAGCTGAAGGAGGGCATCAAGAAATAGCTGGATCCACTGAGGCCCACTTCAGCACCACAGGGATGGGGATGACTATCAAGAGATACCACCCCTTGCCCTTGTTCCTCCTCAGCCTGGCATCAGTGGAAGCATGCCCAAAGGGAACACCCCCTCTAGCTCCAAAGCCCCTGTCCCCCCAGAAGCAAAGGCAGGCCACCCTGGACCAGTGGGGGAAAGGCAGACAAAAAAGGGGACACATTCCAAAGGTGAGTGAAGTCACCCAGAGCACTGAGGAGATGCTTGCTCTGGATGGCCAACCCTTCTCCTTAGTTGAACAGCCAGGGTTCAGGCAACTCATTGCACTCATGACCCCATCGTACTATGTGCCTGCACGCACCACCTTTAGCAGCACAGTGGTGCTCTCCCTGTATGAGACATGCAGGGCTGCACATCACCTCGAACATCTGGAGACGCCGGGGTGGAGATCACGCCTACCTCTCCTCCACACAGCATTGGTATGATCAGTCAAGCCATCAGTGGGCTCTCCTTCAACCAGAGGTGATGGATGAGTCCCACATGGCAATTGAGATCATGGGGGCCATGAACCACATGGTCCAGGGATGGTTCATTGGGCAGGGCAAGCTCACCCATGGGTTCATAGACAACAGGGCCAATATGGTCAGGGCAGTGTATGATGCCAAATTTGTTGGCATCCACTATGTGACACACAAGTTCCACCTTCTAGTCAGGGATGCCTTGGAGGGGGACAGGGCTGCCAATGAGGGCACCATCACAACCAGCCAGCTTATTTCAAAATGCAGAAAGGTGGTGGCCTACTTCCACTGGAGCATCAAGGGGGGCAAGATGCTGTGGGACAAACAGGCAAAGCTGAGCATCCCACAGCACAAAATCATGCAGGATGTGGAAACTCAGTGGAACTCCACATACCTCATGCTAGAAAGGCTGGTCAAGCAACACAAGGCCATTCATGAGCTGGCTTTGCTCAGGGAGATTGGGATCAGCAGCCCCCTTAACAAAACAGAGTGGGATACCATCCCAAATCTTGATGGTCCTCAAACCCTTCCTTGAGGCCACTGAGAGCCTCAGCACTGGCAATGCCCTCCTTAGCCAAGTGATCCCCATAGTGAGGGAGCTACAGAACCTAATGGAGAAGTTCCAGGGGATCAATGCTCCTGGCTGGGGCAAGCCGCTGTCACCAGAGGTGCAGGCACTGTGAAGCGGCTGAAGGAGAGCATCAAAAAAGAGCTGAATCTGTTGCAGTCCAGTATGGTCCACATGCTGGCAGCCATGTGCGACCCAAGAGTGAAGGGGAGTGTGTACACCAGCAAAACCCTGGATCACTGGATGTAGGTCCTGGAGAACACAGTCAGGAAGGCAGAAGGACAGAGGCAAGGAGACGTGGAAGAGGGGGGACCACTGTCCTTTGCCAGCACTCCATCCACCAGCCAGTCTCCTCCACAACAGGTGCTGCCAAAGGGCATGGCTTCCATGTTGGGGTCCAGAGGCACCAGCATCAGGCTGGTAGCACCAAGGCCTCAGTGGCTACCTATCTCACTGCTCTGTGACCCGTTGGCCTACTGGGCAAGCCGCAGCCAGATGTGGCAGGATCTGGCCAGAGTTGTCCAGGAACACCTGTCCTGTCCACCAACCAGTGTTCTGAGCGAGAGAGTGTTCAGCATTGCTGGGGATGGTGTGACACCCCACCTTGGATCCTGGTTTGATGGAGTAGCTGGTGTTCTTCTAGGTGAATCTCCTGTTGCTGGGGTTCACCAAGCTCCACATGCAGATAGAGTGACTGCCACCCTCCTCACTCTGTCCACACCTATTTCCATCTTTTATTTTTTTAAAACTATTTAATGCCCTGCTCTCAGAGCTGGGGGCAGCACTCATTGCATCATGAGCCAGAAAGGGAAGAACATGTCCTTGCTGAGCTCCCATGCCAGGATGAACTTGGAGGTATGGGCTAGGGCTATAGGGAAGAAGGAGACCCCAGGTCCTGGGCATGACCTAAAACTGTACCCTTCCAGGGTCGGGAGGCCTGGTGGGACTGCCAGTGGTGCAGTAGCCCTCAAGAAATGCCAGGACCGAAGACGTCCCTGATGAAAGGCAGGTAGGAGGCATTTTGTAGCCTCCAGTCACGACATGCGCACACAGTCCTGGCTAGGGAAAGCCCAGACCTGTAAGATCTTTGAGAGGCCTGAGGCTTCCTGGTTGCAGTGGAGCTGTGAGACTCCAGGTGAGCTTAGCTGCCTGGGATGCAATTTGCAAGGCATGGGCTGCAGTGCAGGGAAGGTATGGAGCTGCAGAACAGATTTCACCTCTAGACGTCAGGGGCCTAAATGTTTAGCAAGCTTTCGGATTTAAAATTCTTCATCAGGTTGTGGAAGCATCTGCGGTTGGTGTGTGCACTCTTCCTGGATGGAAGGAATAGTAAAGAAGCCAGAGGCTGACATGCACTGCAGGAAAGAAAGCCAGTCAGTGAAAATGTAAACTGAAGTGTCAGAGGCTGAGGGACAGGCTGGGGTGAGGGTGCTAGGGGGATGTAGCAGGTAAAATTAGAGAGGTACCTGGGGAGTCAGATGTCAGGCAAGTTTAAGTGTGTCATAAATCCAATGTCTATATTGAGTCAATGAGTTTCTGTATCTAGGAGGTTGATGAAGTGAAGTTCATAGGCTCATCTGTGAAAAGAGGTTTGTAAATTCCATTTGAGGATCAGGTCTGAGAGACTGGAGACAGAGTGGCTTTCTTGTGAGAAACTAATCTCCTGAGCACACTGAAGTTAGCCTTTCTAAAGTCTAGCACTTCAGCCATGCTGGTTAACTTACCCACCCTTCGCCAGATAGTGGATTCAATCAATCAATGGTCACTATCCCCTAGGTTACCTTGTACCTCCAGATTCTCCGCCAGGTCATCCCCTGTAGCTAACACCAAGTCTAGCAAGGCATTTCCCCTAGTAGGATCATATACCTCCTGCATTAGATGAATCTTGGCTGAATAGGGACGTCCGGGACAGTCTAAGGGCAAAAGAAGAGGTATACAGGCTGTGGAAACAGGAGGTAACTACCAAGGAGGAGTATACCTCCCTGGCTCGCATTTGCAGGGAATCAGTTAGAAAGGTGAAAACAGGATTAGAACTTAGGCTGGCGACAAAGATTAAGGACAACAAAAAGTACTTCTTCAGGTATATAGGGAGCAAAAGGAAGGCACAGAGTAGCATAGGACACCTACAGGACAAACTAGGGCAATTGGTGACAGAGCATAGGAACAAAGCTGAGCTCTTCAGTGAGTTCTTTTCATCTGTATTCCTAGACACAGACCAAGACAAATCTCCCAATTGGATCAAAGATAGACCCAGGAGGGACACTAGCCCACCAACTGTTAGGGCAGACTTAGTGAAGGGGCACTTGGAGGGGCTGGATGTGTTCATATCAGTGAGCCTGGATGAACTTCATCCAAAAGTGCTAAAGGAATTGGCCAGTGTCATAGCAAAGCCGCTGGCACAGCTATTTGAACACTCATGGTGCACCGGTCAGGTCCCAGAGGCCTAGAGAAGGGCCAATGTGGTCCCTATTTTCAAGAAGGGAAAGAGGGAGGAACCATAAAACTATAGGCCAGTCTCACCTCTATCCTTAGGAAAACTCTGGAAAATGTCATTAAGAATAACATTTGTGGGAGCCCAGCAGGGGAAATAATACTGAAAGAAAATCAGCACAGGTTCGTTGCAGGTAGATCCTGCCTGACTAACTTTATTTCTTTTTTATGACCGGGTCACAAAATGCTTAGACACAGGAGTTGAGGTAGCTATCATCTACCTAGACTTTAAGAAGGTCTTCAATATGGTATCTCATTCTGTTCTCGTAAATAAACTGACAGGCTGTGATGTAGATGATTACATGGTCAGGTGGGTCGCAAATTGTCTTAGGGGCCGCACCCAGAGTGTGGTGGTGGACAGGTTGATATCGACCTGGAAAGATGTGGGTAGTGGAGTCCTTGGACACATCCTTGGACGACTACTATTCAATGTCTTCATCAGTGACTTGGACGAGGGCAGGGAGAGTACTCTGTCCAAGTTCACAGATGATACCAAATTATGGGGCAAAGTTAGCACACCAGATGGTAAGGAATGAACTCAGGCAGATCTGGACAGGTTGGAAAAATGGGCAGAACAAAATAGGATGTTCAAAGACAAGTGCAAAATGCTGCACCTGGGCAAAAAGAACCACCAGCACACTTCACAGGCTGGTGCAGTAGCATAACAGTAGAAAGGGATCTAGCAGTCATAGATGACTCCAAGATGAACATGAGTCATCAATGTGACAAAGTAATCAACAAGGTTAACTGCATTTGATCATGCTTTAGCAGATGCATAACTAACAGGTCTGGGTAAGTGATGCTTCCCCTCTATGCAGCACTGGTCAGGCCGCAGTTGGAGTCCAGTTTTGGGTGCCACACTTCAAAAGGGATGCGGAGAATCTTGAGAGGGTTCAGAGAAGGGCCACTCATCTGATCAGAGGCCTGCAGGCAAGGCCCTATGAGGAGAGACTGAGGGGCCTATATTTCTTCAGCCTTCCAAAGAGAAGGCTGAGAGGTAATCTTGTGGTTGCCTATAAATTCATCAGGGGAGGATAGCAGAGAATAGGAAATGCTCTATTTACTAGGGCACCTCCTGGAGTAACTAGGAACAATGGCCACAAATTGATGGACAGCAGATTTAAGTTTGACATTAGAAAAAAATTCTTCACAGTAAGGGTTGCCAAAATTTAACATGGGCTTCCAGGGGAGGTGGTACTCTCCCCTACTCTGGGGGTCTTCAAAGGGAGGAGACTGGACAAGCACCTAGCTGGGGTTGTTCTTTCCTGCCCAGGGCAGGGGGTTGGACTCGATGACCTGCTGAGGTCCCTTCCAACCCTAAGATCTATGAATCTATAAATCTTCTGTCATTTATATTAAAAACCAGCCTAGCACTGGAGGAGGAGCAGGATTCTTGCTTCCTTAGGCTCTTGCATCTACAAAATTTGTTTCCTGGCTGGCAAAAGCAGACAGCTGCTAAAACAAAGGTCACTGAATTTCTTGATGATAGGACAAAAACTCCCTTGCCCTGCCCATTCATAATTTCATTTAATATAGACAGCTGTCCATCTCCATTTATTTAAATTGATTTGGAATATGAATGTTTAATCTACAGTGTTCGTTTAAACTAATCACTAAAGCGGCTTATGTGATTTTTAATCTAGCTTTCCATATATTTGTTTGTAGAATGGTCATTCTGAAGAAAACTATACAAGGATCTACGGCTAAAGCTCCACTGGAAAAAAATGCCATCTCTAGGTTGTAGCCACAATACATAAAATTGTCTCCAGCAACAGATGACTCCTGATGCATCATCTACTGCTTGAATATTGCACCAACTACTGAGCATTTCTACAAGCCATTTAAAAGGCAGTATGCACAACAGCTTTGTGAGCAAAACTCAGACAAACCTGGAATAGAAAGTATTTAACAAAATTAATTTGACCAAGTGAACCAGAAAATGAAAAGGTCTATAAGTCTCTTTCAGGAATTCAAAGAGATAGATTCAATTTACAAGAAAAGCTTAGTAATTAATTTTTTTTCCATAAATTCTCCCATGTCCTGAGTCTAGTTATCCATGATGATAATAAAGAAATAATTGTGAATAAAGTTAGAAGAAGATAGGGAATGGACACTGGAAGCTGTTACCAAACCCTGCCCCCCCATACCAAGGCTGACTCCCATTACGCTGTCTCATTATGTAGCAGATTTCGCTCAGTGCCTCAATTACTGCATCTGTAAATCAGAGATAATCATGCTTACTGCTTTAGTAAAGTCCTTTGAAATCTACTGAAAAGCATTACAAAGGAGCTACATAATGAAAATACTTTATAATGATATACATGTAAGAGCTGCAAGGCTCACCTGGCTACGAGCTGAGCGGGTGAGCTGTGCTTACGATCTCTGCATTAAAATGGCAGCAGAAAAGTTTGCAGAGGGTGCAATAGCTTTTCCAAACAGAGGGTATGCTGTGCACAATGCATGTTTTTTTTACTGGAAGGTTTGAATTGTGACCAAAGCCCTCATTGCAAACCACAGGCTCTGATTGGCTACCATGGAGCCATAAAAAGCTGTGGGGGGGCCAGGCTGAAGGAGAGCCAAACACTATCTGGAGATAGGGGCAGAGATTCACCTTTCTCTCCATGTTTTTCCCCCTTTCTTGTGCAGAAGGAACAGAGCTGAGACATGCCAGGGAGCAGACATCAGGACAGAGGAAAGCCTGAGTCATTCCAGGAGAATCTGATTCCCCGCCCAGGTTCAGAGCTTTGCAACCAGAGACACAGGTGACAAGGAAAGAGTGGGGAGGGGTTGGTAAGCTGACTGGGAGCTGGGAGAAGCTGCCTAGTCAGAGACCTGTGAGGGAAGTCCCCTGTTTGAGCTAGAAAGGCTCATGCTGCAGGAACAGAGGGAATCCGCTGTCTGCGGGTGGAGTTGCTGGGGGAGAGAGACAGCCCAGAGAAGGAGTGGGCTGTGAGACTCCCAAACCCATGAGGGGACACTTAATCCCTAGTGTTTGAAGGAGGTGTATTTTTCAGAAGGAAAGAAAAGAAGAGAAACCTATTGCCTTCAGTGACTGATTGGAGACTTAGTTTGCTGAGTTATCAGGAAGGATAAAAGGAGCCCACGCACCCTGAAGCCGCAGAAGCCTTTTGCTGCTCCACTGCACCATCTAGTGGTGGATCATAGTAAAAGCTGTGTTGCCATTTATTGCTATGGAAAGGGGATTGTGATCAGTGGGGATCCTGGTTTGCTCTGATTTTAAAAAAAAAAAAAAACCCACAAATTCTCTGCTAAAAAAATCACAAACTCTCTAATAAAAAACACAAAATTTGTAGCTAAAGTTAAATCCCCCCCTGGCTCTGCTCATGCTTCTCACTCCTCCCACCACAGCCTTCCTGGTGCCCCTCAACCCCCACCCACAGTCCCTACTCCCCAAGCCTTGCTGCAGGGGGCCCCCAGCTGCCAGGGCTATGCACCCAGGTCCACAGCCACCTGCCCCCACCTCCCCCTGCTGCCTGCTGTGGACTCAGGCAGGGCAGCTCCCTGCCATTACATGCATTCCCAGAGAGTAGGAGGGACCCATGCCCCTCTGATCTGCATGTGGGGCAGGTGCAGGCTCCGGCTCCCACCCTGCTTCCCTCCCTTGGGGCCTCTGTGGCCCAGCAGGCATGACCTGGTGTGATGGAGAACAGCCAGACCATGCAGGGTTCTCACAACTGTGAGCTCAGCACTGCCCTGGCAATGTGCCTCCTGTGAATGTCGCTGCTTTGAGGGGCGCAGCCCTGTGCTGCTGCTCTCAATATAGCTCCACGCGCAGGTGGTGTGTCACGAAGGCAGCGCAGAGCTCACAGTGGTGAGGCAGCTTCTCCGCATGGTTCCTCTGCTCCCCACCATGCCGGGTCATGCCCACTGGGCTGTGGAGGCCCTGGGGGAGGGAAGCAGGGTGGAGCTTGCATTAGCAAGCAGATTCTCCGTGTGGGCCTGCTGTTCCTGCTTCCCTCCCCCGGGGTCTATGCAGCCCAGTAGGCATGACCCAGCATGGCATGGCAGGAAGTAGAGGAGCTGCATGGAGAAACTGTTCACCATTGTGAGCTCTGCCCTTCTTCCCTCCCCCAGGGCCTCTGCAGCCTAGTGGACACAACTCAGCATAATAGGGAGCAGAGGAGCCATGCAAAGAAGCTGCTTGCTGCTGCTTGCTCTGCACTGCCATGGCTACATGTCCCCTGTGTGCAGGGCTGCAGTGAGAGCTGGAGTCCAGGGCTGCACCCCTCAAAACAGCAGCATGCACAGGAGGCATGTCACTAGGGCAGCTTGAAGCTTGCAGCGGCAAGGAGTTCCCCATGCAGCCCGGCTGTTCTCTGCCATACCAGATCATGCCCACTGGGCTGCAGAGGCCCTGGGGTAGGGAAGCAAGGCAGGAGCCCAAGCCCTTGCTCCTGCCCCATGGACAGATCTGGGGGACACGGGTCCCCCCTGCCCCCTGGGAGTGCACATGGTAGTAGATAACCAGCCCTCTCCCTCCCCTGAATGAGCCACCCACAGCCCCATCCTGCTCCCCACAGGCTGTGCATTGAGGCCCTGGGCCCCAAGCACCAGCCCCACCCAGCCCTACAGGGGCCTCAATACCCTCTCTCCCCCACTTACCTGCTGGAGCTGCTCTGCATGCTGCCTGGGGCCATGTGCATGGGCATGTGCATGTATATGGGGCCCCCAGTCTCACCGCCTTCCTCCCACTCCCTCCCAGCTCCCTGAAAGCTGGAACTCTGCCAGCCTGCAGGTAGCGCATTGCAAAATTGCAAAATCCACAGGCTTCTCTGGTAAAATGAGAAATCCAAGTTTGCCTCTGGTAAAAGATAAAATCCATGGTTTACTCCATTTTTCAATGAGAAATGGAAAACCTGGATCCCTGGTGATCAGAGGGAAATCAACCTGGATTATGGTGGGGGGAAACTATTTTAAAGGGTTATAACCAAGTGAATGTAATTATTAAGGTTGTTTGATACAAGTAAGACTACCCAGTGTGTTGAAATTATCCATCTAATGTTGCAGTTGTAATTTCTGTTTAAATTGATAGTTTTATTATTAACCATTGCTATTATATTTTTTGTTTATTCATTTCTTTTCTGTATATATAATGTTTGTTAATAATAAAGAATAACCTGTTCATCAGATATAGAGTGAATTCCTGGGTGGTGAGGGTAAGGAACACACCTCTTCACGGGACACCTCAGTCAGCCGACCTGCCTATGGGGGCTCCCATAGCTACTGGCACCCTGAGGACCCAAAATCCATTGCATCACTGTAACAGGGTGCCGTCTCCAGCAACATTTTTAAAGGCTGGGGAGTGGGGCACCCTTCAAGTCCTGCTATATTTTCCTCCTCTTCTGGGAACCAGCTTCCCCCCACACACACACACACACTTTGCTTTCCTGCCACAACTTGATGTCACTTGGTTCTTAAAGAGGGAGGCTGACCCAAAGGTTCCCGGATGGGCTCTAAGGCTCACCACCTGGAGGATAATAAGCTATTGCCTTAAGGGCAAAGCGCACGCTCTGACATCCCCTTGACATGCCCCATGCCTGGCAGATGTTTTATATTTGATGTTATCTCTGAATGAGGTTACACATACAGACACAGAGATACACTGACAGGATTAAAAGAAGAAGACGTTCATCATACAACTTTAAACTTGTGTCCCATTACCAGGCCACAATTTTTTTTTTTTTTTTTAATATACGGGGAGCCTCAAAAAATGGAAGTGGCCCGGCCTCTCTCAACCTCTGAGGGGGCCTGGTAGCTACTAGATTTAGGAGACAATGTTGACCTATAACAATCTAATGGTTTTGCTACCCCACCTGGCCATAAGTTCTATATTCCTACTTCGCTTCCATGTTAGAAAACAGAAGAGAACACATGACCCTGAACACCTACAATAAGGATCCTATAATGCATTTGTGATCCATATTCCACTACTGTTGTTAATTCTAAAATCTAATCAACAAGATAGGTAAATACATTTTTTTAAATGAGCCTTCTTTAAGTAGTCAGTATGTAATCTAAAATACTAAAGTAGGATAAGAGGAAATAAATGATGCAAATAAAACCCAACTACATATTAATAATAATGGTCTTTAGTTCATTGTTAAAAATGTATAAATTTGATGCGACTCTAAAAGTGAAAAGTCAAATCAGGGAAAAAAAACCAAAAAACGTTTGGATAATCTTATGCTAGAGATAATTAAGTTAGCTCAGCCTGGCAGATGATGTTGATTTGAGAAGCAGGAAGAAGCAGATTCCTTCTTACACAGAAGTTTGTCTTTAGAAATACTAGGTTCACTTGTCAGTGACTAGTCCCAAGGCTGGGGCAAGCCACCATCTCAAACATCTGTGCCATTCCACTCCAGGACTGTGCCATTTGCAACTTTCAAGATCAGAAAAGAAAATTGCACAATCAGTGTAAACAAGCACAAGAGGCAGTGGATTTCTGGGTGATTATCGCACATCTCAGACTTGTTAGGTGTCTCAAATCACCTAAGAAGTGCAGTGAACTGACATATTATGTTTTACTACTTTTATAAAATGGCAGCAGTACATGCACACAGAACTGTGCCTTCGATGGACATTTACACATAAACATGACATGGATTTTGACAGCCAGTCTTCACCACATTCAAACAGCCTGCTCTTGCTCTGTAATACCCAAATAATTCCTGTCAAAATTTCCACTTTGTGGCTATATCTTGGCCACCACTTGCCCCAGGATATACAATCCAAAGAATGGATCATTTAAAAATGTCACATACCAACCACTCACTCACAACTAGGCTACAAATGAACAGATAGAAATGACATTAGGCCCTTCCCAGCTATCTAATAGTAACAGAATACCCTATGTAACTCTTTCTGAAGGTTTCAAGACATCACATGTAGCCATCTGGACATGTCCTGGCAGCTGGTAGCCATGGGAAATGGCTTCTTGCCCCCGAGCCAGCAGTCAGATATTAGGCCACTGTGGCAGGGCACCTTTGGTGTCTGCCACTTTAAGGGTCTCAGCAGGCTGCAGACCAGCCTGCAGGCAGGACCAGACCCAATCAGGTGGTCACATGGTACCCAGAAGGCTGCCTGATTAATGTAGGGTATATAGACAGGGTATAAGGCAAGAACCAAGGAGCAGGGCTGCCAGTTGCAACTGGGGAGCCAAGGAATACTGCTGCTCCCAGAATACCTGGAAATCAAGGGTAGAGACTGTGGGGATGGAGAAGGTTCCTGGTCCTGTGGAATGATCTAAAACTATATCCTGCTGGGGTTGGATGGTGTGGTGGGGCTGCCTGTGGTAGGGCAGTCTCCAAAAAATGCTACACCTGGATGGGGTGCTGGAAAACCTTAGTCCCCACAACCTGATGGGTAACCCCACAGAGGGGACAGGGTAGGGATCCAGGTGCATTATCAGGGGCCTGAGTCCCATGGGACATAAGGCCCAGAAGCCCCAGTGAGGGGGTGGAGTGACAGCTGGAGGCTGCATAGAATAGGGTCCATGGGGGTCTGAAGGACTGCATATTGGCCGGCTGGAGTAGAGAACCAGGAGGAGGCAAAGACTGAGTGAGCCCAGTGTGGGCAGAACAGCAGGCCTAGGAGGGGTCCAGAGAGTAAGTATGTTGCTCACAAGCTCATAGAGTGGGGACAGCATTTGAAGGGGCCTGAGGAGGTGGACCCATATGGGAGAGAGGACAAGCTACTCAAAAACCTAGCCAGAGAACCTCAATCAGCCCATTCTGGGGCCAGGACAATGGTGGTCAAAGGGGAAGGATGCCCATTGTGAGGGGCAGCCAGAAGACACGGGGCTGGAGTCCCTACTGGCCTAGAGGTGAGGCCAGGGCCTGTGAGGTCAAAGTTCCTGGGGGGTGGACACTGCCAAAAGGGAAAGATGTCTAGGAAGTTTTGCAGCCCAGGCTGATGGCAAAAGTTAGGCTGCCTGAGTAAGAGGGATCCAGGTTGGGATCCGAACATCAGACGGGAATATAGTGGGACTCAGTGTGGGGCCAGAACCATATAATGATGCCATCTGTGAGGCATGGGACACAGTGTAGGGACAGTAAGGAGCCGTGTATTATGTCCTTAGTATCAGGGCATTAAATGGACAGCCTGCCACCTAGAAACAACTTTTCAGTTACATCAAAGGCATGACAGATGAGTCAGGGTGGCAGACTACCTTAGACAGGTGAGTGGCTCAACATTAGAACCAGCCCTGAGATGGCCCCCTGTCACAGCCACCAACTTCCATATGGCCAATTAAAATGAGGTCACCTAGGACACCATGACACTGGAGTGCTCTGGTACCACCTCCAGACCATCAGGCACCACTTCTGGGCCCACCCCACCAGCAGCAACTGGTGGGAGTGGATCATTCTGGACTCCTGGGACAACAAACTGTAGGTCCAGACCTTCTGTGTGTACTGGGCCACCTTGATGGGAATTGTCGCCCAGTTGACCCCCCCACACAAACACTGTGTGCCAGAACATCAGCATATGGCCACCCCTCACTCTGGAGAAGTGGATGGCTATTGCCATCATGAAGTTGGCCACCATTGGCAGTCTCTACTACGTCACCTACCAACCACTTTGGTGTGGGAAAGTCTACAGCTAAAGAGGCCATTCAGGAGGTGTTTCTGATCATCCAGAATGTCCTGGCCAATCCACCTCATCCATCCACCTCATCAACCCTCAGGAAGTGGTCACTGGCTTCTGCCACATGGGGTTCCTCAATTGCTTGTGGACTGTGGATGGCACTCACATCCCTATCCTTTACCTGCCCTAAAGTGCCCAGGCATTCATCAACCACAAGGGCTACTTGTCATCCTGCAGGGCATCATTGATCACCATGTAAAACAATGTCAAGCACTATGACCAAGCTTGACCATTTTCAAGAAACCTAAGCAGAGAGGCCCCAGAAGCCTCTGCCTGAGTGACCACAGCATGAACCCTTGCAGATGCAACAACGGGCTTAGTTATCATAGCAAAGGGAAGCCATTTGTATACCTCTTTAGACACCATCAAACAAAGCGCAAGGAAAAAAGAATTTGGGAAACCAAAGCAGCCTTCTCAGACCATAAACAAAAATGACAAGGGGAAAAAAGTAACAGATCAATGTGAAGCAACAATCCACAATGGAAAGGGAGCAGAGATAAGAAAAGCTCCCTCTTGCTCATTTTTGCTTTCTCTAAGATACAAATCTCAACTAATTGGCACTTTTTAGGGCTACAAGAAATCTGCTTTAATCAAGCTTTGAAAGTTTCAGTGAAACAGAGAAATTTAAATAAAACTAATTGGGGATTAGGTATTAGATAATGAAATTGTGTTTACCAGCTATCCATAAATATTGGACATCAGCTGGAGGGAATTTGGAGACCTCTACGTGACATCTGCTAAATGGAGAATCCACTGTTGACAGAGACTGAAAGCCTGGCCAGCTTAGCTTCACAGCAGTCAAGACCCATCCTGTAAGATCATGCTTTATGCTTTGCTATTAATCTTGCTTTGTCAATTAATTAATAAACCTCCCACATTGGTTGGAATGACCCAAGGGTCCATTTGAATTTTTCAACGTTCACCTCATTTAAAGTTTATTAACAACTAGGATCACTTCACCCACATCTTTTCAGGCTGAGAGGGCAGTGCCTATGATGCCCACGTCTTCTGCAACCCCCCACATCCCAAGATAATGGAGAGCAGGAACTAAAGACCAAAAATCTCCAGTTTCATTGTTGTCCCTTCTCTAATCATGAGGGACCCAGCTCATGTCCTGGCTAATGAAGCAGGGAGCAGCTGGACCACCAAAGGAGCACTTCAACTACTGCACTGGGAGGGAGTGGGGATTGCGTCACTTGGTTGGGGTTGGGGTTGGGGTTGGGGTTGGGGGGGTCTCTTTCTGAGACTGAGATGGGGCTGCAATTTCAGGAGGCAAGATGGGGATTGCTTGACAGGTGGGTACAGTGACTGCCTGTGCTGTGAGACTTAGAATCACCTAGAACGCATTGATTTTCCCTTAATGGGGTGAGGGGGAAGAAGTGCTGGATTTCAAGCCTCTCCAGATGCATGACCTGGGAGTCATGGATCAGCTGAGATAACAATTATCATGAGGGACATTCGCCATCACATCTATGCCATTCTTGGACTAGGAGGGAGGGAGGGAAGTTGTTAGGCACAGGGGAATTTTTTTTATTCCTGTTGTACTGCAACTCCAGTGGTTCTCATAGATAGCTGTGTGTTATCTCCTGTCCCTGACTTTGCTATCCACCCGGCCCCATGGCACTGCCAAAGCAGACTGGTATAGAGCATCAGCACTTGTACCTGTTTTTTACACTTGGCCTGAAATGCTCAATAAACCCTTTTAGAGGCTCTCTGTGAATACAAGCGGGACTGTGTGTGTGTGCGGGGGGGGAGGGGAGGGTTGGTTCAGCACCAATGCTCTGGGCAGCTGGGAGAAGGCTCAGTTTCTCGCAGTAGCTCACCTTGGCCCTGAGAGATAGGACAGGGCAGTGTGAATGAGGCAGATTTATGTTCCCACTAAATGAAAAATGGGCTGCTACCTGCCCAAGGCCAGTGGGGAAGTCTGCTGCCTCAGTAGCAGTCTTAGAAGAAAGGGAGGGGAGGAGGTGACAGGTCTGCCCAGTGCTGAAAGACAGAAACCTCTCAAGCAATTCGCAGCCTGGGCCTCACACTTTGAGCAATCAGCATAGGGATATTTGCCATCCCTGCATGCTTCTCCATCCTTGCACTGTCCCCCCTGACCCTTTTTGGGCCTCTTGGCCATGATGGCCTAGGAGGGGGCTGTGACCAAGGGCGTTGCCTATAGCGGCCACTTGTCCCCCAGGGGCTGGGGGGGAAGGGGAAGACAAGCAAGTGGTTTAGGTCTGGTGACCAACTTCTGGACACAGGCTTGCACAGAGGGCTTCAGGATCATGGGGCATCATTGTGCCACTACCTGCCCACCCCACTGGCTATAGGTATGACTCACTTGCTCTCCTTCCACCCCCTTCACCCCAGGGGCTTTGTGTTTCCCCTGGTACCTGGGTCTTTGTCATGGCCACATCAAATGAGGTAAAGCCATATCATCCCAAGCAGTATGGCATCCTCAGTTGGCTCCAGAGACTTCACCAAAAGTGAGGGGAGGGCTGGCTGTGGGTGCTTGGGTCACTTTGCAGCAGCAGCTGCTTGCACTGATAGTCAGGGGGCTGGAGGTGGTCTGTGCATCTGGAAAGGGGGCAGCAAGGAGATATCAAGGGGAACATCTATGGGAGTGGAACATCTATTGCAGCTGTATCGGGAACAGTGTCCTGAGGGCCACATGATCAGCAGCATTCTAGGGGGTCAAAGGCCAGGGGAGGCTCCCACGAGGTGAAGGACATGGTCTCAGGCTCCAGTTCCTAGATCTTAACTTCCATGGTATCAGAGCTTTCCACCTGTTCCTGCATACCATGCTCCATGCTCTTGACAATGCCCAAAAATGATGTTGAGGGAGCTCAGGTCCAGCTGCAGCTGCAGCTCTGCTCTCAGGTCCTGTGATGATCCAGGGACCAGCACCATCATGCTGGAATACTCAAGGGCTGCCACCATCAGCAGACCTTGTGCCCTGTGGCTTCCAGGGACCTGATCCTGGATGCCCAGTTGCTCCATCATCCTGGGCCTTCCTTCTGTGGTGGGGTTCCTTCCAGCATGTCCTCCCCTCCCCTATTGGTGCTGTATATGTGTGGGTTGGTGATGGCCCTGTTTGTGGAGAGAAAGAAGAACAGCTCCTCATAGAAGGGCATGCTCTGCCTCTTGGTTCTGGACCTTTTTTGGATCAAGCATTCTTAGATCTTGGGGTGGGGAGGAGGCTGCCCCAGGGATCCATGATCCCATGTTGGCATTCAGGTGTCCCTACTTCAGCTTAAGAGCTTATAACATGACTCAAACCTCCCCTTTCACCATACCCATGCCTTCCACATGTCAACTTTTGCTGTTGAGCTGTCTCTGTCTTCCCACACCCAGGCACTTTGCCCATCTTGGCTACTCCTTGGTGCAGCTTTCAGTTCCTGACCCTGATCCTGCCTTTCCTGAGGCACAGGCTTTGACTCTGTCCTTCTCTGGGCTGCAGTCCCTGACTTTGTCAGTCTCTGGCTGTGGTCCCTCCTTGACCTTTGGCCCATTCTGGGCCCTGGCCCTGCTCCTAAGCTAGTTGAGATCACCAGACTCCCTGGCCCTGGCATTCTATGGCTGTGACCCTGGTACCTAGGTCTCTGTCATGGCCACATCAAATGAGGTAAAGCTCCCAAGCAGTATGGCATCCTCAACTGGTGCCAGACTGTATGACCTTTGCCCCCTTCTGGGCCCTGGCCCCATTCCTAGGCCACTTGAGACCTCTAGGCTATCTGGCCCTGCTCACCCCTGCTAGGCTACAAGTCACTGACTGCCTCTCGCCCCTTGCAAGCTATGGGTCCCTGACCCTCCTTGCTCTCACAACCATTTGACTGTGGCCCTGCTCTTTGGCCTTGTGCCCTATCTTTTGGGCCCTAGCCCTACTCCCAGGCCAGCTGAGACCACCACTGCCTTTTGTCTCAATCCCTAAACCACTAGTCTGCTTACCCCAGCTTGAACCAGGAGCCCGACTGCAGCCTTACTGTTCAGTTCTTCACATCTCAGCTGCCAGGATCAGATTCCAGCCCCAGCTCAGGCTCTGGTCTTATATCCTGCAAACCCAGCCCCATTTTTGGATTATGTGACCCCTGATTGCCTCCTGCAGTACCTGCAGACTGTTCCATCTACAGTCTGCCTTCTCTTAAAGTAGCAGGAGCACCAAGCCTCCTGCTATACCAGGTTTGGGTTCTGAAGGAGGATGGGAAGTTATTCCAAGGTTATTTTATTTTAGGTGGTAAGCAGTCCCCATTGGATTTTGGCATCCAGCTAGGGGTCCAGCTGCAAAGGGGTAAATGGATGGAAGGAACACAGGTACAAATTTCAGTGCATGGCTCTTCCTCTCACTCCAGCTGAGTGCAGCCCCTGCTCCAGAGTGACTAAGGCTCCATTTACCAGGCCATCAGGTCTGTGGGGCTGTGCCTGAGCACAGGGGCATGGGGGTACTTGGCTGGGTGTGTGGGTGTCAGGGTTGGGGACCACAGTGGTATGCCCAAGCGTGGGGATTCTCCTAGGCTCATTGTTGGGGTCTACATGCATGTCCTCCATTGCTTCATTACAGAGTATTGGGGGTATAGGGATGTGGCCTGGGGATTCTGGTGCCCAGGTCCCAGGGTTCATGCAAGGGACACAGATATCTCCCTTTCCCCTGCTGCCTACCTGCTGCTGGCAGGTGGCTGGAGGCAGGGAGTGAGACTGGGGAGAAGGACTGTGCTTTTTTGGTGCTAGGAGACGCTGGTGACAGGGCCTGCTGCGCACTCAGCCAGAGCAGCCAAGCGCAGGCTGAGTGCTAGCATGCCTCCCTATGACGAAGGGATAGGAAGGGCTGCAAAGCAGGCTGGGATACCAGAATACAGTGATCTAACTTTTATCAATAGGGAAACAGAACAAAAGCTTGATACATCAATTGATCTGAATTGAGTGTATCTAACACTAGGTCTATCTTAGACCACTTGCCCCATTTTAAGACTAGCCTATGTGTGCCAGACTTTTTACAGTTATGGGTTTAGATCAATTTATGTTCACTTAGACTGATCTAAGTGTAATGTCTGTGTGTTCCCTATGTGTACATAGTTGTCTATAGTGCAGGTTTATGCATTCAGGAATAGAATTCCTTCCTGTGCATATGTGCAAAAAATGCCATGTAGATGATGGAAAAATGGCCACTCTAGTGATTAAAAAGGAATAGATTCCATACAAACTCTTTCTAATAAAAAAGGCTAATGTATAAGTAGTTATTTCAGACTAGCTAGAGAACAATTACAATGTCTATGTAAGTAAAAATTTGTATCAGGAGGCTTTGTTCTTCTGCTACTTTAAGAGCAAGCTTGCTGCAAATGTGGCAGGAGACAATCTAGAGCCACATGACCAAGAAGGGGGCTGAGCTTCCAGTATATAAGCCCAAGCCTGAGCTGGGTAGACAGTCTGGCCCTGAAGGCTGCTGAAAGAACATCTCCTGAGCAGGATGGCTGCAGTTCCTGAATAACACCTAGGAGATTACAGCCTGCAGTAACATCTGGAGGTCTGGGAGGGACCAAGGGGAAGGAAAGGTACCAACAGGCCTGGGAGTAGGGCCAAAGGTCCAGGAGCAGAACTGGAGACATGGGAACAGGGCAGGGAGTATAGCAAAAACCCCAGTTTTTGGGTTTTGGTTTTATTTAAAAATGTATTCCCTCCCCTTCCCCAACCATTTCTTACTTTTTCACTCCCTCTCTATTCCCTATAGATAATTATAAGTAAGCTAAGATGTAGGATAAGCTTTAACAATTTATTTTAGGTGGTAAGTTTTATTTTTCTCTGCCCTCTTTGCAAATAAGTCCCCTGCTATTTTGATATAGATATCCACTGTTTTATAAGTGATAATTATTATGTTTGTATTAATTTTTTTACTGCTTTTATATTGTGTGATTACCATTTTAGGCCTACATGTGTAAGTTAGCATAAGTCATGTCAAGCTTCCATCTTGTAATGTCAAGCCTCCATCTTGTGTCCCCTGGTGTTGTAAGCTATGTAAATTGGTTCCTGGTTGAATGGGGATGAATGCAGGTGCTTGAGAGACAATGGCAGTAGGTCTAAAAATAGCTCCCTCTGAATGACTGAACCATCAAAACCAATGACCCAGCCCTTGGAACCACCCTCAGCATTCAAGGAAAAAAAGATGAGGAAACCAAGCATTGTGCCAAGGCTGCACATGCTCAGTAACAAAACCTGGAGCCCTCTGGAACAGGACTGACCTTGCCTGGGCAGTACCCTCCCCATAGGAGATCAGAGGTAGTCTGCCCCATAAAAAGGGGTAATGAAAACTGACTCCTTGGAACGCCCTCTCCATCTGGGCCAGCACCATGCCACACCACCTATCCACCTGGAGGCCCTGCTGGTGACCCCCTCTGGACAACACCTGCTGGATAAAGACCCCTTTCCAGCCTGGATAGGTAGCTATCACCCCCACCCTACCTTCAGCCAAGGACTTGGACTCTGTTTCTCTTCCCTGCCTGGACTCCAACCCTTCCACTGAGTCTCTTTCTCCTGCTGCCATTTTGTGTGTGTGCATGTGTGTGTGAACCAATAACTTCATGGGGCTGTGTAGTGTGTTGTCTGCTTAATAAACCTGTTAATTGGACCCCTGAGTTGGGTTTTGCTTTACTACAGTTCGGCCATCCTCTAATCTCTGCTCCTCGCCCCTCTAACTTCTGTCTCATTTCTCCCTCCCCTGCTTCTGGCTTACTGCCATCTCCAACACCTATCCCATGCTCCTGTAGCTCCAGCCATCCCAACCTCCTCTCGATCTTTTCCCCAATCTCTCCCACTGTTATTGCCTTATCCCCACTGCTTTTTCCCCAGATCTCCCAGCTTTCTGCCTCTGTCTCTTGACTGTTTCCTCCCTGCCACCAGGCTTTTTCCATCACTTCCACCCTGGCACCAGGTGTACCTGAGTAACCCCGGGGCCATTTGACCTTAAGTTGCAAACCTCAGTTCCTCAGCCAGTTTCTCTCTAGTCTGCCGGTTCTAATCCTGGTTCCAGCAACTTTCACTCCTTACACTTTCTCTCTCACTTTAACCTTCCCTCAGGTATCCCAAACACACACATACATACCATACCATCCAAGTTAGGAACTTACCTGTGTGTATGTGTAGGTGGGTTCTATGTGTGTGAACTGGTGAGTGTGTGTGTGTATATATATGTCATTGTGTGCATGATAGACGAATTAGTAAGCCATATATATGTATGGAGTGTGTGGGTATTGACAACTGATTGTTGTCTAATTTTTAGTGTGTGTATGTGCTTGAATTGGTGACAGGTATGCATGTGCCTAGGCTGATTTGGATGTGTATGTGCCTGAGTTGGTATAGTGTGTGTGTGTATGCACCTAATTGATTTGTGTGTTTGTATATGTGCAATTGTGTCACACTCTCCCATCTAGCAGTGCAATATTGAGATCCTGAGAGTTGGCCTGACCCCACAGGGCAACAAGAAGGTGCATGGGAGCAGGAACAGGGCTTAGGAACAGGGCTAGAGCCTGGGTGAAAGGGAAAGAAAGCAGCATAGATCCAGGTACTCTACAGTAGGACAGAGACAGGACCAGAGAAGGTCCAGTGCCTGGAGGAAACCAGGAGAGTCCAGTGCCCAGGAGGAACTTGGTACCCAGGAACAGTGTGGAGCTAGGAGCTAGGGAGGACTCAAGGCCAGAACCAGAACAGACTCAGACCCAGGAGTAGGACAAGAGCAGATAAGAATTTGATCAGGAATCTCCGGGGTAGCTTCCCTTTCCTTAAAGGTGTAAGTACATCAAAGTATAACAGGCAAATAGAAGTGGAGAATTAGGGTAAAGCAAAGGGTGAATAGCGACCAGGGGGTGTCACAGCTGCCCCTGGGACAGGCTTTTGTTACAGAATTATCAACCTCTTTTCCCTTAAATAAATGCTTTAATGCAGCAATTTCTTTCTCTTTTCTAAGCAGTCTAGCCGCCCATTGGCTTTTGGCTTCTTTTAAGGCTTAGAGGACACAATTCTATTTAATCAACTCCAAGGCTCAGTGCCCTGACTCTCCAGGCTGATTTAGAGTACACAGACAGCATTAGAGCAGGACACCTTATTGTGTCTTAATCTACCCTAAGCAGCCAAGGCAGAGCAGATGTTGTTTGTTCTGTACTCCTATATAAATACTGAGGATTTTACTGTGAGAACCTAAGCACTTGCTAGTCTACTAACAAGCTGGTAACAAATAAAGATCATTGATGATTATTTCTGTACAACATACTAATCATACATTATCAAACATTTTGCCCTTAGTAAAGAAAATATATGTATAAATAAATGTATACATAAAATCATACTAAAGATCTTACATTTATTTAAACTTGTTTATCATTTTCTTTGGTCTTATTTGCTAGTCACTAGCCCTGTCATTTAAACAAAGGCTCTCTTCCAGCTTATCACTGAGACTCTGCAGTGAAATTATGATATAGAATTTGTAACTTCACAATAAACAATATGCTAACAAATGATGATGTCATAAACACAGAAGTATGTTGTCACCGAAGAATAAAACAGATGGTAAATCTATACTGAAGCAAAGTAAACCTTAATAAAGATATAATTTCACTAATAGCAGTGCAAAAATACTGAATGTTGCAGCTCAGGGATCTAGAACAAAGTTTCCTATATTTAAAATACCATCCCAAATCATAACCACTGAAATCAGAGTCTGACCCAGACCCAGCTCTGACCTACTACAATACCAACCCAGTGACAATAACAATAGAATCTATCACTGACAGACCCTACCTTGAACACCTTAAACACATCATTAATGACCTCCAACCCTTCCTGGAAAATTATGACCATCTCAAGGTAGCCTTGGGGAACAAACCTAACCTGGCTTACAGGTAGCCCCCAACCTCAAACAACGTCCCTCCAGCAACAGATTACCTAACTCCAAATTCTCACCAAGCCACTAGGTCTTACTACCAATCCAGGGGCCAACTGCCCCACCTGAGCAACACAGACCACATCATCACTAGACCAAACAACACAAATTATAACATTCAGGATTCCTTCACCAACCTCATATATGCCATCACCTGTTCACTGTGCCTCTCTGCTGTCTATATTAGCCAGACAGGACAATGCCTATGTAAAAGAATGAATGAACACCAATTCAACATTGATTCTAGAAATGCACAAAAGCCTGTGGCAGAATGTTTTAACTTCACTGGACATCCATCACTGGACATCCATCACTGACCTACAAGGCCGAATTAATGCATAGGCAAACTAAGCGCATGCTTAGGGCCTGAGCTGCGGGGGGGATCCGGTCCTTCCCTCCACAGGAGTGGCATGAATACCCCACCTGCCTCCCTTCCCTTCCCTTCCCCTCCCCTCCACTGGCCTCACCACCACAGCAGTTGGTTCCTAGTCCCGTCCACAATGGGAAAGGCTCTGGGAGCCCTTGCTTCCCCTTCATTGCTAAGAGTGGGGCAAGCCCCCGCCAGAGGGGGGCTCTATACATTAGACAGAGCCCTGCCATGCAGCTGCTCTGGAAAGGACCCAGGCATCTGTGTGGAGCCCCCAGCCCAGGCTGTGAACCCAGCACAAGGTGTCCAGGGGTACAGAGGGCTGACACGGAGAAGATGGCAGCTATGCACTACACCCAGCTCAGGGCATCAGCTCAGGAGGCAGAGAGAAACCAGATGCCAGGGCCAGGAGACCCCTGCAGTACAGCTGGAAGTGCTGCTGAGGTCCTGCCCTGGGCCTGCACCCTGCCCTGCCAGGATTCCCTGGGAAGACTGAGCCTGAAGGGCTCTGGGTGCTGCCTCCTGTGGTAGGGACACACACCCAGACCAATGCCACACAAAGCCCCTGCTCCCCACAGGTCCCACAGATATGCCTGTGGTGGCCCTGCTGCTGCTGCTGCCCCTCAGCCATGAATATTACTAAAATGTAATGATAAAATGACTAGCCCAACAAATATTTATCATTACCAAAGCATCCAACAAATGTTTAACATTATATGAAAGTATGATGGCTGTGATAAATACACAATTATCACCATTAACACAGTCTTACTGGCCAGAAATTAAATAGTTCTATGTTTTAGTCCAGAATTTGGTGTCATGGTAGACCACCAGAGGAAAATATCTACTATAACAGTAAAATACCAGCTATGTCACTAATAAAGAAGAAAACAAACTGCAAAATATAAATGAAAAAATCAAATGCCCTCAATCAAGGAGAGTGATTTGTTTAAAAATAAAAATAAAAAAATAAAAGCTGCCAGAAAATTTGGATCAAGTTCTCTGAACTCATCAAACCACAAATATGGAGAAAGGCTTTGGACAGAGGGTTTGACTCTGGTCCACTACCCCTCAAGACCCAAAAGAAACAACACTAACATTTACAACGGAAAGGTGATCTATCTTCCTTGTATGTCCCCATAATCAAACCCAACACCCAAATAATCAATTCTTATTTCAGCTAAGAAATATCCTTATAGCAAGGTGGCATTAGAAAATTTGTACTAATGGAGGAAAAAAGCAGAAGTGATTCAGTAGTCCTGATCAATAAGTAAAATATACTTTTGCTACAAATGGACACTTAAAAATTATTAGCCTCCAAAGACAATAACATGGGCTTGTAGTAAAGGCAAAGAGGCTGATTCTCTATAGGCCTGTGCCTTTGTGTCTGTGAAAAGTGGTTGTAAAATAATATTAAATCAGAATCATCTCTCTGCTTACAAAAGTGGTAACATTTTGCTTCCCCTACAGACACATTCTGCAGCAGTGCAAAGTACGGAAGAATCAAAGTCAGGATATTAGAAGAAAAACAATAGGATTTTTTTCCCTCAAAATAAACAATACATTTGCACCCCCTGCTGGAGAAAATCACCATTAAAATCCTAGCTGTGCAGAATGCTCTTTTTCCTTCCTAACTTGTACTTCTTAACTCCTAATTAATTACAGTACTTTATTTCAAATGTTCTGACTAAAAGGTATAATTTTTCAAAAAAGTTGTGAAATAAGTTCTTTATCAACTAAGCTTTCAGATATCCTTAATCTCTATTACTAAACAGTTTATCCTCCCAATTAATTAATACTGAAGAACTACATCTAAATTCCTAAGTTCTATCAGGATATATAAGTCTGAATTTTTCTGTTTGATATTTTCATCTCTCTTGCATTAAGGCTCCTAAGCTTGCTTTTTCCCATTTTTTTCCTTTAAGGACATCACCATAATCAAATCACTAAATACTAATTATTTTAAATGACAACAGAGCTGGTCACTTTATGCAAAGTGTGTTTAAAAGGGAAACTACATGTGGAAGCAGGTTAATAAGATAGCTCAATTTGTTAACAATCCAGTTATTTTGTAATAAAGGTATCAAGAAATACATTGTGAGAGGCAAAGATTTATTTGGGTAATATCCTTTACTGGACCAACTCTCCAGCTGGGATATGTTGGACAAGCTTTTGAATCCAAGATATTCTTCTTCAGGTTTGTTCACAAGGACCCAGGCACAGCATAGTAAAAAACAGCAGTACTGACAGAAAACCACCATCATCAATTTACTACAACATCCACTACCCCATTCTGAAACATTTGTATTCTCCAAAGTGAAGTCTCAACTTCTTCCCAGAGGAAAAAAACCTGACAAGACACTAATACGTGGTGAATTAAATTAATTATTCCATGGACTTCACTAGAAAGACTACTTCTATAACCAGGACACTACCACCTCTAAGAATCCTCCCACCACAACTGAGAAAACAAGCAATAATAAAACACCAGACTGGACACCCCTCAGCAGACATAACCACACATTGGACTACTACATCAACTGTTTGTGGAAGAAAGCTAATAGCAAAATTCTCAACAGAAGACAAGACAACAACAACTTATCTCCCTCAGAGACAAAAGCTATACAATCCCTAAGATCTAACAAGGAAATAGTAAACACAACAGGAACCAAAGGTGGAGGTATAGTCATTGTCAACCATCAGAACTACATCACTGAAGATGAAAGAGAGCTCTCCAACACCAAATACTATAAAGAACTTGGGGAGGACCCCACACCAGAATTTGCTCTGGAACTGGAAAATATCACCAAATCCTTCCCACACCAGCTTCAGGAAAAATTAGTTCCACTTATCCCTGACTCCCCCACCCTAGGAACTTTCTATATGCTTGCAAAGATACATAAACAAGGTAACTATGGTAGGCCCATCATATCCATCCCACTGTTGTTTTTTTACTCTATTATGCCTGGCTCCTTGTGGTCAGACCTGAGGAAGCATGTCTTGCATTCAAAAGCTTGCCTACTTTATCCCAGCTACATAGTTGGTCCAATAAAAGATATCACCCTAAGAAATCCCTGCCTCTTGCATAGTTTCTGAACTATTACAGCTGCAACATCACTCTTACACTACCAAGAAATACATTTTAAAAAGAGTTGATCAGCTGTTATATTTATAACCAGCAGGTGGCATTAAATTGCTACAAAACAGGCCTATGCTGTCTTTTTTGTGCTATCCACCATCACTTAGTACTGAATAGTCACAGGTAACTCTTTAAGCAAACCAGAATCTGGCACACTAGCATGACTAATTATTTTGGAATGGAACAATAAATACATGGTAGCTAATGGCTGATGCTGGACTGGAAAAACAGATAACCACACTCTAGCGCCCTTTCATATATGGCTTCTGTGCATTGACTGCACTGACTCTCCAGTGAGGATTATGTCTGACATTGCCATACTCTCTGAACTTCCCCAGATCACTGTCTGCTTTATTTATATTTCAAGCCTGTTCAGTACAGTGGTGAGCCACCAGGCACCTTCAAAATTCAGTCTAGCCTGCCCCAGGTGAACAGCAGGGAGTGAAACTCCATCATAAAGAGTGTCAAAAAAGAGAGTGCAGGTTTGGACATGCTGACTCCAAGCAGCAGCAACAGCTGCTAGGCACATTAAAAGAATGGGAATTAAAAGAATGGGAATCATCCAGTCCTTAAAGGGACACTGAAGATTCTGATCTTTGTTCATGTAACAAATATTAAAGTGAATGTTAGGCCTACTGAAGTCAGTAGAAAAACTCTCATTGACTTCAGCATGGCCAGGCTTTCCCCCACATATTTAGGCTTGGATCAGCAATATAGAATCTTGAGGGCCCAGGGTAGTTTTGACAGGATATTTCTCCAGGCCTTCCTCTACATTCACTGAAATCTATTGTCTGTAATAATGCATCCGTAGGGCACACCATGAAAAAAAATCATACTACTGCTTTCTTTTTTCACTTACCTTGTTCACGGTCCAAGACAGGACTTTTTGTTCCAGGGCTGTCAGTCTGTCACTTCTCATTAATGTTACATTCTGTCTTCAGATTTTTCTCTTTGTTTCTAATCCCCTGAAATGAAAGCACATGTAAGACTACTGTGAAATATCACTTCTGAAATTTGCCAGACTATTATCCATTTGTTCTACTATTATTAAAAATGTATATATTGTTGTGCATAAATCTTAAGAAACGTTATTTTTAAAATACTTAGTACCCTTCAGGTAAAAGGGGAAAAGAAATGTATCAGCATGTATCAAATGCATGTTCATGCAACTATCCCTCAGGGTAGGTTAAAGTTTTTCTTTTTAATACAGGTTTACATAGATGATCACCCTTAAGAAAGAAATGTTATTGGGGTATGATATTATGGGGTACAGATGGTATTGCCACCAAGGTTGTGGAGAGACAACATATATGTCAGGTCAGGACCTGGCCTGTTCTAAAACTGATCCCCCCCTAGCCATCACTCACTGGTATCTTCCGCTGGCCAACTGAGGGATTATTTGGTGGCCCATTCTAAGATAAATTACATCACTGCCAGTTAACTTAGAAACAATATAGGGGAAAAAATCACATATAATATTTGTATGGAGTCAAAGTTAAGATTCATCATCATATTAGTAGTTGGCAACCGGTTAAGTTCAGCCAGGACCATAATGTCTAGTATGGACATACCCTGAAAGACCAACTTCACAGACTTCTTCTTTCAGCCCTGGAATGAAGGTCATGTCAGTAAGGAGCAACTGAAGGATGGGAGGCTAAAGGGAAAAATCCATTCCTAAAGGTCTGTAAAGGGCTAGGTCAACCAGAGAGGGGAAGAAAAAATTAGTTCTTTGCACAAATATTAGTTTCTCCTTTAGTTTGTTTATGTAGGAGGTTCATGATCACTGGGGAGCCATGATGCTCCCTGGTGGCCAAACTTTCCCTGCTTGGCTCTAATGCAGCCCTCCCTTGTTCACTCTCCTGCCATGCCTTCTTCTTACTAGAAACAGCGTAAGGGAGGATGCCCATGGGCTGCTAGAGAAAGCCTAAGTTCCTGCAAGCCACTACTGGGCCCCTCATCAGGACCCCCTTTGCCTCAGCTAAGCCCTCAAGCCTAATAGGCCCTTCTCAGCTCATCTATGACCTTAGGGGAAGATTGTATGGCTCCAGTCCTTCCCTACACCCTTCCCCAAACCTCACAGATCTTACTGTACTGGTTATCCATTCCTTATCAGCCTTTTTCCTCTATGCTCTTGCTGGGCCCCTTAGCCCGGCCCACAGTACAGGACCTGGCTTCTAGGCTCCAGCCCGCCTGCTTGTGAGTCCCTAATCCTCTTAGTCCCTGGTGGGGGCCCTGACCCCTCCTGGGCCCCCTGGACCTTCTGATCCCTCCTGAGCCCTGACACCAATCCTGGGCTAGTTGGGACCACCTGGCTTCCCCAGGTCTGGTAGTCCCTGTCTAAAGCCCCTCTTGGGTAACCAGTTCTCTGAGTGGGCCTTGAGCCTGCCCCAACAACCAGTGTAACTTTAAAACAAAATACCTATGTCTTCTTGCAGATGCACAAACTCTCTCTGGGCTTAACATAAAATAGGGAACCCTGCCTGCACAAGCCAGCTTATTCTTTCTGCCCCAGGCAGCTTTCCCCTATTCCCAGACCTGTAGGGTCACTTACCCAGTTTTACTGTGACCTCAGGAGCTCTCCTTATCTGTTGCCAGCAGCTCCTCTTTTCCTGGCCCCCAGGGCTAGACTGCCTGACCAGCTAAAGCCTTGGGCATATATAGCTCCAGCCCAGCCCTGTACTGGTTAGGTAACTATCCAATTATCTCCCTCCACACCTGGAAGCTGCATCTCTGGCTGCTTGTCCTCTTAAGCGAGAAGGCACACCCTGGCCTTCCCTTGGTTTACAAGTGACACTCCTGTTCATACTTGAGTGAGTAAACAGTGACTTTACTTTAGTGACTAGTCATTGGCTTCTGCAGACCCCCAAAATACCCAGAAAGAATGGAAATTAATGAAGAAATATCTGCAAAAGCAGCATGTGTGAAATGCCTGCATTTCATTTCGGTTTTGAATTCAGTGTTTTGGAGGGACAGTGTTTCATTTCAGTGTTTCGGAGGGCTGTCCGAAATGGCTGTGTTTCATTTCTTCTTGAATTCGGCATTTTGGAGGGACAAATTTCAGTATTTTAAATCACTGTCCCATTCCATTTTGGCTGAAACTGTTTTGGAGCTGTTTTGGAATTTCAACGGTGTTTCAGCCATAGGCTATAATGGGGAATCACAAAACTGCCTATAACTTTATTATTTCTTACCTGCTTTGGATGAAAACGTATAATTGCTAGCCCCTTCTAAGGTCATTAAGCCTGCCAAGACTAATGGTGATAGGTGCAGAAGCTTCTGGGAAACTGCACCTCAAATTCTTCAAAGCAAAACTCATGACGTGATTTTGTGTAGGTGTTAAGGTGCGGCAGGATGAAAACTTCAGGGATGGTAGCTACTATTCTCACCCTCACAACTCCACTGCAACCATCAAGCCTCAGGCCTCTCAAAGATCTTGCAGTCTGGGCTTTCCCCAGCCAGGACTGTGTGTGCATGTGGTGGCTGGAGGTTATAAGGCACCTCCTACCCATCTTTCACCAGGGACCTCTTCAGTCCTGGCATTTCCTAGGGCTGCTGCACTGCCAGCAGTCCCACCAGGCCTCCCAACCCTGGCAGGGTGCAGTTTTAGTGGCCATGCCTGGGACTTGGGGCCTTCTCCTTCCCCATAGCCCCACCCCATACCTACAAGTTCATCCTGGCATGAGATATTTTCTTCACCTGCTGGCTGGTGATATAGTGAGTGCCACCTCCAGCTCTGAGAGTGGGACATTAAATGTTTGTTTTTTTTAAAAAGGAATAGGTGCGGACAGAGTGAGGTGGGTGGCACTCACTCCATCTGCACATGGAGCTTGGGGAACCCCAGCAGTGGGAGGTTCACCTTGAGTATCACCAGTTGTTCCACCGAACCAGGATCCAAGGAGGTAAGATGGAATGTCACAGCATCCCCAGCAGTGCTGAACACCCTCTCCCTTGGAACACCAGTCAGTGGACAAGACAGGTGCTCCTGGGCAACCATGGCCAGATCCTGCCACATCTGGCTGCAGGTTGTGCAATAGGCCCAGGAGTCACAGTCCAGCGGTTCCATGTGCTTACTGAGATAGGTAGCCACCAAGACCTGGGCGCTACCTGCCCAATGCTGGGGTCTGGTGCCTCTGGACCCCACCACTGAAGCCATGCCCTTGGCCCACATTGGCAGCACCTGCCGTGGAGGAGACTGGCTGCTGGTGCTGGGAGTGCTGGCACAGGAAATTGGATTCCCCCTCTTCCACGTCCCCCCACCTCTGCCCTTCTGCCTCCTGGACTCTATTCACTAGCAGCTCCATCCAGAGATCCAGAGTTCTGCTGGTGCACACACTCCCCTTCACCAAGTGGTCACACTTGGCCACCAGTATGTAGACCGTACTGGACCACAAGGGATCCAGCTGTTTCTTGATGTGCTTCCTCAGCTGCTTCACCAGTGCCTGCACCTCTAGTGACAGCAGCTTATTCCAGCCAGGAACACTGATCCCCTAGACCATCTCTATTTGGTTCTCCAGTTCCTTCACTATGGGGATCACCTGGCTAAGGAGGGCATCACCAGTGCTGACAGTCTTGGTGGCCTTGAGGAATGGCTTGAGGACCACCAAAATCTGGACGATGGTATTCCACTCTGTTTTGTTAAGCAGGCCGCTGATCCCAATCTTCCCGAGGAAGGCCATCTCACAGATGGCCTTCTGTTGCTCCACCAGCCTTTCCAGCATGAGGTATGTGGAATTCCACTGAGTCTCCACATCCTGCATGATTTTGTGCTGTGGGATGCTCAGCTCTGCCTGTTTGTGTCACAGCATCCTGCCCCCCTTGATTCTCTGGTGGAAGTAGCCCACCACCTTCCTGCACTCTGAAATGAACTGGCTGGTTGTAACAGTGCCTTCACCGGCAGTCCTGTCCCCCTCCAAAGCATCCCTGACTACAAGGTGGAACTTGCATGCCACCCAGCACTCACAGACCACCTCACCATATTGGCTCCATTGTCAGTGACTATGAACCCATGGATGAGCTCGTCCTGCCTAATGAGCCACCCCTGCACCATGCGGTTCATGGCCCCCATGATCTCCATTGCTATGTGGGACTCATCCGTCACCTTGGCTTGAAGGAGAGCCCACCAATCGCCTGACTGATAGCACCAGTGCCCTGTGAGGGAGTGGTCTGCATGAAGTCCACCCTGGCTTCTCTAGATGTCTGAGGTGAGGTGCAAAGACACCTGTGGACCTGCCTTGCACAGCTTCTCCCTCAAGTACTCCCTGCATGCTTCTTACAGAGAGGGCACCATCTTCCTGCTGAAGGTGGTACATGTGGGCACTTGGTAGGATGGGGCCATGAGTGCCATGAGCTGCCTCAACCCTGGCTGCTCAACTAGGGAGAAGGGCTGGCCATCCAGAGCAAGCATCTCCCTGATGTTCTGGGTGATCTCGCTCACCTTTGCAATGTGCCCCCCTCTGTATTCACCTTTCCCCCACTGTTCCTGGGTGGCCTGCTTTTGCTTCAGGGGAACAGGGGCTTTGGAACAAGAAGGGGACTTCTTTTTGGGCATGCTCCCACTGGTGCCAGGCTGAGAAGCAAGGACAAGGGGGTGGTGCCTGCCAATATGCATCAGCATCCCTGTGATGAGTGTTTATCCTCCTTGCCTCAGCTGGTCTTACATTGGCAGTGCAGGCAGATAGCGTATGTGGGATCATCTGCCACCTCAAAATGATCCCACACCACACTACCCCCTTGCTTCTGAGGTGCGGGTGCAGATCCTGCCTGATCCCCCTCCTCAGCAGAAAGAGGCACAACAGGAGGAGTGGACTCAGCTGAGCCATTTGCCTCCACAACTTCTACCTCAACCTCCTCCAAAGCGCCTTCCAGGGAAGGAGATCTGGCTTTTGGAGAAATTGAAGGGGAGTGGAGCACAAACTCAGATTCCTCCTTGATCCCCAGAATTTCTTTTGTTAGGGTGCTCAGGTCCCCTGCTTCCAAATCCAGCTCCTCCTCTGGCACTGGAAGGCTCAGGCTGGGAGCTGAAATGGGGTGGAGGAGACTGTCATAATGCTGGTGCTGCTTGTTATACTGGTGGTACTGGGCATTGTTATTAAGGCTGGTATTATAGTGGGGGGTGCAGATGCAGGCACTGGTCCCACCTCCTTGATGCTACCAACACCAAAAGCCTCATGCCTGCTAGTGCTAGGGAAGAGGCTACATCTAAGTTTGGGGGTGGGCAGAGGGGGACTTATAGCTCTACCTCTGCCCCCTCTCCCTCCCTGGCCAGAAGACCTGTCCCTGCCTTTTCAGCACACTTCATATTTCACGTGCTGGAAAAAAATCTGTGTCTGTGTCTGTGTCTGTGTGAGTGTGTGTGTAATAAATGTATGTGTGTGTACTGAATGTTTTCCAGGCAAAGTACTGCTTTCTTTTTGTTTGGAGGGAGAGAAATAAAAAGAACAAATAACAGGATTTAGGGGGAAGGTGAGGCATGGATAAATAGGAAAGGGTTAATGGCAAATGGCTACAACTTGGTAGCAAAGCACTACAAAGCTGCAAGCCAAGATTACAGATGCTTCTGTCTGCTGCTGCTCCAGACACTCACAGATGCAGCTGCAAAATAGCATACAGCAGTTCACAAACAGCATTTTTATAGTGCTTATCTATCCCTCCCCCAGAGCACTGGAACTGGAAGGCACCTCAGGGACAGATCATTGTCACTGGCCAGCTACAGATGTCAATATCAAAGCAGTCCTTCCCCCCTCCCCCCCCGACCACCACTCCTCCCTTTCCCTCTTTTCCTGCAAGCCCACCTGTGAAACAGCTTGAAACAGTTCAGAAACATGTGAAACTTTCTGGAACCATCTGAATCATTTTGAAAATTTTCTGAAATGTTTCAGATAGCCTGTTTTGTTTCAGAACTGTTTCAGAGCCCTGAATTTCATTTTGGATCTGGTGTTTTGACTGTTGAAACGTCTGAATCCAAAATGAAACAAATGGCCACTGAAATTTTGCACAGCCCTAAAAACTAGCATGTAGCTTGACACTGCATGTTGAAAGAAAACATAGAGACCTGGCTAAAAAAAATACGCAAAACTTTCTTTTGGAAACACCCATACAAACTGGCCATAGTCAGTGGTCTTCCCAGGAAATATAGCTCAGATTCTCTAAATATTTCAACTAAATCAAGTCATCCAGGTTTGGGGCTCAAGTATTTAAATTAATGTAAACACATGGGAAAAAGCATGATATTTATTTGGAAAAAAAAACCATTTTCTACACCTTTTATAAGCTGTCAAGTATTCTATAATTTTTTAATTTTGTCAAATGGAGCTTGCATCCAAATATTCACATTTGGAAAATACTGGAAACCCTCACTATTATCGAACTCCAGGTTCATGGATTCAAATATTCACAGGGGAGGGCAGAGCCAGGAGGCAGGCAGAGACCAAGCACTGGGGACATGGAGGGAGGCAGCAGTGGCAGCGGCATCTTCTCCCCCAGAGGCAGCCATGGCTGCACTCAAGAGGGAAGGGGTCAGTCCCCAGGCACTGCAGAGGAGCAGGAGGTGGCTGTGGGGCCTGATGGGGTGCCCCATCAGTCTGACAGGGAGTCCATCAGTATTTGCAGATTTTGCCATTTACAGGGATCTCCAGAACATATCCCCCGTGAATGGCAAGGGTCTCCTGTACAGATCTGCTGTTCATAGGGGTTCATAATGGATAGTGAGGGTGTTAGCTTCTTTTGGCAGAGCCAGCCCATGCACAGCAAAGACCTGCATCATTGTATGTGTGGGCAGATTTGCAATTTTGAAAAGGGGGTGATAGCACATCATCACATCTAACACAACACATTTTTCTCCAGTTAAAGAGAAAATACAAGTTTTACTAATATGCTAGGTGGTTAGGATTATATTATCCAGTTTAAGATCAAAGAAAAAACAAATACAACTGTTTTCATGTCCACTAACTTGCTAGATTATATATTAAATTAAAAAAAACACAAGCAGCTAGGCAAAATATAGTCAAAAGATATTTTGTTATTAGTTCTGTAGTGATTATAGTTAAATGTGTCTTATTCAGATTCACAAAATCTAGCTTTCTTGGGCACAGGCCATGTTTCAAAGCAAAAAATTGTTCCCTGTGCTGCATATTTGCAGTGTGGGCTCAAAATTTGATACCTAGATATCCAGGCATCAAAAAATAACCCACAAAAAAAAAAGTGGGGCAGGGAGGCAACTGGAAGCTCGGGTCTTCCAAAGAGATGCTCTGGTAGCCAGCCAGAGTGTCTTTATGCCTACCCCTTGCCGTAATGCTGCAGCACACTGCATAGTTTCATAGTAGGTAGGGTCGGAACAGACCTAAGCAGATCATCAAATCCAACCCCCTGCTATGGGCAAGAAGGGATGCTGGGGTCAAACGACCCCAGCTAGGTGATTATCTAGCCTCCTTTTGAAGACCCCCAGGGCAGGATTGAACACCACTTCCCTTAGAAGTTGGTTCCAGATCCTAGCCTCCCTGACTGTGAAGTAGTACCTGATCTAGCCTGAATCTACTCTCAGTCAATTTATGGCCGTTATTCCCCACTACTCCCGGTTGTGCTCAGGGAAACAGGGACTCTCCCATAGCCTTCTGGTCCCCCTTGGCCAGTTTGTAGATGGCCACCAGATCCCCTCTCAGACTTCTCTTGTGGAGGCTGAACAGGTTCAGGTCCCTTAGCCTCCACTCATAGGGCCTGCCTTGAGGCCCCCTGATCATGCACGTGGCCCTCCTCTGGACCCCCTCAATGCTGTACACATCCCTCCTGAAATGCGGTGCCCAGAACTGGACGCACTATTCCAACTGCGGCCTGACCAGTGTCACATAGAGGGAGAGGATCACCTCCTTGGACCTGCTTGTGATGCATCTGTGGATGCATGACAAGGTGAGGTTAGCCTTCCTGACCACATCCCCACATTGGCGGCACATGTTCATTTTGGAATCAATGCCATTGTGAGGTTTGGGGCTTCATGTGTCCCGCGGCCTGTCAGGTGAGTAGCTCTGCCCCTCGACTCACCTGCCACAACTTTGATGTTGATTAATAGAGAGAAGGGGGTTCAGTGTAGATCTTCCTGGGGCCTTCCAACAACAACAGTACTCACGTTTTTTCTGTGCGATGTTCCACGGGACTCTGCCTCCCCTACTCCCCATCCACTCGCCAACTGGATGTGGTATCTGTCAGGTAAGGATTCCAGCCACCACGGGGTGGCCTGCAGATTGCCTCAGGTGGGGCCCCCCACCGGCACAGGTGTCAATGACTCTCCCCCCTCTGGCTGCTCTGTACCGGCTGTCTTCTCTGGGGCTCTTGTGATTCCCCTTTTCTCTATTTTTTTTTTTCAAAAGAAATATTCCCCTGGGGAGAAGCGAGCTATGGGGCTGCCTCCATGACCCCTGCTTCCTCCAGGGGGCTTGAATGCCTCCTCTGTCCTGCTCCCTCTAGGGACCTCAAGGGCTTCCCTTGACTTAGTTGCTATGGAGAGATGGGGGCTCAAAGGTTTCCCCTATATGGGAGGCAGGAGCCACACCAGCTGTGCCGTGCCTCTCCCACACTGGAGCCTCAGCAGTCCAGGTGTGCTGCGCGCCAGCGTCTCCTCCCTCCAGCTCCCCCTCTGTCCTGGTTCCAGCGGGGCTTTTCAACTTTCCCACGGCAGCCAGCACAGCTGCCCTGATTGGCCCAGCTGTTCCCCGAGCGGGAAACAGCTAATTAAACAGCTGGTGTAATGCCGGCTCGCGCAGCCGTGGCTGTGGTCCTGGCTTCTACTCCGGCTCTTGGTGGAGGGTAAGTTACCCCCACCGGGGGTCTGTTCCTGGAGTTTGGGGCCCACGGGGTTTCCCCTCTCCCCTTCAGGAGCCAGTGGCAGCATCTCACTGCCACAGACACCAAGATCATTTTCTGTCTCTGTGCCATTGAGAAGGGAGGTCCCCAGCCTGTAGGTACACTGCTGGTTCTTCCTCCCCAGGTGCAGTACTTTGCACTTGTCAGTATTGAATCCCATCCTGTTCTCATCTGCCCACCCTTGTAACTGCAGTACATGTGGGGCAAGGAGAGATGCAAACTGCAGCAACCTGGACTCTGAGGGGTCTTGAGGGGGGAGGGAGGCGTAGTTTGGGAAGGGTGGGTCACCTGCCTGCCCCCCATAGGACTAACAGCCCCCCCACATGGCCCCAGACCCCACCCCCACACAGCCCACACCTCACTGGAGGCAGCAGCAGCTGTCAAGGTGCTCAGGTCCTCCTGGCATAGCCCCACCATGTAGTGCAGGGCAGTGTGGCTCAGCCCCGGCCATCTGGCACCCGGCACTGCCTGTACCATATTGTGTGGGCCCAGCCAGGTGTGGCATGGCACCATGCACTTCTGGGCAGCTCCAGGCCACTTGAGCTGTCACCCAGGGCTCATGCTGCTTGCAGGGACTGCCTGTCATTCTAGGCCAGGCCCTGCATGCACTGAAGCAGCCCAAGCTCAACAGTGCACAGGACCCATGCATGCAGGACCCAGGCCATCATGACAGACAGTCCCCATGAGCGGTGTGGGGCTCCAGGTGACAGCCCAAACAGCCTGGAGCTGCCCAAAGGTGCATAGCACTGCACCAATCCAGGCCAGGCCCACACAATATGGCACAGGCAGCACAGCCAGGGCTGAGCCATGCTGCCCCATGCCAGGAGGCCCCGAGCACCCTGATGGCAGATACTGCTGCTCCTGGCATGACATGCAGTTCCTGCAAGCTGGGCTGGGCCCCGGGTGACACCCTGAGCAGCCCCAGTGCTGCCTGAAGCCACATGGCCCCACACCACGCAGCACCAAGTCGAGCCAGTCCCACAATGAGCAGCACAGTTGGCGCCAGCTCTGAGGCTGGGGGCTCTGGCTGCAGAAAGCCCTGAGTGCCCCACAGCCACTGCTGCTGCAGGGAATGAGTTGTGGACTCTGCGTGGGGGCTGGGGTCCTGTGGAGGTACATGAGGGCCATGTGGGGGCACATGTGTGCATTGCATGGGGGGTACCCTGTGTAGGGGCTGTGGGGGGAACCTGTGAGCCCTGCAGTGGGGGTCAGTCCATGTACTGTCCGGGGGGGTGCACCCTGTGGGGAGCAGAGGACCCACCCCTCCTGAGCAGCACCTCCACACAGTCCCTCCACAATTCACCAACACCCACATCCCCAAGCCACCCCCACAAACCCCAAGTCCCTGAACAAACCTCATACCCTCCCAAACCTCACCCCAACAAACCCTACATCCACTCACAAAGTCCTCCAACCTTTCTCCCTCCAAATTGCTTTACACTTGTAAATATATCAATAAAACATTGCCCAACTGATGTCTATATATATAGTGGTATTTCATTTTAATAGTGAAAAAAAACTATTTTGGGTGTTTTAATGACAGAATTTGGGTTTCTTATCACAGTATTTGCAATTTGTAAACAGGGAACCCCAGGGTCTCTGCTGGCATGACAAGTGGTGATATTCATGCAGACGAGCCTGACCAGGGCCAGCACTGGAGACCCAGCTGGAGGACAGATGACATGGCTGACCTCTTGGCCATCTGGGGCCAAGAGGACATGCTTTGACAGTTCAAAGCGGACCACCAAAAGGAGCACATCTTCTGGGAAATAGCCGCCCAGATGGCAGAGTGGGAGCACCCAATCCTGTTCTGGCAGGGGTATAGCCATGGGGCTGAAGGTCCAAAGAGGCAGATGCTGTCACAGGTTGCAGCAGGTCACACAGCCAGGCAGCATCCCCCACTGCCAGACTGCTGCAGTGGGTAGAGGGTGCAGAGGCTACTCCAGGTTAGGGCTGCTTCAGCAGTCCATCTGGCACAGGAAAAAAAACTGGGAGGGCTATGCTTTGAGAATGTGGGGAGGGGGAACACACAAACAAGGCTTGGGGATGGCTCACTCAGCCTCACAACAAACACCAGGGCAAGGGGAGTGGACCACAGGACTTAACACAAAAGGGCAAGAACACAAAGGAAGACTGCTGAGGCAGATGTAAAAGATGGCTGGAGCAGTGGAAGGGCTTTGTTTGTTGGAGATCTGTCTAGAAGCCCCTCAGGTCTCCAGCCAGGCACTCAGCAGCAGAACAGTAGGCAGGAAGACAAAGCAGGATCAGATGCAAGGAGGTAGCTGTGGGGGAGGGCAGGAGCAGTCAGTCCACTTGGAAGTAATCCAGTACAAGTGTGGTATCAAATGGTGCAAGGAGGTACAGCAGGGAATCTCCCTCTCTCCTGAGAGGGAGCGACAGCAGAACAATGGCAGCATCAGCAGCAACAGCAATAGCAACAGCAACAGTGGTGGTAGTAGCCATCCAGTGCAGCCACTCAGGGTGTGCTTCAGGTGAAAGTGGAGGTGAAGGCAGGGGGTGGCCTGCCAAGGCAGCTGGGACAGACAAGGCAACTTTAGGTTCCAAAAGTGATAGAGAGGGAGAGGCTCACAGGCAGCGCAGGCTGCCTCCCCAGGTTGCCGCCCAACTGCAACGGCAGGCTGGGCAGCAGGCTGCAACAGGAACATAGAAGCTGGGGTGCGGTGCAGTATAGTGGGCCCCTCCCCAGGGGAGGGCAGCAGTGTGCAGCAGAGGACTCCCCCGGGGGGGGCAGCAGCAGCAGCCCAAGGCAGGAAAGGGTGTGGCCAACTTACTCCCAGAAGCTCTGAGACCAAGCCAGCACCTAGCAGTAACCAGAGGCAGGAAAGGGCCTGGCCATCTTCTCCCCAGAAGCTCCTGAGACCAAGCTTGCAGCAACCAGCAGCAGCAGCAGCAGCCTAGAACAGGACTTCCTCCCAGAGACTCCTCCCCAGAAGTTCCAGAGAGTGATTAGCCGTGAGCTAATCACCAGGGCAGGTTTCTACACTGCTGGGGCCAGCACAGGTGCTATCCCCAGGCTCTAGCTCTCCCTGGCTGCAGATCCAGGAGGAGCTGGGCAGAGTTATTTTGCCCCAAGTGGCACACTTTGGCCCACACCAAAGTGCATGTCCAGGCATGTGAGCTGGGGCAGAAATCCCTGGCTCAAGTAGGTACCGCTCCTATTTGAGCTGCTGCAAACGCATGTGCCTGCATGTGTGGACACACCCCTTAAGTGTTTTGACAGTGCCTCCAATACTTCGCTATCAGTCAGGTGTGACCTAATATTAACTCAGGTGTGATAATATTAACTACACCTGAGTTAATATTATCACACCTGAGTTAAGCTTATTAGCTAGAGCTAAAAACAGGCTGCAGGGCTGTGAAATAGAAGAGAGACAGAAGAGGAATGCTTATAAGAGACAGCAAAATGGCAGAATAAGGGATCATTTGAATTGTGGAACATCAAGACCATTAAAAAGGATAGAGGGCCATTAACACCATGGAGCAGAGAAAGATTAGCAGGAATCAAGAAGTTGATAGTGAGCCATGACATCATTTGATTCTCTTTGCACTGCTTGAATAGAAATGCTGCTGCTCCCCCAAGGCAGCTGGTTTTAATGTCTAAGTGGAGCAGGAATCAAAGGGGGAGTGCAACTGCACTGCTGCACCCCACCTGTATGTGCCCCTGAGTATACACTATCTCATAAGCATTCACCACATTATCACAGACTCAGAATAACACTTAGCATTATACAGCACTGGTATAAAACTGGAAGACACAAACCAAAAGCATGAAACATACACCTACTGCAATTTACATCTGTTCTGTACATTGACATGAATTGCTCTGGAATCAGGATGAGAGAGACCTACAGCTTTCTGTGACAGCTCATACAGAAATCATCTATTACAGTGCCTCATCACAAGCCTGCAGGAAGGTAGGTAATAGCCTGTTTTCCATTAGCAAATAGCTAGTCCATGATGGAAATGGACAGACTAAACCTGCACTAATGTAACTCACATTGAGCATGTCTACACAAGATATTTACCGTGGAGCTACCTAATTAGCACAGTAAAGTCTCAGCATCTACGCCTGCAGTACTATTAGGAAGAAGTAAACTAATTACCTCCACCTAGGGTGGTACTTATAAAGTACTTTTAAAAATGGGCCTTTGTCGAACCCTACAAAATGGAAGCAACTTCAATTTTTTTAATTCATGACAACATATTCACACAAATGTAATGGGACACTTGAAGTTATCACACTGATGAAAACCCAGAACTGCAGTATTGCCAACTTTCATGATTTCTGGCATTGTTCTTAAAGTCTACACTTCAGAACAACACCAAAAATCTTGAGATTTAGCAACATTGCAACTGTAAATAAAAAAGTGGAGTTATTGCATATCAGCTCTATTATAAATGACAGCAGAAGTTTCCTCATTCACTAAAACTATATACAAAAAGCTCATTCTGGCGTGTACTTTGACAGAGCAGAAATATTTATATTTTTTACACTTTTTAAGAAACAATATGAAAAACACAAGTTGTTTTTCAGGATACTGCTAAACAAAACAATGAGGACCAAATGGTGCAAATGACATGCATGTTTATGAGGACACCAAGCAAGCAAACATTTTCAGTGCACTACTCTACAAAAGCCCACACACACTGAGCATGTGCATGCAGCTATGGGGAATAATATTTAAAATACCATCCTATTGTTCCTAAGGGTACAGGGACAGAGAGATTTCCAAGAGCTTTATTCCCAAACTCTAGGAGGTAAAGCCTTTTACTACCCCATAGTTAAACTTATGGCAGAGAAAGGTTTTAACAGGCTGTGTGAAATGCCAAGTCTTCTTCAAGCAAAAAGGTGGTGGCAGTTAAGGCAGAAAATATTTTCAAGGTCTAAGACAATCTGACTGAGACAAAGAGGAACCCCTTGAGGAAAAGCATATTTCATCAGGTACTGAGCAAGCCAATTATTATTCCAGCTTATTTTATAACCCAAGCTGGTGCACTTGATGTACGCTACATTACATAAGGGAAATTGTGGGTCAAAAGTTCAATGCCTATAGCTCTATCCTAAAGGTACCACATGAACAGAAGCATCTGCACTAAATAACCAGAACACTTAAAATTATTCAAAACCAAAGCACTGACTGGCCTTTATAATAGCCATATGCTTGCTAGGGTTTTCCAGCTGATGTGGATTACATTAAAGCATGCCAGAACACTCAGTTAAAATTCTCACTTCTGTCTGCGGAATATGCCCATGGTTCATTCCTTATTGACTTAATAGCTCATTGTTCTTGTGTTGGCAGTTAGCACATTAAAAAAGAGGCACAAAGCAGATCTTAAAACCTCATATAAAGGAAAAAAAGCCACAGTGCTCATTCTGACCTAGTAATCTCCCCCTCCACAAGCACATGCATTCCAACTACCTACAACAGCACACCACAGGAGAATGTAATATTGTGAATTACAGCAAATTCATCATTGCTTATGCTCTGATTTCTACATGCCTTTCCACAGTTTATTTCCTTGCACCAAGAGGGGATATCCTCCGCTCAAGTGTCTCTTGAACACATATTTTTAAAATGCAACACACACAAAGTTAACTTGTAACATCAGTCAATAATAATCCTGGTCAAGTGGTATTTTAATGCCATTTAAAATGGGGTCTATTAATGATGGCCTTTAACTCTGATGCTAAATATCTAATTGTATTTATGCTGAAATTTTTACTGATCTGTCTAGTGATTGTAGGAAAGGTCAAGAATTCAGGGCTCCACTCTACTTATGATGGTACAACCTTGAGCAAACCACAGAAAATAAAAGAACATTAAAGAATATTACTATTCATAAATGATTACTCAGTGGTCCAGTTTTCCTTTACAGATTATTTGTTGGTTTGTCCTTTTTAGTTTGTCCCTCACATGATGTTCACACTGTTCAGGAGTATCCGACCTGCTTTTGGCACTCGGGGCTCTAAATTGAGGCATTAAGAATGAAAGAAAATGGATATTTGCTTGTGGATTAATCACATGTTTTTGGAGTTGAGCCTTGTAATATTTAAACAGAAGAGTTCATACCAACCCTCCTGCAGAGGACGAAATAGTGAACACAATCACCTTTTCTCCCTTCTCCTGTAAATCTATTAGCAGCGTCTGTGAGAACTAGAAAATTTCCCAGGACCACTTACACCAACTCAGGGAATGTAGGACAAAGAAGAATTGACTGCTCTATTGCCTGTATTCCTGTTAGACTGTGGGAACAGAAGAGGATAGGGGCTCAATTGGATTTGCGTATGACTAGGAAGGCCTTAGTGGCATATTGGTCCCCCTGACTCTTGCATCTTTCTAGGGCAGTCCAGGAGAAGCATGAAAGAACAGAGAGCAACCACCAGGTGTGAATCTCTGACTCTTTGCTTTCTAATACAAAGTCTTCCAAATGCAGAAAGATATCCATAAGCTGCAGCTCTATTATATGACTAGGTTTAGGAAAACCATTAACAACCAAATAAACAACATTATAAGTCAATGTCCTTGTGTCAGTGATTAAGAAAAACTGTCTACCTGGAAAATATCAAATTATGAATGTACTACAGACCTATCACCTCTGCTCTGATTTGATTAGAAAGGAATATACGGTATTGTTTATTAAACAAATAGATCTGTAAACAAAAGCACACAGAGAAGCTCTATAGCAATAAAAATTAATAGCAAAAATAATTAAACCTTTGAAAGCCTTGAGTATTTTGGAAGACCCATGGTCCCACTGTCAGATCATTTTGAAAATAGAGCAGTTTCCACAGGAAAGAGATTTAGTGTTGTTCCCTGCTAGGATTGGCTGCCACAGCCATATAAGTGCACCTATCACAACAGTGACCAATAGCTCATACCATTGTGTTGACCTGCACTCCTCTGAGTTAATTATTTTAATTGTCCGCACATCTTTTCCCATTATGCTGATTTAATTTGTTTAAATATACATGGATTGATTTATGACAGAATTTTGGATGCTAATCAAATGCCTGGTTTCCAATTAATGCACTCTTTGTAAGAGATTCAAGACAAAAGTCTCTTACAGAAGGGTACAAAACTCTGATACTGAAAACAAAGGGAGAGCCCTATGGACACAGGAGAACACCAAAATTATGCAGGCCTAGACCAGAATTTTGCCATTGCAATGCATGCTAGAAAGATAGGATAGTCAACTCCTCTTAACTCTTAGGTTTCATCTTCAGACAGCACTGAAGATGTCTTTAAATATGGCTACAGTCAGGATAAAAGAAAGGACTCATTAAGATCTTGCTCCTAGGGAGTGATGAAAAACCTATTGGATCCCATTAAAATCCTTCATCTCATCAAGCCTATCCATTAGTACATACATCCATTTGTCTTTGTTTAACAGGACAAATCCTTTACCCCATACATTCAGCGTCAGTATTAAGCTCCCTGCAATATATTCAGTGCAATTCTCTTCTCTTCACTAAAGTGATGAGCACAATATAAAAACCTATATTTTAAAAGAGTCTTTCCTTCTTACATGTAATTATATCAAGGACAGAACAGAGGTATTAGGCTTCAGATCACTCAATACAGAAATACCATATTTACTCAAATAGATGACCCTGATTATAAGATAACGCCCCCCCCC
>NW_017728951.1:54694858-54706425 GCF_001723895.1 Crocodylus porosus
CCCCCCCCCCGCCGCCCCCAATAGTTAGATTCCATATATGGAAAAGTAATACATTTCTTTAAATTTTCTAGGTATAGAATCTAATGATTGGCAGTTTCCTTGAATTTGTTCCCCTCCCACTATTACAGCAGGGAAAATAAATCTGGGGGATGAGATAACTCTTTGCTCTCTGCTTCTCCCCAGTGTTTTCCCCTGACAGTCCTTTCCACCCTCCCCTTACTGTCAGATCCTGGTCTCCATGAGCACATGCAGGTGAGGAGTAAATATGAAAACAATAACTTTGAAACTAAACATGGCTGTAGTAATTTACCTACAGTACCCATAGACTCAGTTCATCCAGAATTGATGCATGTTATCGTTTTTTGAAACAGTAGCAAGTTTTAGCACAGGTGTTTCATAAACACACTTGAGCCGCAATTTGGCACCTACTTATATCTAGTAGAAACCTATACATATACATATATATATATTCTATGATTATTTATAAATGTGTGTGTGTGTGTATAATCATAGAATCATAGAAAATTAGAGTTGGAAGGGACCTCAGGAGGTCATCTAGTCCAACCCCCTGCTCAAAGCAGGACCAGCCCTATCTAGATCATTCCAGCCAGGGGTTTGTCTACGCAGGTCTTAAAAACCACCATAGATGGAGATTCCACCACCTCTCCAGGTAACCCATTCCAGTGCTTCACCACCCTCCTAGTGAGAACGTTTTCCCTAATATCCGACCTAAACCTCCCTTGCTGCAAGTTCAGGTTATTGGTCCTTGTTCTGTAATCCACCATCACTGAGAACAGTCTAGTTCCATCCTATTTGGAACCTTTCAGGTAGTTAAAGGCTGCAGTCAAATTCCCCCTCAATCTTCTCTTCTCCAGACTAAATAAGCACAGTTTCCTCAGCCTTTTCTTATAAGTCATGTGCCCTAGCCCACAAACCATTTTGCTTGCCCTCCACTGGACTCTCTCCAACTTGTCCACATTCTTTCTATAGTGGTAGGCCCAAAACTGAACACAGTACTCCAGATGTAGCCTCACTAGTGCAGAATAGAGGAGAATAATTACTTCCCTCAATCTGCTACTAATGCAGCCCAGTATGCTGTTAGCCTTCTTGGAAACTAGAACACACTGTTGATTAATATCCAGCTTATTGTTCACTGTAACCCCCAGGTCTTTCTCTGCAATCCTGTTGCTTAGCCAGTTAGTCCCAGGCATGGGATTCCTATTATAAGTGCAGGACTTTGCACTTGTCCTTGTTGAACCTCATGATATTTCTTTTGGCCCATTCCTCCAATTTGTCTAGGTCATTCTGAATCTTACCCCTACCCTCCAGCCTATCTGTTACACCCCCAAGCTTGATGTCATCTGCAAAATTGCTGAGGGTGCACTCCATTCCATCTTCCAAAAAATGGTTGGAGAATTATGTTCCAAAAGTTATGTATGTCGAGAAGATAAGCAATAAATACAGTATATGGATGGGATCATGGAGATCTCAAGTGGTAATAATGGCAGATGAGAGGAGTCCTGGCAAGATAATGCACTTACTGTCAGTAGTAATCCAAGTAGAGCCACACCGAGGGTTTACAATGTATTTTGGACAGCTTAAACTCTGTAGCAAGTGTGGGCAAGAACAACACTTGGCCACATACTGCTGGTATATAATATGCTACAGATAAGGAGTGGAGAAGTACAATGGCAGTGATGGCTGATAACCAGGAGGTGGAAAGAGAAATGAAGAGCAGAAATGAAGGTCTGGAGACAGAGGGAGAGTAGATAAAGGTGAAGAAGTAGAAAGAAAAGAAGACAGGAAACATGAAGGCAAGAGCAACCACAGACACAGCAACAGAGGCAGTGGCCAAGAAAACAGCAGGGAGAGAGATGAGGCCAAAAGAACAATGGGAGCAGAGGAGAGTAAGAGACAGAGCTGAAGAAGGAGCACTGGGAGTGTGACAAGAAGATCAGTGGGAGCACGATGAAAGGTCAGCCCACCAGGAGTGGTACGGCAGAAAGATAGGGAGGAGACACCATGAGATGCCAGTCCAGAATGGGGATTATGGATAAAAGCAACACAGGGAGCAACATTAACCAGCAATAGGGTGCAGAAGGGATCAACAGTAAACAGATACAATTTTGTGTTCAAGATGTTGGAAACTTCCACCTCACCAACATGATTGCTTTCTCCAACTAAAAGATACAGTAACTGACTTATTGAAACAAAGAAAGATATGACAAATTTTGGGAGAAATCTAAAGAAGGGGAGAGGGAAGAATTAAAAGGGTTAAAGTTGTAGCAGCAGAACAGTCACGGGAAAGAGTGATTATTGTCTGGATCTATACAGATATATTAGAGGCAGAAGACATAGAAGGTGTCTAGAAAAATATGTGCAAAGAGTTCTGTGGGTAGAGAAAGTAAGAGACAAATATGGTACTTGAGCAGTGTTAAACCCAAACGAGTGGAGTCCAGATGAGGTGTAGCACCTCCTGTTAGTGGTCCAGACAGGTCAGACTGTGGTTTTACAATATACCATGGGCAACTAAAGCAATGTAGCAGATGTGAGAAGGAAGGGCACTTGGCTGCACACTGTTCCCTCATAGTGTGTTACAGGTGTGAAGGGATGGGTCACACAGCAGCAGAGTGCCAGTTCATAAAATACAGTTGTGGGGGGGACACTTGTACCAGAGGTGCCCAATAGCTTTTTCAACCAAGGTCAGGAACCACAAGAATCAGAAAGGAACAGTAAGGAAGAAGAGTGGGGAGAGACTGAGATAGAAATAATACAAGAGACTTCTAGGGGAGAAATGGAAATGGACTGAAGCAGAATCTCTGTAAGAGAGGCTGCACAAGACAGAACTGGACACAAAATGGAAGTGAAGGAGGGAACAGCAAACAAAGAATCAAAAGGCATAAAGGGGGGGAGGAGGAAGAAGGAAGTAACCCAGAAGTTAACAGAAGTAGAGATGGAGCAAGGAAAACAGCCATAAAGACAAGCAGAAAAAAGGAAAAAAGAACAGGAACAGAAAGTCAGGAAAAAGAATCATGATAAAGAGGGAGGTGAGTCAGTTAGAGCCAGAGAGCAGCTTCCTGCCATTACCTCTCATGGGCTTTAGCCCAGAGTGGAAAGCAGAGAGCAAAACAGCAGGGAAGGGATAAAAGAAAGCTTTCCTAGCTACAAAAGCAATCAGGCAGCTTGCAAGAACAACGGGCATGCAAAGGGGAATGTGAGGGGGGAGATGACCAAGAGGAGCAGCAGCAAAGATGATCAGTGCCTTAAAGGGATGAGCAGCAGTGCCTTAAAAGGACAGGCTCACTCAGTTTAGCACAAGCTAAACTGCGCTGATGACAGCTTCAGTTCACATCAGGAGTGTCTTCCCATCAGAAAAAGATGGGATCAGGTCGAACCAATATTAAATCAGGTAAAGGCAGACATAATCTGTCTACAAAATTATGGTATACCAGGGGAGAGGGATTATAAACATTTTTAGTAGAGGTGAAGATGGGAATTGTCTTCATGGTCAGGGACAAGTGATAACAAAGTGGATGAAATAACAATACTATTCAAGAATCCAGAGGTGAAAGCACAGTAGATGAAAGACACCATCAGTGACAGAGTGCAGGGAATGGGTATATCAGTCAGAGGAGCAGAATTAGAAGTTTTCATGATATATCCACCACCAGAGTGGGAGAGGAGAAAGGCTCTACTTAGAAAGCTAGCAGTTTATATGGTCAGAGGGAGGCTGCGGATAATACTGCAGGGCTTCAACTGCATAATAGAAGCAGGTGACAGAAAAGGAGGAGGAGATGGAACTTTAGACAGCTCGTCCAGATTATTAACAAATATAATTAAAGAAGGGTCACAAAGAGATGTGTGCAGAGGAAAAAGTTTTCATTTGAACTGACACCAGTGGAAAGAAACAATCAAGAATTTACTTTGTCTTTGTATCAAAAGAAGGATAAGAAAGAAAGAAAGCATATGTGTAGCATTTAGTGATCACCGGATGCTGAAGGCGGAACTGAGTCTTGATAAGAGCTCCATAGGGCACATCTACACATGAAAGCACATGTGCTTGTAGCAGCTCAGATAGAAGCAGTGCAAATTTGAACCGGGGCTTTTTGCCTTAGTGCACATGCCTGGACATGCACTTCATTGTGGAGCAAATTGTGACACTTGGGGCAAAATAACCCTGCCTGGCTCCTCCCAGATCTGCAGCCCCAGGGAGCTAGAGCCCAGGCCCAGCACCTGTGCTGGCCCCAGAAGTATAAAAAACCTGCCCTGGCCAGCAGGTCAGGGATACTTGCCATCAGGAACTTCTGGGGACCCTGGCACACATGACCTTCAAGTGTTCCAGGCTGCAGCCCCTCCAGCTCCACCTCCAGAACCTCCTCCTGAGGTTCTGGTTGAATTTTACCCCCCACCTTTTTGTTTTTGGTCATCCTATCTGCAGCCTCACCAAGTCCCAGGACCTCCTGGTCAACCTCATCCTGGCCTTGGCCAAGTGGGCCCTGTACTTGACCAGGAAGGAGGCACTGGCCGGAAAGTGCCCAGAGACTGCAGGACCACTTTCTTCTTACTTGTTCATACATGTTTCTGGGCATCCAGGGTCGGCCTACTGGCATTTCAGTGCCAGTCTGCTGGAGGATGTGGGATTCAAGAAGGCCTTCCAGGAGTTGTGGCTGGCCTGGTAGGAGCAACAGACAGCTTTCCCCTTGGATCGGAGATGGTGGGATATGGGGAAGGTGTGCATCCGGCTTTTCTGCTGAAGCTACACTCAGGGCATACCCAACGGAAGAACGTAGTCCAGGAGCAGCTCAAGCAGGAAGTGCTGGAGCTGGAAAGGTGCCTGGACACTGGCCAAACCAACCCGTCACTCTGTGGAGTGTTTCGGGAGAGGTGGGAAGACCTTCATGTTCTGGACAACCACTGCGCCTGTGGTGCATTTGTCCACTTGTGTCTCCAGCTCCTCTGAGAGATGGACCATGGGTCCTACTTCTGTGCCCTGAAGAGGAGGCAGAGGGCCAAGAAGTACATCACCTGCCTTCTGGTGGGTGACAGCACCTCCCTTATGGATCCAGGTGAGATGCGCTGGTGTGCGCGGGCCTTCTATGAAGAGCTCTTCTCTCTGGATCTAACCGATGCTGGAACCTGTCCCTGTAGGAGGGACTCCTGCAAGTCAGTGTGGGTGACCAGAACAAGCTGGAGGCTCCTCTCACCCTGGCTGAGTTTTCAGCTGCCCTCTACCTGATGCCTGGCAACAAGGCGCTAGGCATCGATGGGATGACCGCATAGTTCTACTGGGCCTTCTGGGATGTCCTCAGCCCAGACTTTGCCATGGTCTGGGCCAAATATGAGGGAAGTGGGGAACTCCCCTGTCATGCCAGAGGGCCATGCTTACCCTCCTACCAAAGAAGGGGCATCCCCACAACCTGAGGAACTGGCATCCCATGTCCCTCCTGTGCATAGACTACAAGGTGGCAATGAAGGCCATCTTGCTGCACCTGCGGTCCATGCTAATAGACATGATCCAACCTGACCAGACGTACATGGTGCCCAGATGTTCCATCTTCAACAACCTGTACCTGGTTTGGGACCTCCTGAAGCTAGCACGCTGGGAGGGCCTGTCTTTTGCCCTCCTGTTCCTGGACCGGGAGAAGGTGTTTGATAACGTGGATCATGGGTACCTCACAGGCACACTGAAGGCCCTTCCCGCTTCATGCAGGCTCTCCAGGTGCTGTACAGTTCTGCAGAGTGTTTGGTCAAGCTCAACTGCACCCCAATGGAGCCCATCCCATTCAGGAGAGGGGTGCACAAGGCTGCCTGCTGTCAGGCCAGTTGTACACCCTGGCCCTGGAGCCTTTCCTCATTCTCCTGCGGAGGCGGGTGGTGAGGTTGATGCCCTGGGAGCTGGCAGTGCGCCTAGTCCTGTCAGCATATGCTGACAATGTAGTCCCCATGGTCCAGAACTCAGGAGACCTGGCGCAGGTGGAGGCTGCCAGGCATTGTGTTCAGCAGCCTCCTCTGCCCAGGTCAACTGGGTCAAGAGCTTTGACCTAGTGACAAGTGGCAGGTGGACTCACTCCTACCAGCTCTCCATGGGATCTGCTGTAGTGTGGGCTTGCTGGTGTACTTGGGGGTCTACTTGTCCCCCACAGAGCTCTTCCCACTGAAGAACTCTCATCAGTTGGAGGCAAGGGTGATGGAGTGGCTCTGGACATGGTCAGGGCTCCTGAGTTGTCCCTTCCTGTGTGGGAGAGTCCTGTTTCTGAACCAGCAGGTCCTGTCCATGCTCTGGCACCGCTTACACACCCTGCCTGTGCCCCATGAAGTCCTGGCAGGGCTCCAGAGATGGGCCCTGGAGTTTTTCTGGCCAGGACAACACTGGGTCACTGCAGAGGTCCTGAGCTTCCCCTTGCGAGAGGGCAGCCAGGGCCTAGTTTGCACAGCCAGATCCTGACGTTCTCCCTTCAGGCCCTGCAGCGACTGCTATATGGTGTTGGTAGCCACATGGCATGGGGCCACCTGGGGTGTGCCTTCCCCCACCACTTCTGGGGTCTCCAATATGACTGGCAGCTCCACAGCCTGTGGGTCTTCTCCCTGCAGGACCTGCGAGGGCTGCTGGAGTTCTACCAAGACCCCCTTCAGGCCTGGAGGCTGGTCTCCACCTCTAGGTCCCCTGCAACACTCAGCCAAGGTGCTGACCTGTTTGTTGAGCCCCTCCTCTGGAACTCGCAGCTCGAGGTGCTGGCAGCAGAGGTGCCCTGGTTGCAACAAAGCTTGATCCTGACTGGTGTCACCTGTATTGGAGACCTCCTGGACTACGATAGGCAGGAGTGGATGGACCCCGCTGCACTGGTCCAACACATGGATCTCCCCACAACACGTTCAACCTGCCGTCTGGTCCAGTAGGTGAAAACTGCCCTACCTCCCTATGCCCTTTCCCCTGTTGACAAGGTCCTGCATGGAGGTGGTTCCCACCCCCCACCCCCATATCCTCCAGCCCACCAGAGTTCATCATGGGGCCAGCACCTTGCCCAGCCTCACAGCGCTCCCTACTCCACCACCTAAGCCAGCTGCAGGACACCAGACCAGTCTACTTTTCCACTGTCCATTGCCACCACCTCTACACATTCATGTGGCACATAATTTATCATGCCACCCTCACGTCCCACCCAGACACCAAGTGGTGGGACCTGCTCGGTGAGGGCATGGCTGGGGCATCCCAGTGGCTAAGTCTGTACTCCACACTCACCCCACAAGCCACTGTGGACCTCAGCTGATGGCTCCTCCATGGAGCCATTGCCACAGGCATGTATGTGGTGAGCTTCATGAACACCCTGGTCTCCTTCCCCTTCTGCAGACAGAGGGAAACCCTGGCACACATGAACCTTGAGTCCACCAGGCTGCAGCTCCTCCACCTCTACCTCCAGAACCTCCTCCTGAGGTTCTGGTTGAATTTCACCCTCCACCTTTTTGCTTTTGGTCACCCCATCCACAGCCCCACCAAGTCCGGGGGACCTCCTAGTCAATCTCCTCCTGGCCCTGGTCAAGTGGGCCCTGTACTTGACCAGGAAGGAGGCTCTGGCCAGGAAGGTGCCCAGAGACTGAGGAGCCACTTTCCTCTCCTTTGTCCGTGCATGCTTCCAGGCAGAGCACCAGTGGGCAGTGTCCACTAGCTCCTTGGATGCCTTTGAGGACCAGTGGGTGTGGCTGGGGGGGGGGCTCTGCTCAGTGTCCACCCCTCAAAGAATTTATTTTCAGATTTTGAACCTTTGACCCCCACATCACTCCTATCATGTTTTTGCTTTAGTTGTCCCAAGGAATTAGTTGTGCTATTCATTCAATAGCCCCACACCATAGGGGCCACTAATTAGTTGGGTGGGCCTTAGACCCATGGCATTTGATTAACACAAATAGACAGGAGCTTCTGAAACCCAGCCACTTGGTATCTGGGGATACTAGCCCTTTGTGTCAGCTAGACTGCTGAACCAGCACCCCAAAATCACTTTTTAAAATACCTCAAAATCCACATTCTTCCACAATTAAAACAAAAGAGAGCGAGAGGGATTGATCAGATGGACAATGTTTTATTGCTATATTTACAATGTTAAAGCAATTTGCAAGCCTACCAGTGTCTCTAGCACAGGGGCAGGCAATTATTTCGTGTGGAGGGTTGCTTACTGAGTTTTGGCAAGCCATTGAGGGTCACGTAACAGGCAGCCAGGGGCAGATAAATATTAATTTTCTTAATTTTGTAGGGGCCCTGCAGGCTGGATAGAATGGCTTGGTGGGCCACATCTGGCCCCTGAGCCGCATTTTGCCCAGCACTGCTCTACCATCATAATAAAATACATCCTAAATATCTATATGTTTTAATGTTTGCTTTTGGTTTCCTTATCTCATGGTGGGTGTATGATGGGGGCATGTGGGGTTTACAGGAAGGGGGTGGGAAACAGGATGGGGGGATGTGTGTGGGTGCGTTTGAAGGGATGTGGGAGGATGCAGATCAGTGTGTGGGTAGGTGTGGGGGGACTGTGGGTGTGGGAGCTGCTTAGGAGGGGTGGGTCTCCTGCCCCCCACAGGGCAGAGGCCCCACATACAGCATATAGACTACCCTGCCTGCAGGTTCCTAGCCCGCCTCCCCATGTGCTACAGCTCCCCGCCAGACTGCTGGTCTCCAGAGGCTGGAAATGAGCAGCAGAATGAGCAGGAAGCTGGAGACAGCAGGGGAAGTGTCCAGTTTATCTCCAGGGCTTGTCTCAAGGCTCCTGCTCCTTCCCCTGCTCATCTCCAGCCCCCTGCTCATTCCCCTGCTCTAGCCCCACACCCCGCTACTTACCTGGAATGGTCCAGGTCCCTGAACCTTGCACCGCTTCCTGCCCCACACAGGCAGGCAGCATGCTTCAGCACCAGGGAAAGGGCCAACCACAGAGATGCTCTGGCAGGCTACCAGAGCATTTCTGTGGAGGACCGAGCCTCCAGTTGCATCAGGGCATCATCCAGGACCATGCTTTTCCCCACTTTTTTTCCTTGGGATATTTCCAAATTTGCAGTGTGGGGAAATTTTTTTGTTCCTGCACATGCCTCTTGTAGCATCTGAAAGGGCTTTAACATGCTGCAAGAGGCATGTGCATGCTCATCTGGACACACCCATAAAGGGAAGGGGAGTGTGGAAGTTAAATGTGCAACTGTTACAAGATGAGGAGATACATCAGGCATACATGAGACAGTATGAGGAGTGGAGAACATTGAAGAAATATTTTAAGAGTACCAGAGAATGGTGGATGAAGAGGATGGGAGAATTCTTCAGGAAGTAAGGCCAAAGAATCCTGGGGAAAAGAATAAAACTGCTGAGAGAGCAATAAAGAAAATGCAGGAGCTGCTAAGGGAAGCTGCAGAAGGAAGACAGGTATGAAAGGAACTAGAAGAAACAAGGCAAGAAAGATGAGAGAGAAAATATTTTGAACGCAAGCACCCTAGGTGGGACAAAACAGAGAATGGTCCCAGTACTTTTTGGATAGAAAGATGATGGTAAAAGGAGAATTAAAATTAGTGCAGGAAGAAGGTAGTATGAATGGGGGAAAGCAGGACGAGGTATTGGAGGCAAAGAGAAGTTTTAATGAAGAGCCATATCAAAAGAAGGAAATAGAGAGAAAGAAGATGAAGGATTTGCTGGAAGAGACTGAAGAGAAAATAGAGGAGGGGAAACAAAAAAGATGGAAGAAGAGAAGAGCTTAAAGGAAGTGGAGGAGTGTTTAAAAGCCTTTCAAAGAGGGAAATCATCAGGAGCAGACAGACTGTATATGGAATTTTACGAGAAGTTTTGGGGGTGGGTAGGGAGGGATATAGTGGATGTTTTCGTGAGAATAGCAGAAATAGGGGAGGCAGGGAAATATTTTACAAGAGGCATTGTGATCTAACTCTTCAAGAAAGGGGAGAGGGAACTCCTGAAAAACTGGAGAGCAAGTATATTCCTTAATATGGACTATAAGTAATGGCCAAGACGCTGGCTTTGAGGATAAGGAAAAACCTCCAGAAAACAATGCATGAATACTAAGTATGTGCATCACCAGGTAAAAGGATCTCCAAAGCAATCAGAGTGATCAGAGATACACTGTCCCACACCCAAGAGAGGAAAACACAGTTACAGCAAATCTTGATTTAGAAAAAACATATGACAGAGTGGATCGTGATTATGCATTCAAGGTGCAAGGAAAAATGGGGTTCCCAGACAAATGTATATGTTGGATAAGGTTATTGTATAGCAAAGCAGAAAGTCAAGTCCAAATTAATAGGCATCTAAGCAGGGACTTTAAAATTCATACAGGAGTGAGGCAAGGTGTGCAGCATGAAACTGTTAGCACAAAGAATAAGAAAAGACAAAGAGATAAACAAAATAAAGATACCAGGAGGGGGAGAGGTAAAATGCATATTATATATGGATGATATAAATGTAGTAGTTAAAGACAGACTTTCAAAGGAATGGATGCTAAAGCATATATCAGACTATGATGAAGCAACAGGAGATAAACCAAATTCTATATATGGAAAGTGTATTCCCACTGACTTGGCGACAGATAACAGGAGTATGGAGGGAAATAAGTGAGTTCTTATGGAATGCCAAAAGAGAAATGTTGATTGGATCTAAACTGTACAAAGCAAGAGAGATGGGGGCTGCCAGACTTGGTTTTGTTTGTCTGTGTAAAATACAAAAGCACGGTTTGCAAGGCAGTAATGGAGTGAGAGAGGAAACCAGCACGTATCATCCAGTTTCACACAGCTGCAATTTTGAGGAAATAGGGAGTATACCAGACCTCTCTGAAGAGTCCATAGGTGTGGCAACCACTGCTTCATTATATCAGGATTGAAAGTTTCATGCAGAGGTATAAAATAGGTCTGGAGGTCTTTAAGGATCATAAGAAACTGATGGAAGTGGTAAAGCAGAGAGATAGAAAGGCACCAGTGGGAAACTTCACAGAAGAACAAATGAAGAAGGTGTGGGGAGCAGGCAGGTAAACAACTAAAAGGAGAACACACTAACCTAGCATGGATGGTTGTAAGAAATATCTTGCTGGTGAGAGCGGTGTAACACAGATGGGGCTTGACGAGTGCATCTGGCTTCCCAAGGGTGCAGGGAAGAAGATACAGTGGGACATGTGTTTTGGAAGTGTACATATTCCAGTAGAATTTAGTTTAGAGAATAGCAGCCTTCAACTACCTGAAGGGTGGTTCCAAAGATGATGGAGCTAGATCAGGGGTTTCAACCTTTTCTGTCTAAATACCCCCAGTGGCTGGACACCAAGTGGGGGAGAAGGGGCAGGGGGGTTGCGTGTGGCCGAATGCTGAGTGGGGCGGGGGGGTTAGCACGCAACTGAACGCCGAGCAGGGGAGGGGGAGAGGTGGCACGCGGCCAGAAACAGAGCAGGGAAACTAGGACAGCACGCATGCAGGGAAGGACAGAGCACCGCTGCCTCCCAGGAGCAGGGCTGGAGTAGGGTGGAGAAGCTCACCAGGCTGGTGTGGGGTGGTGGCAGCAGCCACATGGAAGCTTCCCCACCCCACAGAGGGGCACCACTACC
>NW_017728951.1:54706677-54720105 GCF_001723895.1 Crocodylus porosus
GCTGTGGAATCTCCATCTTTGGAGGTTTTTAAGATCTGGCTAGACAAAGCCTTGGTTGAGATGATCTAGTTGAGGATGCTCCTACTTGGGCAGGGGGTTAGACTAGATGACCTCCTGTGGTCCCTTCCAACCCTAATTTTCTATGATTCTGTGATATGTAAAGGGGGTATGGGAAAGGATCTGCCACTTTCTGAGTGTCACCAAAATAAACCTGTTGTTAGCATGGAAGATGGTACTGTATGGACTCATACCAAAGGGGCCAGAAGAAATGTTATTAAGGATTTTATTAGCATGTTTTAAAACTAGCTTATGGAAAGTAAGAAAGGGTCAGCTTTTTAAGGGGTTAGCTTTCACAGAACTGAAATTCTACATCAATCAGGACAAGGAAGAGATCAGAAAAGAAGAGGCAGAGAAGATGTGGAGGAAAAAAGACTGGACATATTTGTTTCACTAAACCAACCAGGGCCGGCCCATCCTATCCTGTGAAACCTGCAGCCACAGGAGGCCCCACAGCCAAGGGGCCCCCTGCATCCATGAACCATAGGCGGCATGAAGTGGGGGGCTAACAGGGCTCAGCCACCCCAAACGGAGGGCAACAGCAGGAATAGCTTTAGGGCAGCCCAGACAGGAAAGCTATAGTGGGGGGGAGGAGCACACACACTCGGATACCCTGCAGTCATAGCCAACACCACAGCTAGCAGGTAAGTTTCTTTTAATCTTTCTCTATCACCCTGGGCTTCAGGGGTGGGGTCAAACTGAGACCTCCACAGTGCAGGAGAGAGTGGGGTACGGGCAGAGTGAATCATTCACCCCTGCCCACTCCCTGCTGCACTATGGGGATTGTCCCATGACCCGGCCTGGCCCCCATTCACCATGAATGGGGCCCCAGCCAGGCCGGGTCGTGGTACAATTGGAGCCCAGTGGCTAGTCCAGGGAGTGGGTGAGTGGGTCCTGCCACTGCGCGCACCACAGGGAGCCAAAGGGGTGGGAGAGGAAGAGTAGGAATTCCACTCAGCTCCCCCATGCCGCACCCCTGGACAAGCCGCCAGGCTCTAATTGCCCCATGACCTGGCCCAACTGGGGGCCCATTCACAGTGAATTGAGCCCCGGCTGGGCTGAGTCGTGGGACAATTGGAGCCTGGTGGCTCCTCCAGACATGCAGCACTGGGCAGCCAAGGAGGTGGGGGATGGGGAGCACGTGACCCCCCCCTCCAATCTTTGAATGGAGCAAAAGTGGGCCATAGCTGCAAGCTGTGCTCTGCTCCTTGCCTCTGCACCTCACTGCCACTCCTTCAAAAGTGGCGCAGCACAGTGCTATGTACTTCACTGCCCAGCCCGCCCATCAGCAGGACACACATGGTGGTGCCCACCGCTTTTGAAGCAGCAGCAGCAGGGAAGCACGGAGGCAAGGAGCCCTCTAGCCCAGCAGCACAGCTGAGGCTGAGCCCTGCTCCAGCCCCTGGGCCAGGGTGGGGAGGCAGGGCAGCCAGGGCCAGGGCTAGTGCAGCCCCGCGGGGCCAGGAGGCAGCCAGGGTTGGTGCGGCAGCTGGGGCCGGAAGATGGCTCGGTCTGGTGGGGCCAGGAGGTGGCCAGGGATGGCAGGGCTGGAGCTGGGACCGGTGTGGCAACCAGGCCTGGTGCAGCTGGGGCCAGGAGGCAGCCGGGGCTGGTGCAATGCAGTGCAGTGCTGGGCAAAGCCACTCCCCACCATGACCCTTTCCCTTCCCCCCTGCAGACTTTCCCATGAGAGGTCATGTGCACACGCATGCTCAGCCCCCCCAATTTTTTTTCTTCCTTTGCCTATGCTGAACACTCCAGTGCCACCACTTCATGCTATTGCTGCCAACAGCTTCTGCAGCCACTTGTCACCCCCTGCCCCAAACAGCTTCTTCACATCAGGCCAGAGGCCCCAAAACTATATCTTGCAGTGGGTCCCAAAAAATGGTGGGCCAGCCCTGAAACCAACATAGAGGACTGATGGGAGGGGCAGAGAGTTTCAGGTGGTTACTGAAGTGCTAGTTTTTTCATGGTTTTCTGTATGAAGGAAAAGTGTTCTATATGGGGTTCTTTTGTGGGAAGTTGAGGTATGTTGTTTAAGGGTTTAATATATGTAGGTGTATGTTTTTGGATATTTAGTTGTTTTGTAATATGAAGTTTTCATAAAACAAGGATGCTCAATATGTGTAATTTTGTAAATATAGGGTGATAAATGTATTTTAATACATTTTATTTTTAAAAAAAAGGTTCCCATCAGCATGTTTGCTCAATGTGGGCCATGTGTTTTATAGTCATGGTCAGTGTTGACTGCATTAAATCAACTTCATAGTTGATTTCCACTGCTGGGCACATACTGGTTTTGGCAGAAGTTTAATGATAGGCAATGTATTTAGTGAGATTTCCTTGTATGTAATTATAAGACAAGGGGCTTTTTGGAAAAAAACCTCATCTTAGAATCAAGTAAATATTGTACTATAATATAGCATGGCATAAGTATTAATAGAGATGTGACAGTCTCTTATAACATTGTTTTGTTAGAAAAAAATAAGATAACTTATATATGAAACCTATTTCTTATGCCTTATTTCAATAATTTTAATATATTCAAACTGTTTCTCCCAGCTCTTCCCATAAGCCTCAGTGACAACGTTGCATTATTCATCTAGGAGAGAGTAATATTTAGCTGCCATATTCCCATTGGCTAGCTAACATCCTTAGTCTAATTTTAAAAAAGCACTCATTGTACAGCTCAAAGTTATGCCACTCCAGGACAGCATTATCTCTTGATTTGCCTAACCCAGCTCCTGTTCCATTAAGGTATAGTCGCTCCCCATGTATATGCCACTCAGGTTGAAGGTGTGACTGCAAGCTAGCACTAAGCCAATCAACATTTGTGCAGCCCACAGTGTAACATGTAACAAGATCCAAGCACTCAGATTACGTAGCTGTCACGATGTTCACTTCAGTGTCATTCTGCTGCAGCTGGACAGTTCACATGCTTGGTATGCTGGCTGGAGACCTCAAGCAACTGCCCCCTTGTCCATACCCTTCCAGTATGTAAAAACATATCTACTAACTTAAGAGCAGATAATGTTGCATGAAATAGGGGTGAAGAACAGGGGTGAAACGGATTGCTTCTCAGCTTTCAGAGAAAGCAGAACTACAGTTTACCCAGTGACATTCAAGGATAGTCCCTTGTAGAAGAGGAGGAGCACTCCATCAACAGTGTGGAAGCTGCTTTAGAAACACAAGTCATGCATTAGACACATCCAGCATTAGACACATCCAGCAGTTATAAAGTTATAATAAAAGAGGAGTCAAGAAGGAAAACTTGCACGTCACTACAATCAGATGGAAAATGGCACCTCAGGTTTCTGATGTGCGATGACAAGCCTAGTCAAGAATTCAAGAGTCTGCAAATTGCTAAGTTATGCGTGCTCAGTAAAATCAGCCTATTACTTCCTCCATTTCTACTACAATTCCCTCTTGTCTGGTTTTTGGTTCAGTCACCTTGTTGTCATCCAACCCACTATGTAAGGCAGGCACTGAGAAAATAAAGACATTGCACTATCTGGGTCTGATGAAAACGAGTTAACGTGAAATGTTATCAGCATACTGATAACCACACTGTCCTTCCAAGCAGCTTTAGCTTCAGACACATGGGATAACATAAATGACAGAGCAGGACCCTGGGTCATCAGGGGATCCACCAATGGACAGTTGTGCAATCTCTACAAAATGTAGTTTGGGAAAAACAATGGAGCTAGTTCAGCATAACTCCACAGTCTCTATCAGACTCTGTCTACAGGTCAAAAAGCCCCATGTAGTTTTACCTAATAGTAAAATTGGACAATCATCTCAACACATAGTTCCAGGGGAAAAAAATTATTCAAATTAAAAAAAATTAATTAACTTTGGATGTTTTCATACCTTGTTTATGTTCAGTTTCTTGAACTATTCTAGCCTGCAAGTTCAGGATTCATCACTGAAACAACAGATTTTAAAAGATTTTAATATTAGAGAATATTTTGTAAAAGTGCTTTTTGTTTGTTTGTTTGTTTTACTTCCTAAATACCAGTCAGAAATCTGATTCTAGAATACTTCTCTTTCAGTCAGGGAACAGGAACAATAGGAGATGGACATCTAATTAAAACTGGCCAATGCAGCTCATATTTCAAAACTCAGATATTAATTATTTGTAGCAAATTAGTTGTTAACAATCTACAGGATGAAAATGCTTCACAACATTTTCAAATAATGAACATATTAGACAATTTAAAGGTATTTTCAGATAATTCATGAACAGGGAAAAATAACATATTCATCTAATGTATTATTAATTCTGAATTATTCATTTAGCTCTATTCAACAATATCAAAGGCTGCTTTGATAGATCTAAAAGAACCAGTATGAATACTTGACCTTTCACTAGAAGGACTCATCAGCCAATAAGAACTGCACATTCTCTGTACCATATGCCAGGCTAAAGTTAGGTTGACAGAAAAGATTTAACCAAGACAATAAGAATTACGAAGTGAATATGGATCATCTTACTTTTTGTACATCAGTGAATGGTATGAGGAACTGGGAATTATTCAAGCAAACTGAAAGGAAGTTAATTAAGAACAAAGAGAAGGAAATAATTTTCCCACTCCACACTCAGGTTTTTCTGTCATAGGAGGTCATGGAGTCAAGCACCATAGCTGAATCTTTAAAAAAAAATAAAAAAAGAAAACTAACAACAGTTTTTCTGTGCAAGCTAAACTGAGAGACAACCAATCTCATGTTGTCAAGATGAAAGATGACCTAAATGGTCAAGAAAGAAAAAATTCCTCTTTGCATTGTAATCCATCTGCCCCATGGGCTGGACACTGTAGAGTCCTCACCTTCCTGCTCAGTGCATGGGAAACAGCTGGTGGAAAATGAGTGCTTGGATCATAGTCTCATCACTTGCTGATTCCATTCAGCTTTGTGTCTATCTTACTGGACAGAAACACTATGGGCATGTCCAGACATGCATGCACAAGTGGATCAAAAAGTTTTGAGGCACCGCAAATCTCACGCAGCCTGCATGCAAACATTTGCTGTGCTGCATATTTTCAGTACAGCACCTAAATTTGACACCAGGAACTGCTGGTATCAAAAAAAAAAAAAACCTGCTGCAAAAAAAAGCAGCATGGTGCATACTCCTTCAGCAGTTGGAAGTTGGGTCTTCTAGGGAGATGCTCTGGCTGCCCATTGTTTTAGGTGTGCCCTGGCTCCTCCAGCATGCCAGAGCCAGGAGTGGGGAAATGGCAGTTTCCCCAAACTGAGGCATTTTGCCCCACAACAAGCCCCACGCACAGGGGCATGCACAGCAGCAAAAAGCAGTGGCACAAATTAATTCCACAGCAAACGCATACCTCTGCATATCTCTGCATACCTCTGTATGTGGGGGAACTCCATATGACTTACCATCATACCTTGTGTCAGGCCAAGACTGCAGCTTAAAAGAGAATTAGCTAGTTAAAGCTTAACCTAGATAAGACAGAAGTAATATCAACTGGATGGGAAAAGCAAGTGAAGCAAAATGGTGAATGTCACTTCTTCCCAGTAGACATGGGAGTTTTTCCTGTCTTTGTCATTCTTGACCATTGACCTTACCAATCCAAATGAATTCTTAAACTCTTAAGCAGTTTAGATAGTAACAGTAACCAAGTATGCTATTCACCAGTTACACCTAGTTACAATTTTGTTACCATTCTCTGGATACTAACTTCCCATAGTTACCTATGCTTTACTGACCCCAAATAGGGTGGGAAAAGTGTTTTTTGGTGTAGTGTTTGAAAATCACTCCCAAACTCCAACATAAGTGCAGCTGTCACATTCAGTTAGAGAACAGAACATACTACATTTGTGTTCCATAAACTAAGATAGATTTCAGATTGTTTCCTGATGAAATTTAATATGATAGCTTAAATCTATAAAGCCTTCTGTGAGTTTGGGTTTAATGTGGCCTCTCTCATGGTTATCTTACACTTGAGCTCAGCTGTTGCACTCATACCACTGCACTTATACAACTGTAAATGTTAAATGTTTGATAATGTGTTTTCAATAATGGGAAAACCATTCTAAGATTCACTCACCTTTTTGGTCGAACAGAGGCTGTGTTTGTTGATTGATCTTCAGGCTCTTGTTTCAAAAGGCTTGCAAAATTTGGAGAATGGGGATAATTGTGTAAATTACTAATAAACATTTAGCTGTCAAAGAGAAGGGCTTGCTGTTACAACATAAGCAGCTACTGGCTGTTCAACAGGCACATTTAATACACAAGAAAAAGAAGTGAGTTTCAATTATTTGATCCACCTTTTAATGGCTAGATGATGCACTAAACTATAATGAGGGTTTACACCAGATAAAGCTGGTCCCAGCTATTTTGCTAGACTGCCTTCACAAATTTCTACAATGCCAATCCTAGCCTAAGACCACCAAACCCCTCCCTAACTGAAAGCTTCATATCCTTGAAGTGGCCCCCAATAGTTATCCAATCAAGTTTACTAAACCAAGCAATAATATGTGCTCAGATATAGTTATGCAGACATGTAACTGCTGGTTTGGGCACTTACATACTGTTTGCAGACCCATTTCACATGCAGTAAGGATGTGCAAATATACACATGGCTACCAAGCATGCTCAGCAGACTGTGTTCTGACTGGGCAGGTGCACAGACCTAAATGCTCCCAAGTCCTGAAATCCTAGCTGGGCAAAAAGCATGACTAGACCCCAAAGGAAGATGAGGACACATCTTTTAGCCCAGTAGCCTAGTCATTTGGGTATTTGTCCAGGGAGGGGGAAACCCATGGGGGCCGACTCACCCACAGGAGGGGAAGGGGGTGGTGAACCTAGATCCCCTTGACTTCCCTGCATAGGGCTTTAACTATAAGGCTATTGGTAAGGCATTATTTGTGCTTCTCCCCAGCCCTTCACTTGATACTGAGCCACTAGACCTTGAATTAAATATTAACTGCCTAAAATTAATGGAGAACACTGAGGAAGTTTCTGCCCCACTGAGGGGATCCAGGCTAGAACCTAGGGGCCCCATGTCCTGCAGGACAGCAGCCACCTCACAGAGCCATGCACCCTCTCACTTGTCCTCTTACACCAAACCCCACACATCTCACTCTTGTCTGCCCAGGAAATGAGCTGGAGTGGAGACTGGATAATGCCTAACCCATTTTCTTGCCTGGCTACAATTTTGTGACTTACCTGCACCCAGCATATGTGATTAGAGCCATGTACCTTTCCTGCCAGACTACTAGCACTTGTAAACACTTGTGTGTCAACACTACATATGGTTTAGGATCTCAAACTATGCCTAAGTGCCAAAAATGGAAGCTATGTGGCTACATAACTGCCATTGGGCATGTAAAGTGAAATGTAATTCTGCCCTCAGTGTCCCCAGCCTCCATCCTACTGCTACCCACAAAACCTTCTCAATGTTCACATTAGTCCATGCAAACTGACTAATATTATATTTGGTCTAATGCTAGATTCCACTCTGATCTTAGACTAGGCCTACACTCGGACCTCAATTTTAAAATGACCCCAGACCTCCATCTAATCCAAAACCCCTAACTCCTAGTCCTTATTGGAGTCCATCAAATGCCACTGGTTTTATGCATAAAATATAAAATTTCCCCTACCATTCTGAAACATTTTATCTCAATTTTTTAATGCACAAAATAATAATTTGCAAACACAGAGATGAAAAATTTCAGCCCAAAGGTGAACATCTCAGAATTACAAATTAGCATGAAAAGGAGATATAAAAAATGAGTAGACAAAATTCAGTTTCTTCCACAGCTTTAGCTATACACAGGATACACACATACATTTCATATGTCTAAAGAAAATGAGAGGGGATTGCTTTAATTATTTCTTGACTATTTCAGTGTTCCTTGTGTTTTCTGACCTTTGAAGAGTTAGAAAAGGAAGCAGTTTCATGGCTTCCTAGGATGCAAGACCAGATTATATTGTTTATCCCACAGACACCTCTGCCCATCTGTTTGTAGTTTATCCATAATTATGTTTTATTGGAATTTTGTATCAGGCCAATACAAAAGCATTATGTATATGTGGCTTCTTAGCAAAAAAGGAGCATCCCTTCAATGGCATGAACGGGAACTGATTGATTGGTGACTCCACCAAACTAGAATACACTGCCTACAGTATATTCTACAAGCATTTTGTTCCTTTCCATTCCAGGAGACCTGCCTTTCATTTTGAAAAGGCAGAAATTCCATATCAGATTTCTTCTTCGTTAAGCATTTTTTCTCATTTCATGATTATTTAGATAGCTTTTTGACAGCTTACTCAGCTTTTCTAATGTAGAATTACTTTCTAATGAGAATACCCAGCATGTTGAAAATCTAACATTCAGCCAGCAGCCAATCTGACTGTCAATGTGCTAAACAAAAATTTTAAGACAACAGAGAACACTGCTGGGCATGTGCATTGGTGTGTATGTGTAAAAAATGCCCTTCGATGTTTCTTATATTTGACAAGCCAAGTGAACTCATAAAAGCACAGAGTGAGGAAGAAAGTCCTACTGAAAAAAAATAGATGAGATAAAGAAAGGTGCAGAGATAAACAGTAATTAGTAGAGGTAAGGGTTAGGAAAAGTGCTTCCAAAACATCTGCACTCTCCCTGTTCGTTCGTTCTTAATAGTTTCTTCCTGAAGATGCATAGAACAAGAATAGATTCTGTGATTTTAGTATTGGAAGGCTGAAAAAGCTGTCTCAGTGAGATTGTTAATTTTAGATCTCTTTAATAGGCTTTTCTGTTAAAGTGCAGTGAAACTGGATAAGACATGGATAGTATTAGGGTTCAAATATAAAGGTAAGGATGAGTAAGATGAAGAGTTTACTGATTCCATGTCCAGTTCAAGGAAAGATGTGTCAGTGGGGCAAAAAACATAGTTTGTGCTTGCCAGAGCAAATATGTGATGGGTATAAATATACAAGAAGCTGAAAAGTGTGGTTTTGGTGGTACACAGAAGCAGAACTATGACCAATGAGATAAAACTGAGAAAAGAAAATTTAAGTTTGAATATTAATAGACCACTCAAGCAGTCAGCCTTATTCTTCCAAAGGAAACAGTAAAAGCTCCATGTCTTGAGCTGTTCAGAACTACAAATGAACAAAACATTTCAGAATATATTTGAGGAGATAACCCTATGTTTGTAGATGGGTGAACAATATAAACCAGTACCTCTCCTTTCAACTAGATTTCTGTGATTCAATTATACACAAGGACCAACAGGATCATCAACCATCACTAAAAGCTAACACACACTCAGATATAAAGTTAATACACCTGCAGCCTTTGAATTACTTGCCTTCTCCTTCTCTTTGTCATCTATTTTTCTGGTTCTCTCAAAATGGTATTTGCAGAAGATTCAAGCAGCATGATAACAGTTTTCAAACTGTATGGCATATGCAATATAAATAAATTGATCATACTAGTGTGAACATTTAAGTAATGACAATCATTTTAGAAACTATACAAGTCAAACATGTTTGTGTGTGTGTGTAAATAGTAAATATGCCACAGCATAGAGTCCAAATCTCTAACAATCTATGTAATGTGTTTGATGTTTTAACAAAAAATTAAGGTAGACAATTCCATAATGCATTCCAAAATGGCTGGATTGATATTGGCCCTATTGAAGCCAATGGCAAACCTACAATGAAACTGAATGAGATCACTAAAGCTATCTTAAACACAGCTGCCAATGATGCAAACAAATATATATATATATATATATATATATATCTCAATAGATGAGGCAAAATATTTTCATTCAATCTTTAAAATCTGCACCCAAATGTAATATAAGAATCATACATAGTTCTATTTTTGGTATCATTTTTTACCATTTGATACCACTTCAAAATTAAGTGAAAATGAACTTTATATTCTATTTTCTCCCTTTTATCTCTGTAAGAGATTATAGCAGTGCATTATCTACATAGGTAAATCCTTTCCATATAAATTTTTTCTCTTGTGCAAGAAAGATTCCTAAGAACCCTCTAATTATCTCGAATCCTTTCTTGACAGCAGAGCCATAGCAAGCCTGACTTCTTTCTGTCTATAAAATTACACTCATAGTACCTTTAAAGTAGCATTTTATCCAATGACTTGCCACTGAGTTACAAGTTAGTTTTTACAAAGAGAGGTGAAAGCAACTTGCACAAAGTCATTGTTTTTGTTTTGCAGCTGGGAAATTCTAGTACATTTCTCATTTTCATACAATTCTAATTTGAGGCTTTTAAAATTAAAATGTTGCAAACCTATGACTTACATTAGGAATCATTCTTCCCGTATTCTAATCCAATGTGTTTATTAATCCTAGCTTTTACATGATTATATAAATGTATTAAGTCTGTTTTCTCTCAAAATCTAATGATCCTGGACATCATTTCTACTAATGGTTTTTGACACAAAATAAAATAAAATCTTTCCTTACAGGTCTAGGATTGGACTTCCCCAAAAGTGTACCAATGGTACTGATGTAATTTTTCAATTATGAATATCTAAAGGGAAACTGAAGAGCCCGCTAGGCCTGGGGGCTACTAGGGCAAGGAACCTCATTTGAGCTAAAGCACATACATGATGAAGTCAGTCTTCCCCAGCCTCATGCTACTGCTAGAACTGCTCATGATGCATATAATCACATGAAGATGAATATCCTGATTCTGCAAGCAAAAAGAGGGAGATTTTCTTCACTCCTTCAAAGGCAATCTGCCACTAACCTCCCAAAAAAAGACAGGATCCTCACTTGTATTCATCTACAAGCTTGAGAACAAAGGAGAAGGCAGCTAACCTACTCCAGTCAATGTTAATCAGTTTACAAATTTAAAATTTTCTCACCATCCTTAATATGATGAGCATATTCCAAACTGTTAATACCCTGCAATGAGAAACAAAAGGACAGCAGAAGGACATCAGTTCCTTAGCATTTTTCCTTCAGACCAAAGTGGATGCAACCTCTAATAGTTTCTGGGCTTTAGGAGAATAGAACAGAAATAACAAAGTTCTTTTGCATCACCTCACTCTAAAATCCTATCTTAGTTTTCATTATGCATTTCTGAGCCAAAGTTGTTGGGTTGATTTTTAGCTGTGACTTGCTGTAGCTGTATTCATTTTGACCATGTTTGAAGGTACATTTTCTTCCCATTAACTCTGTCTACTCAAAGGATTTCACGTAGCAATGACGCATCTGTCGTCGATAAATGAATCAGCTGATTTGATTTACTAAGAAAGCTAAATTTATTATGCAACATTTTACAAGTATAATTCAGCTTCCCCTTGATGGTAATAAATTAGATATTGGCTCCCCTGAGATGAGAAAACTGCTCCCTGTATATTCCAGACGTGACCCCTAGCCAGATTCCATTTTAGAGACAGGAAATGGCCATATCTCTGATTAAAACAGAAACTTTAATCAAATAAAGTGCCTCATCAAACAAGAGCCAAGATTCCAATACTCTTGACTACAGCTCAGCAATAATCCAAAGTCATTTCTCCCCCCAACCTATTACCACTTAGTGAAAACGTGACTTCCATCCTAAACAGAGAAAATGTCCTTCACCATTCTGATCCTGAGATTCTTTTCTCCCTCCAGTTATATTCTCTATATACTCACAAAATGTTTTTCAACATGGTCCCTTTAGATGTATCTCCAGAAACTCCTACTTATTTGTCCATAAGACAGTGAGTTTAATTCCAATCAGAACAACAGAAATGAGCTGTGCATCCTGAAATAACTACAATGTCCTTTTAATTTAGATCCCAGCTAGTTTTCCATCCCCCTGGAAGTTTTCTTTCCATGCTGTGAGAAATAGTTCTTTGGGTCATTTGGAACAGGGTCTTTGTTAGGCTTTCACCTTGGAATTACTGTCTCCAGTGTTAGTAATATACTTCTATATTTAGTTCATGGAACAAGAAGAGGACAGAGGGTATTATTCTATATGTCTTTTAATCCTCCACCTAAGTATATGCATAATCACATCTGTATGCCACTCAAGGGGGACACTTATCTTAAGAGACTTTCTAGTCATCTCGATAGTTTCATTTGAACAGTGAACGAAACTGCTCCTGACAAAATAAATGACTTTCCCTTAGGCCTCAAAAGTCCAGCAAAATGCTATGCAAGCAAAGTCCTGAATTTCACATCAATAAAGAAATCATTGCTCATTCAGTTGAGAGGTCTAATTATTTCATACAGCATTTTCAGAAATATTTTCTTAGTTGACATGTAATTCTGCTATACAGTATTATTATTTGCTATCAGTTGCGTGTCTCTAAGTCCCTGAGACATAATCAAGCAAGGTCCCTACCACCATGATCTTACACTTGAGGTAGCCATTGTGATAATATTTGTTTTAAAAACCTGCATATGAAATGTTGTTTCCATAGCTTTAACCGTTTCCCCAATATTTGTCAAATTGGTAATTACCATTCAAAAAATGATAGCATTCAAAAAATACTTAGCTGTATTAAAAATGAAAAGAATCATTTAAAAACATCTTCTGTATCTATTCTGTTTATTAAGATTTGGCATTTCTTTCCTTTCAAGCAAGGAAAGCAGGCCAGCCTGGTTTAATTCCAAGTTCTCTTTAAGCTAAAACAGTATTGCAGGGTTTCTGGGTGGCAAAGGTTTCAGATCCAAACGAAATCAGGGTATTTTGAAATGTTGATGAAAACATGTCCCTTGGTAGGAGTTTTCAGAAACCACCCTGTTCACAAAACTGAAACTTCTGGACTTGCCCTGCCTGTACCCCTTGAGGAGCTGGCTCCCAGAGCTGTGCAGAGTAAGCATGGGTTTTTTTCCTAGTCTTGCATGATCCATGTCAGCCTACCTGACCCCTGAAGCAGGTTTGCGTTGCATTGGTTCATCCCTCAGTTTGTTTTTTTGCAATGCAATAGCTTAGTCGTGAGAGTTGTATCTGCACATAAACTATTTCTAGGATGTCAGTGCTGCTTGAGGGGCAGGAGAGGACATGCACAAAAGGGGCGGGGAGCAGGGTGCCAGAACCGTCCCTCTGATGATCACAGCAGGAACGGGATCGGTTCATACACCAGCACCCGCCGCTTCTGTAGGGAAACGGTTTTCTCTAAAGGGCTGGCGGCGCAAGTCCCCCAGGAGCCTCATTCGCTCCGGGGGCATCGGGACGGCTCCCACAGCCGGGCCCCACGCGGGACGGGCGCTCACCGCGCCCGCACCCAGGCTGCAGCGACGACAGGCTGCGCCGCGGCCCCTCAGGGAGCTGGCGGCAAAACGGCGCTGGCTAGGCGCCCCGCCCCGCCCCGCCCAGGGTTCCCGCTCCCGCGCCGGTAATTGGCTGAGGCGCCGCCATGTGTCAAATTAGCATAGACACACGCAGCC
>NW_017728951.1:54720205-54725554 GCF_001723895.1 Crocodylus porosus
CCGAAGCCGCCGGGGATGTGAGGAGCGGAAGCCGGACAAGCAGCAGCCAGGCGGGACCCGACGCAGCGGCGGCGGCGGCGCATCCCGCAGGGGACAGGACGGGACGGGACGGGACGGGCAGAGTTGGCGGGGAGCCCCCGCGCGCCGCCGGCCCCATGCGCTGGGAGTGAAGCCGCGGCCGGGCGGGCGGGATGGCGAGCGACGGCAGCGCGGGGCTGGCCAGGACGGCCGCGGAGAAGCTGTCGGACGCCGTGGGCGAGAAGACCAAGCAGCTGGGCGCGGCCATGCAGGGCGCGCGGCGGCAGCGGCGGCTGCTGCTGGTGATCGTGTGCGTGGCGCTGTTCCTGGACAACATGCTTTACATGGTGATCGTGCCCATCATCCCCGAATACATGAAGCGCTGGCGCCAAACCGCCGCCCCGCCCAACGAGTCCGACAGCGGCAGAGGCAACGCCAGCCGGCAGGCGCTGTGGCTCAGCTACCCGACCGAGAACGAGGACATCAAGGTGGGCGTGCTTTTCGCCTCCAAGGCCATCCTGCAGCTGCTGGTCAACCCGCTCAGCGGCACCTTCATCGACCGCGTGGGCTACGACCTGCCACTGCTCATCGGCCTCACCGTTATGTTCCTCTCCACCGTCATCTTCGCCTTCGCCGAGAACTACGCCACGCTCTTCGTGGCGCGCAGCCTGCAGGGCCTGGGCTCGGCCTTCGCCGACACGTCGGGCATCGCCATGATCGCCGACAAGTACACGGAGGAGCCGGAGCGCAGCCGCGCGCTGGGAGTCGCCCTGGCCTTCATCTCCTTCGGCAGCCTGGTGGCGCCACCCTTCGGCGGCATCCTCTACCAGTTCGCGGGCCAGAGCGTGCCCTTCCTGGTGCTGGCCGGCGTGTCGCTGCTGGACGGGCTGCTGCTGCTCGCCGCCCTGCGGCCCCTGGGCGACCGCACCAGGGACAACATGCTCGTGGGCACGCCCATCCACCGCCTCATGGCCGACCCCTACATCGCCGTGGTGGCCGGCGCGCTCACCACCTGCAACATCCCGCTCGCCTTCCTGGAGCCCACCATCGCCACGTGGATGAAGAAGAGCATGCACGCGACGGAGTGGCAGATGGGCCTCACGTGGCTGCCCGCCTTCTTCCCGCACGTGCTGGGCGTGTACGTGACGGTGCGGCTGGCGGCGCGGTACCCGCACCTCCAGTGGTTCTACGGCGCGCTGGGCCTGGCCATCATCGGCGCCAGCTCCTGCACGCTGCCGGCCTGCCGCACCTTCTGGCAGCTAGTCGTGCCGCTCTGCGGCATCTGCTTCGGCATCGCGCTGGTGGACACGGCGCTGCTGCCCACGCTGGCCTTGCTGGTGGACTTGCGCCACACCTCGGTCTACGGCAGCGTCTACGCCATCGCGGACATCTCCTACTCCGTGGCCTACGCGCTGGGGCCCATCGTGGCCAGCCAGATCGTGCACTCGCTGGGCTTCGTGCAGCTCAACCTGGGCATGGGGCTGGCCAACGTGCTGTACGCACCCGTGCTGCTGCTGCTCCGCAACGTGTGCCAGATGAAGCCGTCCCGCTCCGAGAGGGACGTGCTGCTGGACGAGGAGCCCAAGGGACTCTACGACACCATCAAAATGGAGCAGCGCGGGGGCAAGGGCAGCGGCGCGGACTCCTGCCACCGGGGCCTGCCAGCCGCGTCCGAGGACGACTCCTCGGACTACGAGTACAGCTAGACTGCCCCGAGGGCAGGGCAGGGCGGGCATTCAACCCGGCTCTTGCTGTAGCTCCCGATGTCCTCACTCCCTCCCTCCAGACCTGGTTGCACCCGCTGTCCCCGCGGACTGGAGGGAGAGAGCCCAAGTACCCGGGAAGACCGAAGCGAGCTGCTCCCTCGCAACACCTGTGCTGGGAGCTGATCTGCACGTTTCCTTGGGTTTCTTCCCTCCCCAAACTCGAGCTGAACCTCTGTGTGTGCCATGCTGTAAGGCTCTGTAAAAAAATTAAGCAAAAAAATACCTACCCCAACAGCAGATGCAGGGACATTTCGGTGTGTGCCCACATGTCCTGAGACTTTTAGTTGGTTTCCGATTTCGGATCCCCGGTGTTATCTGTTGGGGAGTAAACGGAAACGTCGCATCTCTGTGTCTGTTGTACTGCTCCGGTAACGCACTGTGTTGTGTCATGTTTCAATCCCAAACCACCAGGATAATATAATCTGAATAAAGGAAATTGGAAGGATTTACTGTCTTTGTTCCTTGTTTTGCTTCTGAGATCTAGGATGTTACCACGCGTGGCAGTAGCTCTCTATCAGCCCTCCGGTTATTTCTAAAAACGATTAAAAACACGCCCAGGACAAGACCCTAAATGCTACCCTACTACCCTCTCACCCCCCATATTCCTTTGAACTCTGACAAAGTCCAGACAAACATGTGTCCCGCACTTCAAACACGGGCTCCCACCAGTGGGGCTGCTTACTAAGTGCTTCAAACACATTTAAAAATTTACATTCAGCAGTTCACATGTTCCTACGCTTCAGAAACGTCCAGTCCCAGCAAGAGAAAGGGGGATTTTTTAAAGTGACCCAGTCTGTGCCACAAAACAAGAACCTGAGGGATTGAGTGATGTTACGGAAAAGGGACGTATTGCGGGGATCCCACAGCAAAGGTGAAACCCAAGTCGCGCTTTGTCTCTCTCGTACGTGCCTCTTGTTTGTAAGTCCCTAGAAATGCAGCCTCGTTTGTTTAAAACTCCATTGATTAGAAAACAAGTTGTTTTCTTAAAAGAAATAAATCAAGAATCCCCACATAGCAGATTACTTTCCGTCGGCTTCTTTTAAAAGAGACAAGAACCCCGCAAGGCGAAAGGACAGATCAAGTCTACTTGATCTTCCGAGCGCTCTGCCTGACGCCGAGCCCGAGCCCGAGCCCGCTGCGGGGAAGCGCCGGTAACGAAAACGATGCTGCGCGATGCGGGTCGGATCTGGGTCACAAGGGGCTGCGACAGGGGGCGCGGAAGCAAGTCCAGTCCGCTTTTATCAAATACAGAGCTGCAGACAAGTGCCGGGAATGAGGCGGTTTCATGTCGCCACAGTTCCTTGCGGAATCAGACACTTAGATTTGCCTTCGCAGGATTTCGCGGCGGTAGGGGCGACGGGGGCAGTTTCTGTAGGACTTGGAGAAAGGGATGCCGGGCGCTTTCCTGCGCTTCAGTGCGGCCTCACTCGAACTATCGTTTTCATGCGTGTCTGTGCTTATATGTGTGCATGCGTGCGTGTCTGTGTTCCGTGTGTGTGCTTCTGTGTGCGCGTGTGTGGGGGTGTGCGCATATGCGTGATGTGTGTGTGTGTTCTGTGTGTGTGTGCGCGTGCCTGGCTCTGTGGGTTTACAGGCGCCTCTGTGTGTGCTTCTCTGTGTTCTGTGTGTGTGTGTGCAAATGTGCGTGCCTCTGTGTACAAGGTCAGCACCCCCGGCAATACTTAGACACCCAGGGAGATCGCCTGCAAGTTTAACATCCAAATTGGGGGTTCATTTTAAACTATCCGGAAAAGCCTTCCTTCACCTTACTTAGGAAAGAACCCATTTAAAAGCTCAGCTTGAGCCCGGCTGCACCGCCCAGCTGTGACTCGGGGCTCGGCCCAATTCTTTACAGGTCTTTTGTGTCTAAAAACCTTTGTTTAACCGTTTTCATCAAGGCTGGGTGGGGGCGAGGGACCTACTAAACCAGGAATAGGCAACCCCCGGCTCGCGAGGGGCACGTGGAGACATTTTCCCCGGCAGACCAGGAGTGTGCAGAGGAATTTGTTTGGGTTTTTTTTAATTAAGTTGCTGCTCCGGGCTCTTTCAAGAGACTCAGAAGCAAAAGCTGCGTCAAGAGCCCTCGGGAGGAGCTGTCACTGGCAGGGGAGAAGCCCCTTGTGCAGCGGTGGCTGTACGGGCACGCTTCCCGCCCTCCTTCCTGCCCGCCGGCGGCTGCTGCAGCAGCTCCGCAGGGCCTGCCCCGACGCATCCTCCCGGGCTGCCGGGAGAGCGAAGAGCTGGGGTAGGAGGGCTCTGGGGTCAGCGGGAACACCAGCCCCGCCGAGGCTGCTGGGCAGGGAGCAGCAGCAGAGGCATCCGGCTCCTGCTGCCGCCGCATCGGCGAGGAGAGCCCGAGGTGAGAGCAGCGGGGCCGGGATTGTGTTGTCCACGGCTCCGGCGGGCAGCACAGGGGCTGCGGCCCAGCAGCCGGCCGCTTGCGTATGTGCGTGGTTGTGTGTGCGCGTGCAAGTGCGTCTGTGTGTCTAGGTCTGTGTGCTTCTGTTTGCATGCGGTTCTGTGTGGGCACACGTGTGCCTGGTTCTGGGCGTATGTGCATGTCTGGTTCTCTTGTTTGCGCGTGCGTGGTTCTGTGTGTGCATTTGCATGTGTGTTACGTTCCGTGTAAGTCTGCATGTGTGCACGTGCGTCTGGTTCTCTGTGCTTGTCTGCATGGGTGTGTCTAGTTCTGTGTGTGCAGGCGTGCACAGGTTTCTGTTTTGTGCGTGTTGTGTGTGTAGGTCTGGCTCTCTGTGTTTGTACATGTGTGGTTTGTGTGTGTCTGGTTCTCTGCCTCTTCTCTCCTTTCTGTTTTTCTCTTTTCTTTCTCTTTTTTTCTCTCTCATCACATGATTAACAAAAAAAGAATACACAACAACAAAGGCAGTACACGTGAAGTTGTATTTATTGTCGCCAGGTTTAGAATTTTTAGAAAGCCTGGCATTTACTGTAAAAATAAGCAACATTATGATTATTAACTATATTCATATGCAGGGCGGCCTGCCACGTACTCCCACCGCCCGGATTGTGTTTTTCTGGCATGCCGGCACTCTGGTACCTTACCAGGTAGGCACTGCCGGCGCTTTGGCACTCCGGCCACAAACGTTGCCTACCTCTTTTCCAAGTTCATATCCAAGGGTCCCGTGCTGCCTTAAGGCTGGCGATGTATTCATCCTGGCAACAAACCGGAGCTGGGGACCTTCTGCTCCCGCTGCAGAGAGGGGGACAGAGCTAACAGCCACCGGGCCCGGGCGGAGAATAAGCGGGGATGGGTTTTCCCTTGGAGTCGAAGCTGGTTGCTCTTTCCCCGTAACCCCGTTAATCACCGAAGGAAGGTGGTTGTGCGGTGAGGGGGACCATAAATTAAAGCCTGAGCCAAAGGATCGCTCGGGCCCCGGCGGCAGAGAGGGGCGGCGTCCCCTACCCGCACCGAGGCGGCTGCTGAGCGCCGGGCTCCCCACGGGGGTTGCTGGCAGGCACCGAGGCAGCGCAGCAGTCGGGCGCTTCCCGCTGCGCCTCGCCCTGCCTGGAGGGACCGGGCTGGGCCGCGCCGCGCCGTCCCCCC
>NW_017728951.1:54725760-54758048 GCF_001723895.1 Crocodylus porosus
GCACCCCTGGCGGCGGCGGCGCTGCGAGCGGGAGCTGCCCGCCCCGAAGGCTGCTCGGCCTCTCGCTGCCCCTCAAGATCCCCTCAGGCTGGGCTGGGAGCGGAGGGGCAGGGCGCCCCGGAGCGGGGAAAAGTCCGGGCTAAGGGGCTGGCTGGGGCAGAGCTGAGGTGAATTGCTTGCCAGGACACCAGCTCCATGCCCCAGCTCTGACTCCTGCCACCCTCCCTGCTTGAAATCCCTCAGCCTGGAGAGCTTTGGCCACCCACTTCCTCCTTCCCAGCCAGCTCCTGTAAAGGTCATGGGATTTACTGGAGAAAGGCTAGGGCCTTTGAGGGGAGACAGCCAGCCCCTCACCATATCAAATCCTGTGTGGGCGCTGAAGGCCTGGGCATCCACTTTTTTTTGCCATCTCTAGCCCCCCAATCTGTGGGTAACTCTCAGCCATGGATTGTACTGGTGTTCTCCCCACCCCAGCACAAGGGTGTGTCCCAGTCCTGCTCAGGGTATAGGAGTGCTGGGGGATCCTTTGCAAGGAAAGGCACTAAGACAAGAGGTTTGATGTGGGTCTCTTCTTAGTAGTTCTCAGCCTACCTGTCTGTTCAAGGGACCTTTCCCCAAGACTCTGCAGACACTGGAGGTGTTCATTTCCTTTGCCCTGTCACTGGCTGGGCACATCATGGGATGCCTCTGTGTCTACCTGCAAATGCAGTTCTTCTGCAAAGTCAACAGGAGTTGGAGGAACAGGACACCTTAGCATGGAGAGAGATAGGCCCTGCCATTACACAGTCAAGAAAATGTAAAAGACCCAGTAGGTCACCACGTTTATCTTCCCAGGTAATACAGGTTGTTCCCTGAATTATCTTCCTCCCTTGCAATGTTGTTCAAAATGGCTTGGGTGACTTCACTGTGCTAAAGCTGTACCAAAATTTTCTCCTTCATAATTTCCTCTCAGTACTTACATTCCCCTGCATTACATAAAAAAAATGAAGAAATTCCAACAGGAAAAAAAGATCATGAAGCTTTGCTGAAATGCTCTCCATAGGTCACATGTAGTAGACAAGGACATGCAACTAACAGATAACTAAATTAGGTATTAAGTGTCTCTGGCTATAGTTCTTCCTACATAAATAGCCATAAAACTATACAGTTTAAGTGTAAATTCTTGACAGCAGCAAGAGAATGAGCCTGACACATTGTGGGATCTTTGCATAAAACTACAGTTCCAGTAATAATTGGAAGAGGTCATTTTAACTGATATGACTTAGCTCTCTAGTTAATCCAATAATAAGTTGGAAATTTAAAAAGCAAATCAGTTTATTAGCCCTATCTGTCCACGTCTCTAATTTACCTAAAGAACAAATTAATCTGTTGCAGATTTTTCACTGTTACTTTGAAGTATGGCAAACACTGCAGGATTCCAGTAAAGGTCAGTATCCTGCTACTCGCAGACGCAGTTAACTAGAGAAGTAGCATGAGAACGTTTGTCTGCCACAATCAAAAAACAGGATTAGTTTTTGTTTTAAAAACCTTGCCAATGTCCCTTTCAGTCACCTGAGTAACACTGAAATCATTTTATATTTCTCTAAGATTTTCCATCACTGGTGGTAATTTTTGCCTTGGGCAATGTTATGCAAGTTATGGGAGTTTAACAGTGTTTCCTACTGAAACAAGTCTCCAACTATACACATATCATAAAAAAGACAAGCAAAAACAGTATTCTCTCACATGCTGTTTCTTCATATTGATTTTACTAACTTCAGATGCTTTATCTTTGGTTTATTTTTCCATGGGCAAGAGCTAATACATACTTAGAGTTTAGATGGCAATTACTGCAGAATAGAAGAAACAACAGAAAAAGAACAAGAGTCACGTCTCATTGAAAAGCACATGAAATGTGTTTCCTCTGAGCAATCTACAGCAGTTCCAAAGAAACTACATTTGAACCTAGTATATTGATATTTAGCATACACAGGAAATTAGGGTCTGATGTATCACAGCTATGTATTCCATAAATTTCAATGGATATTATGATGGGAAAATAGTTATATATTAATATAAAAGTATGAAGTATAAAGGTTCTCAGTCATTTGGTAAGATCTTCGTAGTACTCCAGAGAAAACTGAATCTTGCTTTGGGTTAATGCAGCTCTTCACCAGGGGAAATAGGTATTATTAAATGAAGAACTAAAATCCTAAAAAGATAACAAATCAAAATAGAGTTTTGTGACTTTTACTCCAGTACCCTGTGGACTTCTACCTATGTTATAAAATCTACTTCAAAGCACAGCGCAATTGACCATATGCTCAGCAAATATTCAGAACTGGAATGAGAAAAGGATGAGAAAAGGATGTGCAAATTATGACATGTTGGTGGAACTGTACAGAGGCCAAAGGCAGGAATAGCAAAGATGAGACACCTATGTGAGGGTGATAATGCACAATACTTTCCATACCATTCCAAGCTCTTAACCTTCATACACCATAAATTCTTGTCCAAATTATCTTTAAAAAGTCACTGTAGCAGTAGTACCATTACTTTACAAGACAGTCACTTATACAGTTAAAACAGCGTGCCTGCCTGGTCTGGACAGTTAAAAGGGTATAAATCCTTACATAGGTATCATTTAGGAAGGAGAATCAGGAATACCAACATAATGCATTTTTGTAAGTAATAGCTATAATCCTACAGTCAGGGCACTCACCAGACCAGAGGCTCCTTTCTCTGCCACAGACTTCTTTTGTCATGTTGGGCAAGTTACTTAGTGACTGCCATATTTTCCTCCCCTATAAAATAGAGATTATATTATTTTCTTACTTCTCAAGAATGCTGTGAAAATAAATACATTAAGAATTCTGAAGGGCTCAGGTAAAAGGGTAATAGGGCCATATACTGCACCTAGACAGATAATTATTGCATCTGCCTAAGGAGTTTTACTGATGTAACTATATCAGTAGTAAATCTTACATATACAGATAGTATACAGACTGTGTGCAGAAATGAGACACACTGAGGTAAACTAAACTGACAAAATAAACTGTGTTAAAAGACCTTTTTATGTTCACTAGGACTTTTCTAGGTATGCAACAGATTGAATGCCAAAGTATTATCCACAGGATTCAATTCACATTGCTTGAGACATTATACTTTTACTTTTCTTCAGTTTTACATTCTGAAGCTCCAATGTATGCTTGCATAGGGAATATTATTTGTATGTATTTTCATTATAAATAATGGTTACTGACTTGACTTTAAATCTTTTCTATTTCCAGAACTGAAGCATGCAGCTTGGTAAATGCCCCCAAGTGGCTTGAATTTCTGTCCTCAATAAAAAAAAATCAAAAGAAATGCAAGGATGCCTGTCCTAGAAAAACCCACCCAGAAGATAGCGAAAGATGCATGCAGCAAAGATGAGACTGTAAGTGACTGATTCTAGACCAAAATAGGGAAAACTTGATTGCGTATAGGAGTACTATAAATGAAATTCACTGGTAAATACAAGCACTACTCCAGAACTCATTTCTTTGTGGGGAAGCATTGGTATCCAGCAACAATCTAGCATCAGGAACTTTGATGTATTATCAGTACTTTTCATATTCAAAGTACAAACATTAATTCTTCCTCACACACCCCTGAGAGGATTAATAGTTAGTTAAATATTACAATCTCCATTCTACACTGGAGAAGCTGAGACACAAAGGTTCATGATAACTGAGTATTCATTCTTTTTTGTACAGGTCTATCAAAACATTCACACACAACCCATTTGCAAGAGAGCTGGGTAAAAATGTTAAAATAATTGATTAATTGCATTGGGAAATTTAAGCTAAAAATGTGTTAATTAGATGCATGCTATTGTGTTTAGATGTGCTAGTATGATATCCGTCCAGTTAATGTTTCAGTAAAGCAATGGAATTAACAGCAATACACCTTAGAAAAAATGCAGTCAAACCAGAGGTAAAACTTTATCAATAAGAGATAAAGTTTTGCATACTCATCACAACTGACCTACTAAATTTGTACAGGAAGAGGTATGCCCATGTTGTGCATGAAACAGACAAAACCTTTTGACATCTATACACATGCTCTGTGGGGGAGCAGGGTGCTTTAATTACAGTGGCTCTCAGAACCACTCTAATTGAAGGGCCCACAGCATCCCATGTATTCAAAGTCCTGTTCTTCAAAATGGCAACAGGGGTGCTTTAACTAAAGTTCATTCAATGAGCTTTAGTTAAAGTGCCCCCATCACCATTTTGAAATGCAGGGACACAGAATATATGTGATGCAGGGGCTGCTGGAGAGTGCGAATTAGCATACTTCCACAGACTTAATTAATCAAGTCTGCTCTGACGTGTGCTAATTAGCATGCATTGGAGCAGACTTCCATCACATGTATAGATGCCCATAAAGAACATTTTATTACTGTTTAATATATGATACACTCAATGCCTTCCAGGCTAAGCTAGCCCTTAAAATCATAGAATCATAGAAAATTAGGGTTGGAAAGGACCTCAGGAGGTAATCTAGTCCAACCTCCTGCTCAAAGCAGGACTATCCCCCAACTAGATCATCACAGCCAAGGCTTTGTCTAGCTGGATCTTATAATCCTCCAAGGATGGAGATTTCATAACTTTTCTGGGTAACCTGTTCCAGTGCTTTACTACCCTCCTAGTGAGAAAGTTTTTCCTAATATCTAACCTAAACTTCCCTTGCTACAACTTGAGACCATGCTCCTTCTTCTGTCACCTGCCACCACAGTCTAGGTGTATCCTCTTAGGAATCATCATTAATGTCAAACAATTAATTTCATTAGAATCCTAATAGGAAACTATTATCAATGTTTTACAAAGGGGAAACTAAAGCAAAATGATGATCCTTACTTGGTGACTTTGACTATTATTGGAGTTTAGATATCCTTGGCTCCCACCCCTCTGCTAATGAAACAAGCTTGCTATAAAGGAATTTGTAGTATACTGAATGGGGGAAAAATCTGAAGTTTGCATGTTAATAAAACAAAATAAATAAATACCTATTAAAAAAAGCAGGACCTCACAGACATTGCACCATATAATAAATACTAATAGATGCATATAAGGAGCTGTGATGCAGATATATCCCTTTCTAAAAATGCACTTTGGATTTTCAGTAGATCAGAATCCCTCACAGTTTTTCTTTTTTCCATTGATCCTTGTATATCTTTCCTACCAGCCTTTCTTCCCTTTTTTATTTTTAAATGGAAGATGGTATTCGTTGCAATTAATTCTACATTATAAAATAAAGAGATGCACAATAGGGCTGTGGGAATAGCAGCATTCTGCTTTGACATCTGTTTCGATGGAACAGTGTTTCATTTTCATTTTTGTTTTGTTTCAAAAACCCTGTTCCGTTCCGTTTCATCGAAACGGTTTTGCTGTTTCAACGCTGTTTCGTTTCTGTCAAGCTGGGGAAGGGAACTCAGCCCAACTCAATTCCCCTCCCCATCACTGTGACGGGAATGGGGAAGGGAATTCAGCTCAGCTGGGTTTCCCTCCCCAGCACTGGGATTGGGCTGAAGAAGGGAACTCAGCCCGGCTCATTTTCCCTCCCCAGTGCTGCAATGGAGCTGGGGAAGGGAACTGAGCCCAGGTGAGTTCCCCTCCTTAGCGCTCTGATTGGGTTTCAGGTGGCTGGGAACTTGAAGCGGTCGGGCTTCAAGCGGCTGCACCGGGCTTTAAGAGGCTGGGAACCCAGCTTGATGCAGGTGGGCGTGGCGCAGCCCCTGGACAGGGTTCCCAGCTGCTTGAAGCCCAGGGGCTGCACCAGGCTGGGTACACAGTGACTTTCAGCCCCGTGGAACTCAGCCCGGTTCTGCCTGCCTCCTGCCACTCGGCTGAGCTCCATGGGGCTGCTGGAGCCAACTGGAGCGCAGCCCGGCATCAGGAGGCAGGCAGAGCCAGCACTGCTCTCCAATTGGCTCCACCAGCCTCAAGGAGCACAGCCCAGTGGCGGGAGGGAGGGAGAGCCAGGGCTGTGCTCCTCCCTGGGCTGAGCCACATGGGGCTGCGCAGAGCTGCTGTGAGTGCAGCCCTCCCCTCCCCTGCTCACCACCTAGCTGGGCTGCTGGCTTTGAAACTTTTGAAACATTTCGACTGGCCTCATTTCATTTCAAACCTGTTTTGAAGCCTTCTGTTTCACTTCAATTTCACTGTTTCAAGCTCAAAACAAATTGAAGCAGTGTCAAAATGAAACAGCAAGCGAAATTTCGCACAGCCCTACTGCTCAATCCCCAAATTATGACAACAAAAGTAATATTGTTGGGAGCTGCCACTGATATATTATGGCATAGCACAGCAGTGCTCAACATTTTGGCACCACAAGCCATACAAAAGGCATGGGACAGTCTGCAGGCCAGATCAGACCCCATGCACCAGGACTGGACTCCAAGGGATCCATATGGGTCCTGCACACTGGGATCAAGCCCTGCACTGCCCTGCAGACCCAACCCAGTATACAGGGCCCCGCAGGCTGGATGACATGGGGCTAGATTGGGCCTGTGAGCCAGAAGAGCACCCCTGGCATAGCCAACTAACTATGCTCCTCAATAGATAGCTTCCACCCCATCAGATTGCATCAAAACCATCTGTAGCAGGACCTGGCCCCAGGAGTAGCCATGATACCTCCCAGTGGCCAACCTACTCCTGCCCCACTTCAGTTCCTCAGGTTACTCTCCCTTTTCTACCTCACCTGCCATGCCTCCATTGATGTTATAGTTAGGGACTTACCAACATTGCGGCAGAAGTGAGCTACACAATGGCTCCTTTAATCTTGCAGTTTCCCCCACACACCCTCTCACTGCCATTGATTGGTGAAGAAGCCTCACTGCTCACTCCAGATTGGCATGGAAGCAAAAACCATGGTGTTACATACAGCACGGTTTTTGCCTTCCACTGCTGATTGGTTGAGAGGCTCCAGCAGCCCCATTGCTTGCTGTTGACTGGCTGAGAAGCAAAAGTCACAACATATTTTAAAACCGCGGCTTTTGCCTCACCACCAATCAGGTGAAAGCTGTGAGGCCCCTCTACCAATCAGTGGCAGGGGAAAAGGGTGTGTGCACAGGGGAAACTGTAGGATTAAAGGAGTCACCACACAGCCCACTTTCACCACAATTTCAGTAGGTCCCTAGTTATAGTACTTAGGGAGACTGCCTCCTTAACTCTCTCAGGTAGTTTAGGTGCCTGCCAGTCTTTTTCCTACAGCCCCTCTCCTTAGGAGTTCCTTTCCCTGCAGCAAGCTAGACCAGATTTCCTGCTTTGTCTCTGGCACTCTGTTTATGTGCCCCGAAGCACCACCCCTTCTGATCATGTTGCTTCCCAGCCACACACAGGGGTGGTGGCCAGCCTGCCCTCTGCCACAGGCTAATCCAACTGCTTACAGCCGTTCACCTGCTGGCTGCCTGGAAGTAATCCTGCCCCTTAGCTGCTAATTGCAGTGCAGCTAGCTGCAAGGTAATCCCTCCCTAATGGTAGTGCCTATCCTTGCTGTTCCTAGTCTGTTCACTTTCAAGCAGCTGGCCTTGGCCAGCAGCTTGCTTACACAGCAAACCTAGCCTACTGCACCCTTTAAAGTAACAGGAGCTTCTGATTCCATTACACCATCCCTGAAGCAGCTCCTTTCAAGTGACACATTACAGTGACTCCCTGTTTAAGCACCACAGTGACAAAAGCAGTGCTAGTTAGAGATATATACACTTGGCAGGATTCAATTTTTATCGCTAAACAACTATAAATGGCAATTTCACCTCACACCTACAGACAGATGAAAAATAAAGTATTTCCATGGGTAATAATCAACATTTATAGAAAGGGAACTCTAAGAAGAAATCTTTATCCCAGTTACTGAACAGTGAAGAAAGAGATGGAGGGACAGAGGCCAGAGGCATTAAAGAGTAAAGCAATGGGCGGCCTAATAACTCATCAATTATGCAATTAGATGCTGCCTTACAGGTGCAGGAAGTAGGCTGGAGGGAGATAGGCTACTTAAAAAAAAATCCTTTCCAAAGCCCAGAGGGGGAAAGAGGGTAGAGCAGGGACTGGCAATTATTTCAGGTGGAGGGCTGCTTACTGAGTTTTCGCAAGCCATTGAGGGCCGCATGACAGGCAGCCAGGGGCAGATAAATATTAATTTTCTAAATTTTTTAGGGGCTCTGCGGGCCGGATAGAATGGCCCGGAGGGCCACATCTGACCTGCGGGCTGCATTTTTCCCACCACAGCAGTTGTTCCCAATCTGTGGTATGCAAAGCACCAGTGGTATGCAGACAACCTGTCAGTGGTACGTGGCAGTGGCAAGAGGGGGAACTTGTGCCTGGTGCATGTGCCCAGCGGGGCATGGCTTCGACCACTGCAGCAGTCCCCACATGCATGTGCAGCGAGCAGTCCCCACACGCACTCACCATGCACAGGAGGGAAGCTGTGCAAATCTGCAGGGCGGGGAAGGCAGCCAGCTCCAGCAGGCAGGGCTTCCCTCCCATGCCCACCAAGTGTGGAGAATGCTAGCAATAAATTGCCCGGCGGAGGATGAGACCCTCGCTGCAATGTGCAGTGCTGGCCATAGCTGCGTCCCGCCAGGTGCCCTGAGCACCCCTGCCTGCTGTGCCATGGGGGAGGGAGTGCAGGGGGTCCCCACACCCCACACCCTCCATCACACCCTATAACCCCCCACATATACACAACCCCCCAACATACCCTATGCTTCCCCACACTCACAGCCCCCCACACACCCTACCATACACCCCCCACACCACCCACCTGGTGGTACTTAAGGTTATATCATTTAAAATTGGTGGTGCACAATCTGTCAGAGTTTGGGAACCACTGGCATAGAGTATTTGAGGCTCCAGCCTGGTGACAATGGAGTCCTGCCTAGGCCAGACCAGGCCAGCTAAGCACAAGGGGCTGAGGGCAGCTGCTGCCTCTCCCAATGCTTCCAGAGCTCTAGGAGTGTCATTACTCTCCTCTTCTGGTCCCTACCTGCCTGACTCTTTCCTGATGAATGAATAGAATGATTTAAAGCAGGTATGATTTATGGATATTTACTTTTTATATTTTGATATGTGCTTTTATAAAGCTTTTAACAATATACTGTCATTACTAAGATTGTCTGCCCCCCACACTCATAATTTCATGCAATCCTGAAATTTTAAATTGACAGAAATTGAAAAATCCCCAATATTGTGCAATCCTGAAAAAATTAATCAATAAAATCTTAATAAATACTTAAAAATAAACATAAAATTTTGGCAGTCAAAATTATTTAAAAAATAAAAATCAAATTCTGTGAAGCCTAGAAATATACCAGTAACCTGTTAGAACTCACTTATGCCACCCTAATTTGTTCAGATAAAGAAACTTCCAAAAGGAAAGCTTCCCAATGAAACTGAAACCTTTTCTGAAGGAAAAGGCAAAGCGGGGGTGGGGGGAGGGGGACAAATTGAATTGTACACCAGTTCTCAGGTTTAATGTCTCAATGCCAAGACCCATCCTGAATTCATATATTCCTCCAGAATATTTACATTATCTCTTGTATTTACACAAAAGTCAAAGACACTTTACAAATGTATAAAGTTACCATAGTTACCATTCTGTCTTTTTATCATTAGACATTGCCCAAGCTTCCTGTCCCTCCACTGCACCAGACCCTACACATGTACTTAAAGTGCAATAAACACTTGGTGCCAGAGGGGCAATTTAGGAAGACTGAGGCCATAGTGGAACAATTTGGAGGTGCAGAAGGCTTAGGAGAATTGTTACAGCAAAAACTTCTAGAAAGAAGAGAGAAGTCTGGAAACTGGGTAAGCAAAATAAGGATTTGAAAGAGAGTGTCTTGTGTTAAGCATGATTGTTTAAGAATGATTTTTAAAGTTCTGCACATGATCATCGATTTATATGAAAAATGTTACTGTCAGGTCACAGTCTGGAATCAAGTCCTGGGGTCAAATGTGAGAAAAGGTGCTGTGTGTTCTTATTTAGCTTTTACCACCTAGACCAGATGGGTGGGATTTTTTCCAAAATGCTAGCAATATTTTTTTTAAGTATTAATGTTCATGTTATTGTTAGGTTTCCAGGTCAACACTTCATTAAGTAAAAAGCGAATGTGGTTGAGATATGAGATATTTGGTTTTAGAGTATCTGCAGACTATGGCAGACAATAGAATTTTGCATCCCTATGTGGAAGCTATTCATTACAAGCAGAAGGGCTTTTTAAGGGAAATTTTTAGGGAAATTTGGGCGGGGGTTCACTTTTCAAAGTTTAAGCGTCATTGTTTTGTTTCTGAAGTTACCATGGGTATAATTTAAATCCTGATCTTGCAACTCCTTAGGTGTGTCTACATGTGCATTATATCATGGAGCTGCACAGGCAACAGGCTCCCCATCCCCTGCCAGCACAGAGCTCCCAGCCCCAACCCTGCAACTGGGGAGCAGGGAGTGAGAGTTCCTTATCTCCCAGCCCAAGCCTGATTCATGGGCCTTGGCCTGGGAGATAAGAGTCTCTGAGTGCTGGCCTCATATCGTGGAGCCGGTGCTGAGAGATAAGGATCTCCCAGCCCCCTGCTTCCCAATTATGATGGCAAAGTTGGGGCTGGAAGATAAGGATCTCGCAGCCCACTGTCCACCCCTCCCAATCATGATCTCGGAGCAGGGGGATAAGAGCTCCCTGCTGCCGGGACAGGTAGATATAGTCCATACCCGGGCTCTGGTGGCACAGCCTGCCCCAGTGGCAGGTCCCAGGGGCAGGGAGCAATCTCCTGCCCCCTGCTGGCCAGCTGACCGGGAGCAGTAACTGATCACAAGTAAATTTGCTACTTGCATTTGCAGGTAGCAAATTTACTTGTGATTAAAGCAATTCACTACACAGTAAGCATGTGCACATGTAGACTCAAATGGTTACTGTACAGTAAACTGCTCTACTGAGTCTTGTGTAGATGAACCCCTTGTGCACTAGTGAACTGAAAGGATTCCACCACTCACAAATATTAGGCAAGTCTGTACAAGCTCAGTATTCTATCTACATGCCATTAGCCATAGAAATAGAGCCTTAGACTACAAGTTCTTTGGGGATATTTCTTCTGTGTACTGCATCATAGAAAGCATATTGATAGTGATCAATAGATGATAATAAAAATGGCATCTCAGCAATATCAGCCAATTTCTCCATAAGGAAAGTCTATACTGGTTAAATTCTGCCCATCTGCTGAAAATGCAGTAAACATCATTCAGAACTAATCACATCTTATGGTGTATTCAGAGAATACTTTTTCATGGAAGAAATAAATAGAAAATATGGGAAATACCACAATATGATACTTGTTTAATTTTTAATGGCATGCACTGTTAATTGCCATTGATCGAATGATAAAAGTATGGATTTGTGGCTGATTTAGACTGAAGTGAGGTCACTGACTCCAGACTGAAAGTGATCAATGGCTCCATTAAACAGATGTGATGCAATGCCACCAACCTAACATACAACAGACACATACTGCTTCTTATACTCAGCAACACATAGATATGTTGTCCTCTTTTGCTAGGTGTTTGACTACTGGTTGGATGACATGTATCTCAACAATCGGTTGGCTCTCCCAGTAAATTCCAGTCCAGCAATTATCTTTCCTCATCAGTATTTCAAGGATGTAAATGACCAACTAAGGTAATGTCTTAAAAACTCTGAAGCTTTTGGTAATGAAAGAATACTTTAAAACTGCTACTCTGACAAAGAGACTATTAGCTTGTAAAATGAAATGATAGTTTTGATCATCAAACTATTCTCCAACAACCTTTAGTGTAACTTATACAGAAATACGTAGTCCAAATTATGATTTTCACAGAAAAAATTGCCATTACATTTCTCATTTTGGGGATAAATAAAAATACAAAATAAAGTTGAGGAACTTTTAAAACAAGGAATATTTGTGAATCATCATAAACTGCTTATTAGGTACTTCCCCTAAGCCTTAATGTACTTGATGGAAAATGTACTTGATAGTGCTTAAAGTGAAACAGTGTCTAACTTGCTACACTTACAGGTCAGTGGGTGCATCTACGCAAGATAGAACATCACTGAAGCATCTAAAAATAACCGTGAGCCACCGTGACTTTGCACTACCAGTGGGTACTGCGTAGTTATTTAGTACTTGCTAAAGCACTAAAGCAAGTACTAAATGACTGTGCAGCAGTACCATGTGATCAATCAAGGGCACATGTAGACATGTTCAGGGAGCTGTAGCAAAAACCTGTATATCAGCCAGGTTAGTCTGAGGTCTCCGTGCCATTTCAGAAGAAAAAATGTGTTCAATTTAGTCTCCTGGACACTGATAAGTAGGGAAAAATGGAAATGCAAAAGTTAGTATGCTGCCCGATCTCCCATCTTTCCCAAGAACCCTAAAGCTACACCAGCATGAAGAAAGGTTATTAAGGTTGCTAATATTTAATCAATCTGAAACCAACTGGAAAGGATTAGTATCAACGTACTGCAACAATATAATTATAAACCACTGTTTTGGGGCCATTGATGAAGATAATATGCTCCCCACTACCCATATGCTGGCAGGGCAGGCCATTGTGTACTTAAGTCATTGCTCCCTGAATGGCCAGCATTCAGGTTATATTAGGATGTAGGGAGTCTGTAGCAGGAGTTGAATGGAAGTGGTGCAGGAGAGGGGCAATTCACCCATGAGTATCAGGGGCAATGGGGACTGTATTTACACCCTCACTGCCAGATTGGCTAAGGCCATATTGTTTTTGTTGCTTTCCCCTCCAGAATGTCAGGAACCATACTGAGTGGGTTGGGAGGTTAGAATCATGTCATTTCAAATTCAGTAGGTATCCACTACAGTTACTCATTGTATATGAGGTCTGATTCTCTAAAAGTAAGTGTTTAATTTAGAATCAAGGGCAAGACCCTAAGAAAGCTGGAAACAGCTGAAATGGCACATGACAATGCCATTTCATATGCACTTGACCCAGAAATTCCCAAAGGGTGTGCTATGGCATGCTAGAGTGCCAGGAGAGTGATGGAAATGAACTGCAAGATCCACTGTGAGAGAAAGTAAATGCTCTCCTACCACAACCAGTACTTTGAGCCAGCCATAGCTACTCCAAAAGCACCTGCAGCTGCTCCTTTTGAGGACTGCCACTGCTGCTGGCACCTTGTCCTGCCCTTCACAGCCCCCAGGCAGCCTCTGCATCACCCCTCTGCCCCCAAGAACATTCCTAGTACCATGCTTTGCTGTAAGCAGGTGGGTGGACACACCAACAGAGCTAAACTTTGCAGCCTAACTCATCCCTTCTGCTCTTTCTATGCTCCCAAGGTTGGCAGGAGGGGCGCCAAGGGGTGGCTGTCAGCATGAGAGACCCAGCAGAAGCAGCCTCAGCACCAGCTATATCAGTGGTTCTCCATTTTCTTAGCTTCAAGGCCCCCCTCCATATCTTTTCTGAATTTATATCCCACTCAATGATTTCTTTCAAATGGGGTGCTGTGAAATTCAGAAAAGATGCAGAGGTGTTTTTTTAAACAGTAGGTCTCAATACAGATATAATTTCTTCTAGCAGGGGAATTGAACGCATTATGCGTGCGTGCACACACACACACACACACGCACGCACGCACGCACAGACACACCCCACCACCAATTTTAATGCAGACAAAAATGTGGCTCAGGTATAAAAAATTCAGGAATCACTGTTTTAACCCTGCAGGGAAGGCAGTGCCTACATAACCATCATACGAGGGAAGGCCGTTTTGTGAAGAGAAAAGAATGACAGTGGCTGTCCCAAAGAGTTGGAAATTAGGATGGAACAATGGCCTGCACAGTGCAGTTTCTTCCCAGCTAGTGTTCCCAGATGAGTTAATATATTTGAGGTCTAATTAATAAAGACTTTGCATATGGTCTTTCTCTATCTGGAATCAGGACCATGGACTAATGTAGAAGAATGCTGTAAAGTGTACAAAATAGAATTTGAAATTCAGTTTTATAATGCAAGACATTTGTGAGTCTCATGCAGAATGACTCTATGCATAACCAGCAGAGTTTACTTAGAATCAAATCATAAGGGAAAGAGGGTTCATTAGCCAACAGTGGCTGCATCTACACGAATGGCAGACTGCACAGTTGTTACTGCACAGTCATTTAGTACTTGCTTATGCAAGTCCCAGCCATGCATTTTTGCACAGTAGTGTACCCACGTTTTTTTTTTTCAGGTGCTACTATGCAGTGGTAATGAGCTACTGTGCAGTAGCTCATTACTACTGTGCAGTAGCGTCACATCATGGTTAGTGCCTACCAATGCTAGTCCACAGTAGTGTCTTGTGTAGAAACGCCCAGTGTTTGCAAAAACCTTAACCAGAAGAAATGCAATTACATTTTGATAATTTCTTTGACCAAATATATAAACAATGTATACAAGCTCTCTAGAGACCTATTGCTTCAAATAGCATCCTTATTCAACCACCATTTTTTTTAGTTGACCATATTCCTGCATGGAGATATGAGAAGTTAAATTTATTTTAAAAAGTAAAAACTAAGCCAAATACATAATATACAGCCCCAGACACTATTAAAAAAAAGTTCAATTTTTCAACCTTTGCTAAACCTTTACTTTTAAATCGCAAAAGCAGAGCCAGTCTGTCTTTGAATATTGTAGTTTTCTTCTTTGCTTTTAGCACTCTCCAGCTGCTCATTACTAAAATAATTAACTGTGTATGGATTTATACTATTATAGTTTTAAAAAAACAACCAGAACCTTGAAGCTGACGGGTACTATTTAATGTTTTGCCTTGACAACACGCCATGTCTTTTTAAATTCTATTTCTATTTTAAACATTATCATAAATGCCTCTTCTCATAACTGAATAGATTTATTGTGCACATTGTTTTCTTTGAAACTCTGCTTTGCATTTTTCTAATGCACATACTGTAACAAACAAAACAGTTTTCACATAGAGGATCCTATTCAGGAGCATAGTAAATGGAAAGCATCAGGAAGTGATGTACCTACCCTACAACTCTTGAAAAAGAATATCTTTTTCAGAACAGCAGGGACTCAAACAAACTATATGCTTTTATAATGAAGCCAGTGTTAAGTACCTTATCAAATATACAGCCACTTTTCTCATTCTGGAAACAACAACTTTCAAGTATCCTCATATAGTATCCAATCCAGATAATTTTGATTAAACCTTAAGTAATCTTTAGTCGACAAATGCCTATGCTTGGAAGTGTGTAATTAGTCAAGTTAGAAGACTTATTTATCTCATCAAAACAGAGACACTCATTCTCCAGAGTGTAACTGTTCTTTTGGAGCCTTTTCAGTTTCATACTGAAAACTCTAAGGAGTAGTAGAGAGTTAATTCATGTCAGAAAAGTGATGTAATTTCCATCTCTTATTTACAGGTTTGCAGCCAATCTCATTTCTGGAGTGCTTGATTATAAAGCTTTATTGGATTCGTAAGTAGTTTGGAAATAGAATTATTGTCTGAAGAAAAGCACAAAGAGCTCTTATTCTAGCAGGCTTTGAGGTGTTCAAAATCAACTACATTGGGCTGTTCTAATGTCTGGAACTGATGTAATTAATGAATGGTAGCTCTGACAACTTTTTACATACTTTTGCTTTATTATTACACTATGACGTGTCAGAGAGAGGGAAGGATTCTTCTTAAGGCATGCCAGTTATCTTTTTTAAGATATAAAGTTCAATCTACAGTGCAACACAAATCTGATTAAAGTAACTGTTCCAGACCTATGCAAACAAGTCCATGCCTTCCAACAATAGATCAATGTACAGCAGTAGAGCAGCAGTTTGCCAATCCTCCTGCATATTATTTTAAAATGTCTAGTTTGAGAGACTTGCTCAGAATTACCAAATCATTCCCTGTATGTCAGATCTTTGTTTCTCTCCTATGGTTAACTCTTAGGAGACATCTTTATAGTCTTATAATAAATTCCATCAGAAAAGATTCCCTCACAGACCCCCCACTCCCCCTCAAGGTTCAACCACTAGTATTAAATTAAAAAATATTACTCCACTTTTTCTATTGTATGTAGAAGATACAGCCTTGGAAAAAAAAATTCCATAATTCCTTGATAAGTGTTCCATTAATAACAGTATTGTGCCACATATATACATACATATGGCATGTTTTACTGTAAACAACATTTCAAAAGTACCACTGAAATGCACCCATCAAAGAAATTGATTTAGCAGATTTGTCATGTATATTGGCTTTTGTTGTGTGGGGGGAGACAGAACATTTTAGTTGCTGGTCAGGAAGAACTCTTACATCATGCCAGCATTATTTGCCTGGAGAAGACAAAGCTAAGTCCTCAATACTTGTGAACTGGATACAAGAAAATACACTGGAAAGAGCGTATGAATTTTCACTTCAAAGGAGTTTGACAGCTCTTCATAAACCTCCACCAGAGCTCAAGATCATGTGCTATTGTCATATTATGCCTGAATATTTAAAAATACAAGCATTGACAAGTTATAATTTTGCATATTAATATAGTTCACTACATCTTTACATGACAGCATGGCATTCATCTGAGACAAGCTAGGAATGCACATTGCATTAGCAAGGGGTAACATTTTTTCTTTCATATTTTGACTCCTGATCTAAAAAAGATTTATCTCAGTATTTGCTGCCTCAGATGAATAATAATTCTTTAGTCTTTTATCTATTATTGTCTACTATTGCTATCATCCTTTGGTTAACAAATACAATATTTCCTCATAATTATCATCCTTCCACTATCATGCAGTTATAACAGCATGATAGTCAGTGCGTTACTACCTTATTTTGGAACACCACACAAGTGAATGCAACATAGAAAACTGGCATGCAAAAAGAGTTCATAACTTCACGAAGTATGTGGTTTCATACAATTGCTAAAGACAGTATATTGAGACAAAAACAAACAAAAAACCTCTCACCAAAGTATTATAAATAAATTCTTAGCTTAACACAGGGGTGGGCAAAATACAGCCCATGGGCCAAATCCAGCCCTCCAGGCCATTCTCTCCAGCCTGCAGGGCTCATGGAAAATTTAGAAAATTAATTATTATCTTCCTGTGGCTGCCTATTAAAGATGATAAGGCAACAGCAGCAGCAGGACCCAGGAGGAGCTGGTAGTAGTGGCAACAGCAAGGCCCGCCACCCCACCTCACCCCCAGCCCCCAACCAGAAGCTTCTGCTTAGAGGTTTCTGGCCTGGCAACCATGGGGCTGTCCCTCTGCCATCCCTCCATTCAGGAATAGAAACTCAGATAAAAACAGGTAGAGGGAGGTGGGGAGGGAGGATCGCCAGCACAACAGGAGCCTGGCCTGGTCCGGCTCAGTGCCCATGGTTCCTGGATGGCTTCTGCTACACCATGTGGTACCAGCCTTGCAGCTGGGAACTGTGGCAGCATGGCCGGGCCAGGTCAGGCCAGGCTGGCTCCTGCTGCATCCTGCAGTCCTGGCCATGCAGCCAGGAACTGCGTGCTATGGAGGAGCAGGTGGGCTGGTGTTGGGAGGGAGTGGTGGCAGCAGGTGGGGAAGGAAGGGAAGTGGCAGGGGAAGGGCAGTGGTGGCGGGGGGTGGGGGAAGTGGCAGGGAGTGGGCAGATAGGACCACAGAGTCCCAGGGCCAGGGCCAGCAGCAGCTAGCTGGGAACCACAGGAACCAGGCCTAGCTCCTGCTGTGTTCTGTGGTCCCAGCCATGCAGCTGGGAACTGTGTGCTGCTGGGAGGTGCCCAGCTGGGCTGGCCAGCTCTGTGCCATGCCATACAGGTCCTGGCTGCATGGCACAGCATGGAGCTGGCCCAGCCCAGCCCAGTGGCATGCAGTTCCTGGCTGCAGTGGTGGGAACCATGTAGCGCAGCACAGAGCCAGCTGGCTTGGCTCAGCAGCGCTCAATTCCTGAGCCATCAGGCTGGGACAGGATGGGCCAGGTTGGTTGTGCAGGTCCTGATGTTGCAGCAGGGAACTGTGCGCTGCAGGGCCAGGCCTGGCCAGCTCCATGCAGGTCCCAGCATTGCAGCCAAGACCCACGTGGTGTGGCATGGAGCCAGAGGCTGGCCCTGTGCCACATGGTTCCCGGCTGTAACACAAGGACCCGCATGGAGCCAGCCTGGCCTGAGAGCACGGCAGTGCCAGGAGCTGTGGAGAGTCCCGCACCATCAGGCTGGGCGATCTCCGTGCCTCCACACAGGGTTTCTGGCACCCTAGCTGTGAGCCCTACATGAAGGCACAGGGCCAGAGTCCTGTAAGTCTCACAATGCAGCTGGAAACCACGTGGTGCCCTTCCCCACACTTGCACACACGGACACACACAGGCCCCCACCATACCCAAACACATACCCACAGCCCACATACACACACATCCACATATATACACCCACACCAACCCAAAAAACCCCCATACCCACACACCCATACTCTGCCACGTCCCTCCACATGACCCCACAGCCCCCCCACAATGTACAAGAGCAAGACTTCATTTTAAGCTATTATGCAATCACCTCTACATACAAAACAAAACACACACAAATCAGGACAAAAATATTTTTTGAAATAAAATTAGAATATGTTATTGTAGATGTCTGATTTTTAGTATATACATTAGGTTTTTTTGATTCCAAGATGGTAGTTCTCCCCCTGTTCCAAAAGGAGTACTTCTAGGGCAAGGGGACAGATTTCCAGTGGCAAAAGTTAGGAGTTAAGGATGGAACTTCTGGTCCCAAGATAGCAACCAGGGAACGGGAGGGGTAGGGCTACCCTTGCGGCCCTCGATAGCTCACCAAAACTCATTAAACAGCCCTCCAGCCAAAATAATTGTCTGCCTTGGCTTAAAATCTACTAAATCTGCACAAGTTTTCTATTAGATCAATGTAGTTGACTGTGCTGTACCTGAGATGATCACACGCATGCACCCTCGTATCACAACCCATCATATTACTCTACTATCTCCTCTCATTATTATTGTTGCTTACTATTTCTGAAATACTGTTCCTAAATTGGGAATCTGCTGTGCTATGCTTTGTTCTAGAACATGGGACAGCCTCTGTCCCAAAGAGCTACAACTTCAATAACAAGAGATGGAAGGGAAATATTATTAATGATGAAGAACTTAGAATTTACCCAAGGAAGTAAATAACACAGAAATTCTGTAGCAAAGTTAGGAATTGAGCCCGAGTCTTAGTCTAGAGATCCAACCACAGAACCATGCATCGTGCATTCTTGTTCCTACCGCTAACCCATTATTGCCTACTATGCCACCAGTACAATATTCTATAAACTAAAATCAAAAAAGGAAAGAAGTAGAGTAACCAGCTTTTTTCAGGTCACTAAGAAGGCACTTTTAGCATACATTGTTGTCACATACCTATACTAGTAAAGGGATGGAGCTAGCTGCTTAACTTAATTTTCCCACGAGTCATAAAAAGGACTAAAAAGTGGAGTTGGTTGGAAGATTAGTTGACTCCCTTATAATCTAGATTTCCCTCTATCTTACTAGTTCCGAGAGATGAGGACAGACAATTCTGACCTAGGTTTCCAGTACCCATCATTTTCTTCTAGCTTATATATCTGTTTCAGTTGGTCTGCTGGCTTTCATGCCAAATTTTTTTTCAAGTCCCTTCAAAAAAAGCTCCCAACTCTCACCCCAGAGTCCTTAAAGTTTTTGGAGAAAAGGAACAGGCATTCTTCTGGAGAGGCAGCGGCTACATACTAAAAGATTACAAAATAGATGAGGAAAAGTGCAAGTGTTCTGTATATTCATAGTATGTTTCAGTCATTGTTTTGCATGCCCTGCTATTGTTTCCATCTGCAGCACAATATCCACTGATGTAAATGTAGTTGCTTGATGAATATGCATGAATCTGCCAGGAATTATGCATTTAATTTTGGTATGGGAATTCATCCATTTTCTTCATACTGTAATCTTGTTTTATTATTCAATTTGTGTTGTACCTGATCTAATGGTAACAGAACAAAGGACAGATTAGATTTCTTTTCCTTTCTGTCTCTCTCTCTCTCTCCCTCTTCTCGTTCTCCCACTTTCTCTGGCTTGTCCTCCCTACCACCCCCTCTCTCTCCAGCCATGCTTTACCTGTTGATTTTGCTCGTGGACAACTGTCTGGTCAGCCTCTCTGTATGAAGCAATACTATGGACTCTTTTCTTCCTATCGTCTTCCAGGACATACCAAAGACACTCTTGTGGCCCAGAAAAGTAGTGTAATGCCAGAACCAGAGCACATCATTGTTGCTTGTAATAATCAGGTGAGTGGCATTTTGTATGTATATCACTTCATAATTCCTTCATAAATCTGTTAAGCTTTATTGTTCAGTAACAAATCAAGGAACTCAGTGAAAATACACAGATAATTGCACTGGCATCAGTCCTGAAACCCAGGCACTCCCTTTGCCCCCCTCCCTCTACCTCCACACAGTGCACTGACAGTATTTCAACAAAATATTTCCACTGTTAGCCTCCTTTACTGACATTATACTCAGAGTACGCAGATGCAATAAGAAAGGACATTTCACTTGTATACTTTTAAAGTTAGGAGGAAGAGAAGAGCCCATGCAACACTGATTTAAAGTCACTGACATTAATGTAATATGGTTCACGCCAACAACAAAGATTTGCTTTTTTTCAAGTGTTACAATGAATAACACTGGTCAAAATGTGGTAGAATTACTGTGGGAAATTCCTTAGGCTGTTTTTAAGAGCTGAGACCTAGGATATCATTAACATGCTTCCTGGTTTAAAATTGTCAGGTGTTTTAAATGTTATTCAAATAATCTGTACCTTATTTGACTCTCACATCAAATGTATACCAGGAATAATGCCACAGAAATGAATGAGGTCGCTCCTGGAGTAAAATCCCCAAAGCAGTAAACATACTATCAAGTCCCATTGTTTTATGACTCCACTTCCCTTTGCTGTGTTATTCCCACTGTGCAAAACTACTGCACTTCCAAGGAATCCCAAATTAAGTAAGATTTTTATTCATTAATGAGTTCAGTATAACTTTCGTGTAACCTTCCTGACTTTTATAATTTCCCTCCAGTTCTTTGTTTTGGATGTTGTCATTAATTTCCGCCGTCTTAGTGAGGGAGATCTGTTCACTCAGTTACGAAAGATAGTAAAAATGGCAGAGAATGAAGAAGAGAGGCTGCCTCCTATTGGTCTACTGACAACAGATGGAAGAACAGAATGGGCAGAAGCCAGGACAATCCTAATGAAAGGTTAGCAGCAGCAATCCCAACCTTCTCCTCATCTTCCTCCTAACCACTTCTTTTAGAGTGATCCACACAGCAAATACTTGTATATAATCTCAAGCTCTATTGTTGAATTCTTTTAGCAAAAGAAAGCTCAGTTCTTGTAAACGTTCAGATATTTTTTCATATGGTCAAGCAACAAATATGATTCTGAATCTTCTGCAGTATTCTAGGGGATGCATCATGTAAGTCTCTATCATTACATACTACATCGTTATCTGATAAATTTTGAACATTTCATCAGGTTTTGTGATTTGTCTCTTTCTTCATGTTCAAAGTGTAATGATGAGTATAGTATTACCTTCTAAGTTTAGAAAGTATTAGCTATTTTAACATTTGAAGCTTGAAAGAGTTCAACTTAAGCAAGGTGAAGAAAATTTCGCTGTTCATCTTGCTATCTGGACAGTCCTAAATGTTAATTCTTCACATTATGTCTGTTCAGAGATACTACAAAGAACATACAGTATAACTTCACAAATAAGTTTTACAAAATTCCAGAATTCTCAAAAGTCCAGCACTTTTTAAAAATACACTACATTGGGGTTTTCAACCTTTTTTAAGCAGTGTACTCCAGGCAGCTATTCGCAGAATGGGGAGAGGGGAGTAGCAGTGGCCGCATGTGAAGCGGTGACATGGGGTGGTGGATGGCGGTGGCAGCTGCTGTGTGCAAGATTTCCCCACCCACCCCTCACCCCGTGTACAGCCGGCCAGGCAGCACGAAGCTATGCACTTTTCTTATGTTTCAAAAATCCAGAATTTTCAAATTTCCAGCAAGTGCTAGGTCCCAAGGATGCCAGATTTATGAAGTTATGCTGTATTTATTTTACTTTACAAATGCATCGAATTCACAAAATGTATAGTTTCAACATATTCCCCTGAGAAGGATATTCTCTCTTTCTCTCTCCTCTCCCTCCTCTCTTTCTGTCTCTGCTCTCCAGAGCTATCCCTAGGGGTGTGTGGGGCCTGGGGCATATCAGCCTGTGTGGGAGTGGTGAGCAGCCGGAGCACAGTGCAGCAGGGAGGGGGAAGGATAGTAAGTGGCCAGAGCGCGGAGCGGGGGTGTGGGGGTGGCAAGCAGCCAGAGTGCAGAGTCTGTACGGCACTGTCCACAGGGCCCCCCAAAGCATGGGGCCTGGGGTGGTTCCCCTGATTCACCCCTCACCCCCCAGGATGGCCCTGCTCCGCTCCCTCCTCTCTCTCTCCATAACCCTTTTCTTACAACAGCTTTTCAGATACATATACACAACCCACTCTCCTCATCACAACCAAGTTAAAGAAATGGAATTTAATCATTATCTTTCCTGTATGAGTGTATTATAACTTATGAGCAGGTAGTAACTTTTTGCTAATTCATGATAATATCAAGGATTGGAACATTCTCTGCATTTTTCAAGTCTTGTTGAAGAATTACTGAGCTCCTTTTTAGTAGCAATTTCCTCACTATGACTGAGAACTTCAACATGTGTAAATTAGAGTAGGTCCAGTGACTTCAAAAGAAAATCAAGTAAATTACACCAGCTTCTGGTTCTAGCCAAGAATACTAGTATTTTGGATATTTCAGTGCTCTGGCAAGGTACAAACAAAGTAATATTTGCATAAGACATCATCATTCCTGAACTCAAGTAAATTTTAGTGCTGATACATTCTGGTGCATTGAATTTTTATCCACTTAGGATCCCCCAGGGACATGATCTTAAAGAGAATTGTCACTGAGGAATACTGAAACCTAACTTCTCCTTGAGCATCTGTCATGTGAACATAGAACTGAAATATGCAGGAATTGTCAATCTACCACCATTCACAAACACTATCATTCACTTATATTTAGGACCAGTGTCTGTTGCAAACTGTACTGGGTTAGCACTTGCCAGCTTGCTGGAATGCCCATCTTGGTTCCAGTTTGATTCCCTGGGACTCTGATCATCTATTCCAGTCCATTAATATTACTGAGTCAATCTCTTGACTAAGAATTTAGCACTTTTCTTTGCTGAAATTGCTTATTTGCAGAGTTCTCTTTCATACTCTGCTTCTTCATTCCTCTAAAATTTTTGACTGGCCCACCAAGGTTTTTATGATATGTCTGTAAATAAATTACTGCATAAACATAGAAACTCCAAGGGATTTAAAAGGAAATTCTCCATTCTAGTTAGTAGCAAAGAAGGGGTCTCTAGAAAATAGGGAAAGGCAGGTGCAAGGGGGAGAGGAGAATGAATGTGAAACATTTTATTTACGGGCCAGTTTTTAAAATGATTTTATGATGATATCCATCACTTTATCCAAGTGTTGGAACCTGGACTGTCCCCGACAAAAAAAAAAAAAAATCAGCCTCTGTGCCTGGGCATGCAATTTTATTCTTGCCAACTTTTTCAAGTGTTTTCACCTGCATGTTCAGGTAATAGATTCCAGCATCTGCATGTGGAGGAATTGGAACAGAGATGCAAACCCATTTGGGCAAACAGGATTTTCACAGGTAAAGCCATCTAGTGATGCATGCAAGTGTTAGTCCATGTCATGCCCTCAAAGACAGAAAGTATGAGTCTTAGAATCTGTCCTCAGAAGTCAAAATCACCTCTTTTACTTTTCCATGTTGAATTTTACTGTCAGTTGTTGAATTAGTACTGCCATAGGTTTCACTGAAGGAAAATATATGGTGTAGTTCAAGATACTACAGTATTTTTAGTATTCAAAATGTATGGAATTCTATAGATACAATATGGAAATAAATCTTATCTATAAATTACTAATTGTGTTTGGAGCAGCCAACCTCATTTCAGAATTATTTAAAAAAATACTCCCTGCTTAAAGTTCACTAAAATTCTAGGCTCTGTTTCCTTCTATATGGGTATGTCTACACATAATGCTATGTTGTCACAACACTGTGCTGTGGTGACATAGTGTCTATGGATGTCTACATGTGACCAGCAGCTACTTTGCCATAGCAGCATTCCTTCATTATAGCACACCAGTACAGCGAATTAGCTGCTAAAAATAACTGTGCCACACACGGTACAGTATGGGTGGTTATTGTGCTGTGCTTTAGTACTTCCAAAAGAAAGTACTAAAGCATGGTGCAGTAATAACATCACCATAGGACAGTATGTAGAAGCACCCTATATGTTTAAAATTTATAGATAATTCTATGGTATCTAATAAGACACTGGAAAGAAGGAAATATAGGTACCTGCATCTCACTGAGAGGACAGTTAATTACTCTCAATTAAATGCAGAATTACTCTAATCAAATACTCAGCTTTTCATATTTTGTTTCCCATTCTACAGATCACTGAAATCCATACAAACACTCAGCCTGCTGAACACAAGAGTTTTCCCCCATTGTATACAACAAATAGTGAAAATTTTTACATATAACTACAACCTCTGACAGAAACAAAGTATTTCCTTTGGAATGTCACCTCCTTTTGTTTGATTGTTCATAGTTTCTTCCACATCTGTTTTTTTTTTTCCTTTCTGGTTTGCAAATGTTCTCCTCCAGAGTCTCTGCTTACAATATAATATGAACCTATGCTAGAAGGGCATACCCATTTTACATTGCAACTTATGCAAATTATACTATTTCATCCAAATGTATTTCTTCCTAATCACTTCCCAAACTGTCCTTTGATTATAATTTATGAAGGATACACAGTACTGGAAAGTGAATTCAACAGGTCACATCCAACATAAAAATTGTCAACATTTTCTTTCCCATGACACTGTGCCATTAACCAATGCCAAACCATTACCAGTGACACCAAGGTAAAAAAAAAAAATTAAAAAAAATATATTACTAAATCTGAAATTGAATGGGTCAATTTCATAGATCTCAATATTCCAAAAAACAAAACAAAAAAATCAAATTATATTTTTATCAATATGCTAGACTCAGAAATTTTTTTTAACCAGAAGAATAATGATACTGCTTCAGATATAGCAGCATTCAAACTTTCTTCAGGACTCATTTCAGACACGTCCTAGTTTTATTGCTCCTTTGAGAACTGCAGTTACATAGACGGTTGAAGAGAAAAGAATTGAAGAAACATGCTGATCAAAAAAACATAACTACCAAATTGGCAAATTTAAGCAAAAAGAGGAAAGAAACCCCCATTCAGCTAAATTGGCATTAACATTTGCATGAAGAGCTGATAAAGCTGAACCTATTTTTCTATTGGTCTGAGTTTTTAGAAGACAGTGCAGGAAGACTGCCAATCTCAACAACTTAGAATTCATACAACAAACCTTAAGAAATGACAAGATGGTCTTAAAATCATGAGATTTGGAATATAAAATCCTTCTTGCCTTCGGTGCCTAAGCCTCCAGGATACATCAACAACATGATCTCGATCTTTTTTCTGCCCTGATGATGGCAGAAATATTTTAATTTTAATGAATGTTACCTTCTCATCCTTTTGCATAACTTGAGCTTTAAGTAAAACAGCAAATATTGTAAAACTTAGAGTTAAAGTCACAAGAGTTGGCTATATTAGGGTCATTCCATTGGAAAGGAAGAAAAGCGAGGGAGAACTGCTGAAGCTCATTCTGCCATTTCCTGAATATTTACTAAGATCATCTCTGAAAACACCATTAATACCCCTATTTTCAAACGAATTGCATTCCATTATATGACCTCACACAATATCAGAATAATTTAGAGCAGAAAAATTGCTTCTATATCAGTGAAGGACGTAAGGAGACTTTTTGAATCCAGTCATCTCCCTCCCTATACAGTAATTAATTGTGAGTTCATATTGCAGATCTAATCACATGCATAAATCCAAACTGAGATCTGGTGTAAGCAAGTAAAACTCTGCTGAAGCCTCACATGCACATTATTTAAGTTTGGTCCATCACTCCCTTCCTACCATTTCCTTTTAAAAAAGGCTTTTTAAGAAGTTTGACTTCCTATATTAAATGTAAACCAGCATATTTGGTAAGGGGGTAACAAGACAAATTGTTCTTGTTTTCCTCTGCTAGTCCTTTATTTTCATTACTTCTTGAAATATTTTCCTTCCCTAGTCTCAGTACACAATTTCTTTTCAGTTCATTTTCTGCTTTACATGATAAACTTGTCAGTGTTTGACTGATTGCCTCTCTGTATGTGTTCTGGTTCATTTGCAAGGGCAGTTTCCCATTGCTTCTCCTTTTCTAACATAGGAGCCTCATTTTACTTCATCTAAACCTAAGCAATAGGAACCCTGAATCCATATGTCAGAGTAAAAGTTGCATATTAGGTGATGGTGGGTAGGCAGCAGCCATGCTGAAATATATATGCCTGTCAAGGTCATATAAGCAAAACACTGAACTGTAAGAAAACGTGGAAGGCAATTTTGTAATTAATTCTTCAGCCAGTTTTTGCTTCTAAAGTACTAGGTGGCTTCTGTATACAAAAATAACATCAGACATTTATGTAGCACCTCCTTCTTGAAAGATCCTAGTGCACTTAATACTGCACACAAAGCAGTACAATACAGGGTCTTCTGACATAACTCAGAATGATGCACAGTGGGGAAAGAAGAGATTTATTACTCAAGACACAGCAGCAAGATCTATTCTTATTAAAAAAATGTCATGATGCTTTTAAGAGACAACAAACAGCAACCAAGACCTCAGTGTTTACTGTGTGCCATACATTTTACTGAGGAATTAAATTTAACAGAAGACCTGGCTTGAAAATTAAGATATAGAAATGGGTTCCTAACATGCATTTTACATATACATACCATCACTTACAACTACTCAACTAAAGTCTCTTTAGGAACTTACAGGGATTTGAAGGTCCAGATTTTAAACAACTTGTTGATATTGGCAAGCCTTGGATCTTTTCCTAAAGCTACCTGTAGGTAACTAAAACCAGTGAGATTACTCTTGAGAGTAATAGCTAACCAGAGCAAGCAAAGAGTGCACAAGACTATTTGGTAGTTTCAGCCAATGGATTCTAGCTGTTTCTTGTTGGAGCTGCCCTGTGGAATGGGCCAATGAAGCACCTCCTCATTCAATATCCCAGAATATTTCTTGGCCTCCATTTTCTTCCTGGTCTTTTTGGATAGCCTTCTTTCTCTTCACTACATGCTGACTGGAGAGCTAGCACAAAGCCAGCATAACTAGTGCTGTGCAAATAAGTGATTAATGTGTTCTCAAACAGAAATGGTTCTGGTTTTCCTGATGAAACAAAAATTTAGCAGAAAAATGGTATTTGTAATGTGTTTTGTTGTTGCTTGTTGTTTTCTTTAGATTTATAAAATTAAATATTAATGAATTTTGAAATGAAATATAACTTCAAAATTAAAACCAGAAATGTTTTACTGTTTCTATTGAGTAGCTGATGTTTTCCTTCTTGATAAGTTTGTTCAGCCATAACTATCTGGCAAAAACAGCAGGGATTTGCAGAAGTTTTGGTAAACCCAATCTGCATTTTTCAGTGAACCACATATCTGACAAAAAATATTGTTCAGCTCTACCAGTAGCATTGCATGAAGCAAGAGTGAGAGCTGAGCTCTTACAAGGAAATGGAAGTTGAAGTCATTATCTGAAATTTTTGGAGGGGTTGTTTGATTGTGTTAATAGTAATTTAATATCAATTAATGAATAACATGACTTCAAATGCAAATAGTCTTGTTAAAAATTCTACACCTTTAAACCAGCTATTCAGGGCTTAAGAGATCAAAATAAATATCCTGTACCTCAAACAAGCTTTCCAAAGAAGGCAAGCCTCTATGTTCCTATTACTTCCGAGTTAAAATCTGATAAAATGTGAAATAACTCATTCTTGTATTTATGCATTATAAAGAAGGTAAAAGGTCACAGCCCAATTTAAAAAAACACAAACAAACCAATATAAGCGCACTGTGTTCAAATATTTCCTAATGGGATGGGAGTACAATTAACTGATATATCTACACTATGCAAAAAATAAGATCATAAAAAACCCACAATGTAATGAAATGGACCCCATTTTCAGGGTGGATAATTTTTGGAGGTTGATACTACTGTAAGTTATTTGGCAAAATAAGCACAAGAGACTGAATTCCTAGGGGAAGAAAATGTCCTGCATCTGATATCTGTGATTGCACTGTGCAGCCTTCCAGCTACAGTAGTACAGAGTTGTAAACATTTTAATGTTGTATCCACAGACTCTACCAATCGAGATTCTCTTGACATGATTGAACGCTGTATGTGCCTGGTATGCCTGGACAGCCCAAGTAGGATGCAAATCAATGACACAAACATGGCTTTGCAACTCCTACATGGCGGAGGCGATGATAAAAATGGTGCCAATCGCTGGTATGACAAACCCATGCAGGTAAGTCCTTGCTGCATGCTAACACATACTTACTATTATGCATGTTAAAGACTCAAGCCCTGCATATCAGGGTGGTCATCACAGGAGTTAAGATGATGGACATTCCATCTTTGAGCAGTCCACTTTGAAGAGGGCTTTCATTTCCTTTGGAGTTTTAGGCATAGACCACTAGTAAAGGCAGGATACTCATACCAGAAATTAACAGACTGGAAGGAGTACCGTATTAAGGAAAACGCTGGGAAGAACTGGTTTTGAAACTTAGAATGACTCCATACCAACAGGAAAGCAAGATTGTTGATCTCCCTGGGGAATGAAAGGTGCAGGTGTTGGAGTACATCCTTTATCATTTCTAACACATGCAGTTTTATAATTCGTTAAGTTACCATTTAACCAGGCACCTGAAAAAATACGCATCTCCTTCAGAGTCCAGCATGCAGAAATACATTTATACCAGACAAAATGAAAGAAAAAGGTTAAATTAGGAACCTGAAAAGAAGATGAACATCCAACTTTTCCTCATCTTACACAATTCTTCTGGCGTATAAAAACAATAACATTATAGTGTAGCTTTTTTTACTAAACCAGGTATTGAGCCTTCAGTTACGGATCATTTATTTGTAAAATGACATTTTGGAAGAGTTCTTCTTGGAAGTGTGGATTTTTCAAATCCTTTTCACCACCATGGTTTGACTGTCATATTTTAAAACATCACACTATTATTTGTACATTTTGTGATAGGATCCAGTGTGCAGTCATGTATCACATACTTATCAGGCTGATAGAACTGCTGATGTCTCATGAAAAACTCCAGGAAAAATGGCATAGTTTTATGCCATTATAATAATTATATAACTTTGTAGTATATCATTTCATGTTTGTGATGCCTGTTGCTCTTTCCTTAAAATACTAAACGTATTTACATTAAAACAGGGCACATTATTCTGATTTTACCCAAACCAGTTTTAGACTAGTGTAATTCTATTTCAGTAGTCATTCCTGATTTGGGCCAGTAGAAATGGGATCAGCAGCAGACACACAGTTTTAATAATGAATCATCTCCTTTCTGATCATAGTCCCTTGTTGCTTCCACAGCCACTAATTAATGTCATAAATGAAGGATAATGACTTGATTTTGCCCCCATTAACATCATCAAATTCACTAATAAAAACTGAGAGTAAAAAGGAGAGCTGAATTTATTTAATGTAAGGAATAAGCAACAGACACAGAGGAAACCCTAAGAAACACAGATACTATTTTAATTCCTGAAAACGTACAAAGTATACAAAGCCTTTCACACAATAGGATTTTTTTCTAAATTTTTATAAGTTTTTCAATGAGGCATCAATAAATTTTAAATGCCCCTATATTCGTATATTGACTTTTTATCACATATGATCTGTCTTCTTTCAAAACGGGATAGTAACCATTAGAAATTAAGTAGCTTATGTAGACATTCATATTTGATGTAATAAAAAGTTTTTTGAGTTTGGGTAGATATTTTTTACAAGACAGAAATGTACAGCATGAACGGGTTGAAAGATGTCCAAACAAAATATGTTCCTCAAAAGGGTCACCAGCAATTGGTGGGAAAATCAGTTTGGTGTGAAGTGTCTGTTGTTGGTTGATTGCAAAGAGAATATAAAGTAAAGAGGAAAGCAGCAGGCCAATCATATCCCGTTATGTCAATCTGTATGAGATTAAATGTTAGAATAAAAGGGGATGGAGAATATAACATATAGAAAGAAGAAAAGTAATATGAGAAAGGAGCTGAAGGAAAGAGGATAGAGATACCAATTAAAAGACCACTGGGTGGTGTGATGCAAATGAATACCAACAGTAAAATAAGACTATAAAGGGGCTTTTGTAGCACAAACCTGCCTGGGGGCATGTCCAGAAACTGAGAAATGAGGGCCATTTTCCTCCTCTTTAGGAGATGATTTACTCTGTCATGAGGGCAAGCGCTAATTCCATTTTCCACTGAGATCAATAAAAGTTGCTAATTTCAAGAACTTTCCAAAACTGATTCCAAAACAATATAATGACTGAAAGCCATGTCTTTCAGTGTAACCTGAAGTTTTCCCAACACTCTGATTCTAGTAGACCTCTAGATGACAGCAGGTTCTAGATGCGTTCCAATAACAAAACAGGGCAAAACAATCCCTGTCATTATGTTGCCAGTGTATATTGCTTTGTTTGTATCACTAAATGATCCTATTGATGTCATATATGTAATGGTATTTCCCTCATCAGTTTGTAGTGGGAAGAGATGGAGTGTGTGGTACTGTGTGCGAACACTCTCCTTTTGACGGGATCGTCCTGGTACAATGCACCGAACATTTGCTCAAGCACATGTGAGTCCTTCCTCATTATTACCACAGATATATTACCAGATATATTTTTACTCATAAACCTTTATTTGGCCTTCTGAATGTTTGAAAGAAATTCAGGTACCCAAAAAAAAAAGGAATCAGAAGCTCCTCCAAATATCCTGAAATTCCCACTCGGTAAAAACCAGCCCTGTGCATGAGAATAGATGAAGGCCAAAGTGCACTTCACCCTCATTTGCAAACCAGTATTGAAGTACCATCTCCATACAGTGGCTATGCATGCTTCACTATGGTTCATAGCAACTGGAAACGCAGATTATAATTCAGAGCATTTCTTTTCTTTCACTTCTTTTTAATGAACCAAATTCTAGTTGCCTAAATATCAATGGGAGTTTTTGCCCTTCAAATTACCAGGTTTTGGCTCAGTAAAGGAGTGAGTAACCCAAATTAAGATCATAGATTTTGAAAACACCCAAACTGGTTTCTTTGGGATTACTCTTGATTTATACTACTATAATATCAGAATTGGGCCTACTGAATTTGTATATTTGACCCTGCAAAACAAAGAGAGATCATTTTGATTTTTCTCTGACAGGATAAGAAGTAATTATTTACCAAGAACATGCTAAGAGCACCTTCCATAATAGGCAGGTTGTCACACAGGTTGTTAATGTCTATTCTGTCACATATTTGCAGGAAGGAAAGATGTAAGAAGTTAGTCAGAGCTGATTCTGTGAGTGAGCTTCCTGCTCCGAGGCGATTAAGATGGAAATGTTCTCCAGAAGTTCAGGGACACCTAGCTTCAGCAGCAGAAAAACTTCAAAGGTATTGCAAATTTCAATGGCTTTAATGACCCACTGTTACAAGTGTGGAGCCTTAGGAGTAGTAATGCATTTCAGCACTTAATCCAAAGTAGTACTGATTACCCTCAAATCCCACACAAGCTGAAGATGCTCAACATTTACCAGGATTTGTAGCTTATATAGAGAGAGAGATATAAATATAGTAACAACAAATATCAAAGGAAATAAATCTAGTAAGGCAGTTATTATTTGCATAGATTGCAAACAGTGGCCTCTGTTTTTAAAGCTGCATGAGAAAAGTGGGGGAATGTATATAAGAAAGTGGTAAACAACTGGCTTGATTAGACAATTTAAATTAAAGAATGTCCTCCTGCTCAGTGCAAAGAATTATGTCATCATTGGGATAACGGAGACCTGGTGGGACTCCACCCATGACTGGACCACGGGTATAGAGGGCTATACCCTGTACAGGAGCGATCGTGTTGACAAAAGGGGCGGGGGTGTAGCTCTCTATGTGAAGGAAAGCTACATGTCCCTGCAAGCTAATGTTGGCGACCGGCATGGAC
>NW_017728951.1:54758059-54780896 GCF_001723895.1 Crocodylus porosus
CCCAGCTGACTTCCTGCCCTTTGGGCAGGGGGCTGGACTCGATGATCTCCCGAGGTCCCTTCCAGCCCTAATGTCTATGAAATCTATTAAATATATGTAATTTGCATGTACCCATGCTAGCTCTTCTGGGGTGGATTTTCAGGACTACACCTGAATTCTACAACAAGATTAAATGGTGGTTTTTAAGATTCAACCTATTTTCTGACTTTCACTAGAAAATGAATATAGACATGCAGATAGTCAAATTTATGTTTTTGCCCATGCAATCACATTAGATGGTGCTAACATATATGTGTCAGGTATTAAACCATTCCAGATACCAAAGGACTAGTTTTATTTCTAAATAAACAAAGGGTGCCATTTCTTTAAAATGGAAGTCCATAATAAGTTATGGTGTGCATTTGATAGTCTAGCCATTATTTAAACATTGCAAACTTTGAAATACAAAAATGTTTTCTAAAGGTTCTCTAAAATTGTATCTCATAAACTTCTGCTGCAATAAAGCAACATTTTTTTTTTTTTAGGATAATAAAGAATCTAGATTTTATTGCTTATAACTTTGAATACTATGGAAAAGAGTTTATCAAGAAACAAAAGATTAGCCCAGATGCCTACATTCAAGTAGCACTTCAGCTAGCCTTTTACAGGTATGTTAATTTTCTTAATAGGAAAAAGTTACCACAAGAACAAATCTGCAATAACTCAGTTGTCCAAAAGGCCCAATCCTACATTGTGCACATAAATACACTTTCTTTAGCGTGAAAGCAAGTTATGTCTGCCTCAAGGCTGCGTATCTGGACCCTTTAAAATCAGGATAGAAATCCATCCTGTCTTAACCCACAGTAGAAGCCACTTCGTTTTGACAAGTAGCATCCCACTTATTTGGAATGTTTGTTTCTCAACTGAAATGAAAACATTTGTATTAACCCGAAGAGTAAGCGATACATATATTCTGGTAGTAATCATAAAGCTACAACACATTAAAAAACCTGAAGAGAAGCAAGTTCTTATAGCAGATAAAGATGATAAAAATTGCATATCTAATTTTTCTAGTATAAGCCAAGTTATAACTCAAATTCAGCACAGTGTCATGAAATGAGACCCAGTTCTGTGCCTCACTCATAATTACGCATAATTAGAGGGCACAAATGAAAGTTTTAACTGAGTAAGAGCAGGACTGAGCAGAACGTTTAGTTTAAGGAAAGTCCTGGGGAAAGAATACTGGCATCTAAATGGATACAGTCAAGCTGCAGATGCTAACACGTACACAAATTATTCTGATCCAGTCTGCCACGTCTCTTCATATATAGGCTGGGTCCAAGGAATTTATGCAGTTTACACTAGTATGGTTTCTAATTTCTTGGTATGTGTATGAAGTCAGTGATTGTCTGAGCAAAACATACAACCCATGTACACAATCTCTCTCCCTTCCATCATCTGCCTTATCTTTTTCTACAACTCCCGCCCTCCTAATTCACCCAACAGCCCACATTCATGATTCCACCACTCACACTCCATTTTCTGGTCTCACCCCCTTTCAATCTCCTTTTCATTTTGCCTGCCTCTCTCTTCCATACCCCAACACCTGTACCTTCACCATCACTGTATGTGAAGGGAATGATGGGCTCTCACCTCATTCATGATACTCTAAGGTGTCAAGAGAACGAGTCTGAAGCCACCAATTAAGAGGGTTTCAGCAAGAACTTGTCCATGTTGTCAGCCAGCACTCTGGAAGGAAACTCTGCCACAGACCCACAATGATCTGGATATCCCTTCACAATGCCCTCACCTCTCCTCCAATAGACAGCAACTGTGATTTTATCAAAGTATCTCTACAGTACATAGTATTTCTGCAGAGCATTATGGATGGTACATCTGACAAATTGGTCTTGGACTTTCCCTGGACACTGTAAGCTTTGAAATTAAGAGTTACCCAGGGCTTTTCCCGCTGTTAATGCCTTCATTATTCATAGCTTAATAGGGCAATTAAAATTCCAGGCTAACCCAGTTGTGTGGTTTTTTGCAGTGCGGGTTATTATACCAACAATTCCCAGTCTCATCTAATTAAATCCTGGAATGGTCTTCTACCTTATCATAGTCAGCAGATGTCATACTTGTTTGTAGCTAAAATCTCAGTGGAGTTTCTAGGTTTGAGTTTGGTTACGGTTCCAGGACAATTGTGCTATAACCAGGAGCCCTGATTCAATTGCAGTCTGAATAAGTCAAAGTGATTTGTAAAATTCCTTCAGTGGAGCACAGCAGTTACACACCTAGTTGGAAAGGCAGAAGAGTAGAAATACATAGTACCACTTCTGTTTTCACCTTTGAATCTAAATATGAAATGGCATTCTTCTCCCATTTTAATTTCTGTCAGACATATACACACACATGCTCCATGCCATGCATACTTTCTTGTTTCAATAAAACATGTTCTAGTCCTGTAAGTAAATGATTAATCACAGAATTATTTTATTGTGCCATGCCAATAAAACAGCTGTTGATATCTTTCAGTAAATTCTAGTTTCACTAGCTTTGTTTTTGCACAAACAAATATTTCTTTTAGTAGCACTATATAACTAAAATATACCCAATTGCTTACAGCTCATTGTATTAGAAGGGAGCTAGCATCCATCTTTTTTGAAATTTTCTTATAGAATTATATTATCATTAAAATGAAATACTACATAAAAATAAAATCAAGGTTGTAAAAATAAAACCTACTGAGCCTCTATATCATTTTGCCTTTATGATTCTCTGACAACAATGATTCCTTGGTTTTCTTATTTCATTTTCTCAGATGCCATGGGAGACTTGTTCCCACCTATGAAAGTGCTTCTATAAGGCGATTTGAAGAGGGGAGAGTTGACAATATTAGGTCTGCTACTTCAGAAGCTTTAGCTTTTGTAAAAGCAATGACTGAAGAAAAGTCTTCTCTATCGGTATGTTAATCCCATTTTTCTGGTAAACTAAAAATAAAACTGTTTTTCTGTCTCATGGGTGTTATGAATTAGTTGTTGAACAAAATCATAAAAATATAGCTGACAAACTGTAGGCTTTATAGACTATGTTGAGGCTGGTGGGAGGGCTATTTCTGTGAGTACAACATTTTTATGCTAAAGATAGTATTCATTTTCTTAAGTACCCAAAACATAATGCTTACACAGAACATTATTTCATGAAAAACAAATAATTCTTTTGTAATATATGCTTCGAGACAGATTCTTTGAAGAATTCTACATTGAACATGAAAGTTCAGGCCCATATATGGCACAATTGACATGCCTTGGAAATCCCATTTGTAGATATACTGTGTATAACTCTACTGCAGGTTGCAGTACATCACTGTGGTGCACCACTGTGGTGCTCAACCTTCTGGCCCTGCAGGCTGGATGAGTGGTGTGGGGTTAGTCTGTGTGTTAAATCTGGCTCATATGGTTGGCCTGTGGGTCAGATCTAGCACAGAGTCAGCACAGGTGCATGAGTGTGACCCAGTGTGCCAGCCCAGCCCTGTGCGGTGAATCTGACCACAGTGCTAACCTGATTCTGCATGCCATCTTTATCCATGCACCAGCCCCAGATGCAGTGTGTGGAGCCATGTCATTCAGCCCATGGGATTCCCCATGGAATCTCAAATTTAGCAGCAGGGGAGCTATGACAGCATTACTTAACATGGTTCTGAGAGCTACAGCAATTAACACTGTCACTGCTCCCCCACTGCTACAGGTGGGATCCTGCCACCATTCCCCCTGCTGCCCAATTTCAGGATCTGTGGGGAGTTGCACAGGCCAGATGGCATGGCCTTGCAGGCCAGATCTGCTCCATGAGCTACAGGTTATGCACTACCTTGATTTTGGTAGTTCTGTGTTAGCTGATCAGACACACACTTCTGCCAAACACATACCTAGTACTAATATAGAATGCCTAATGAGGATGAAACTTCATGAGAACAAGCAGTGAAGTCTTGATCTGCTAAGGAAACAGCTTTCCAAAATATACTGGAAAACAATTTCTGGAAATGCTGTATTTATCTGCCTGCTGTGCAGAGTTCTTCCACACATGCTCCTATCTGCCTGCCAAAAGTAAGAGTAATTTGCCCTGTGAGATGGGTGGGTGACATTAGGGCTGTGTAAGTCTTCAGATAGAGCTTCAGATCCAGAGAAACTTTGGACACTTTGGCATCCAAAGCACCACGTCTGGATCGAAGCGCTGGCCTCATTAGGCTTCCTGAAGTGGTTCAGAGCTTCCAAAGCGCTTCGGAGCCACCTCATAGATCCAGCCATAGGGTATAATGGGGAAACAATAAAATATCTATAACTTTGTTGTTTTTTGTCCAATTCGGATGAAATTTTCAGGGATGGTAGACTCTACAGGGAGCGTGAAGCCAAGTTTCAAGAAGATCAGTGTAGGGGTTTGGGGGGAACTGAAACTCATATTCTTGAAAGAAAAACTTATGTCATGTCTAGGCATTACAACATAGGGGGGTGAAAACTGCAGGGATGGTAGCCTCTGATGAGGCCACCAAGCCTGCCAAGTTTCAAGAAAATCAGTGTCGGGGTTTGGGGGGAACTGTAGCCCAAATCCTTGAAAGCAAAACTCCTGTCACATGTATGTGTTACACCACGGCGAGTCAAAACTGCTGGTAGCTGGGCTGGTAGCTCTTACCAAGGCCACAATGCCTGCCAAGTTTCAAGAAGATCGGTGCAGGGGTTTAGGAGAAACTGCACCTTAAGCTACGGACAAGCAGAACTCTTGACATGGGTGACACTCTGTGTGTTAAGGTGCAGCAGAGTGATGGCTGCAGGGATAGTAGCCCCTACTGCGGCCACAAAGCCTGCCAGCTGTCAAGGAGATCAGTGCACAGGGGTTCTGGAGCCCTGCACCCCTAGCTGCTGACAGACAAAACTCGTGTCATGGGTGCTTGTGCAACTGTATCTGTCTCTGCCTTGGTGCAGGGGAGACACTACTGCAGGCCTGGCTGCTAAACTACTGTGTTACCAATTACCAATCAGTCATGATTCATTCAGGGACCAGCTCAATACACAGGTCCTAGCTAATATAGCCTGTTAATTACTATCAATTAACACCTACAAAACCAGATTAGGAAAGGAAATAATCAATACAGACAATCAACTGCCCCAAGACAGTCCCACAAGCACCCATGTCACAAGTTTTGTCTGTCAGCAGCTGGGGTGCAGGGCCCCAGAACCAATCTCCTTGACAGCTGGTAGGCTTCGTGGCTGCAGCAGGGGCTACCATCCCTGCATCTGTCACCCCACTGAGCCTTAACACACACAGGGTCACCCATGGCATGAGTTTTTCTTGTCCGCAGCTTGGGGTGCAATTCCCCGCAAGCCCCTACACCAATCTTCTTGACACTTGGCAAACTTTGTGGCCTCAGTAAGAGCTACCAGCCATGCAGTTTTGACCCCCCCGTGTTGTAACACTTAGACGTGACAGGAGTTTTGCTTTCAAGAATTTGGGGTACAGTTTCCCCCAAACCCCTACCCGAATCTTCTTGAAACTTGGCAGGCTTGTGGCCCTACCAGGAGCTACCACCCCTGCAGTTTTGACCCCCCCTGTGGTGTAACACATACACGTGACATGAGTTTGGCTTTCAAGAATTTAGAGTACATTTCACCCCAAATTCATGCACTGATCTTCTTGAAGCTTGGCAAGCTTCATGCTCTCAGCAGAGGCTACCATCCCTGCAAGTTTCCTCCAAATTGGACAGAAAATAACAAAGTTATAGATATTTCATTGATTATCCATTATAACCTATGGCCAGATCTCTGAAGCGGCTCTGAAGCTTCTGAGCCTCTTCAGTTGATCAAGGAGGAAACCTGGTCCAGAGCTCCGGATCGGATCGCTGCCATCCAAAGCGGCCGAATCTGAAGCCAGATCAGATTGCTGCCGACTCACATAGGCCTAGGTGACATGGTACAGCTGACAAGTTAATGAGTATTTTTAGGCAAACAGGCAGGCCATAATCCCTGCAAATTGCAGGCTTCACGTTGCCCCCCTTCTTACTCTCTCTAGGCCCCTGGCCTCTGCTGTATAACAGGAAGGGATGTCTGAATATCTTTCCAGATAATGTGGAAGATACTTCCACCCTGCATGTTCCCTGACGTTCACAGATACTTCTAGTGGGTGATACTTTCCCAGAATCTGGACTTCTTTGTACTGATCCCAGTCCAGCTACAATAGCCACCATAGCTCTCTGAAGCATTTATCATAAACTGTAATAAAAATACCGAGAGGCAATAAGGAATTATTCTCTGAGCAGGTATATTGTGGTGGCCATATTCAAAATTCCAGAGGATGAGTAAGAATTATATTTTCATAGTTTGTAGGGTCGGACAGGACCTGAGAAGATCATCAAGTCTGACCCCCTGCCATGGCAGGAAAGGATGGCAGGTCAAACGACCCCAGTTAGGTGTCTATCTAGCCTCCTTTTGAAGACCCCCAAGGTAGGAGTGAGCACCACTTCCCTTGGAAGTTGGTTCCAGATCCTAGCTGCCCTGACTGTGAAGTAGTGCCTCCTGATGTCTAGCCTGAATCTACTCTCCATCAACTTATGACCGTTGTTCCTTGTTACCCCCAGTAGTGTTCGGGGAAACAAGGACTCTCCCATTGCCTGCTGGTCCCCCTTGGTCAGTTTGAAGGTGGCCAGCAGATCCCCTTTCAACCTTCACTTGCGAAGGCTGAACAGGTTCAGGTCCCATAGTCTCCCCTCGTAGGGCCTGCCTTGCTGCCCCCTGATCACAGGAGTGGCCCTTCTCTGGATCATCTCGATGCTGTCCTGAAGTGCAGCGCCCAGAACTGGATGCAGTATTCCAACTGCGGCCTAAACAATGTCACATAGAGGGGGAGGATCACCTCCTTGGACCCACTCGTGATGCATCTATAGATGCATGACAAGATGCAGTTCACCTTCCTGACCACATCCCCACATTGGTGGCCCATGTTCATCTTGGAATCAATAGTGACTCCAAGATCCTTTTCTGCCTCTGTGCTGAGGAAAAGGGAGTTCCCCAGCTTGTAGGTATGCTGCTGGTTCTTCCTCCCCAGGTATAATACCTTGCACTTGTCAGTATTGAAACCCATCCTATTGTCATCCGCCCACCCCTGTAACCTGTCCAGGTCTGGTTGTAGCCTGTCCCTCTCTTCTAGCGTGTCCACTTCTCCACACATCTTAGTGTCATCTGCAAATTTGAACAAGGTGCTTTTCACCCCCTCATCCAAGTCACTGGTGAAGATGTTGAACAGTGTGGGCCGGAGGACCGAGCCCTGGGGCACCCCACTTGCCACATCCCTCCAGGTTGAAAAAGACCCATCCACCACCACTCTCTAGGTGCAGCCCTCCTGCCAATTAGTGATCCATCTGACCATGTAGACAACGACACCACAGTTGCCTAATTTTTTAATGAGAATAGGGTGAGAGACAGTGTCAAAGGCCTTCCTAAAGTCCAGAAAGACTACGTCCACCGCAACACCTGCATCCAAGGATTTTGTGACCTGGTCATAGAAGGCCACCAGGTTGGTCTGACAGGACCTGCCTCTACTGAACCCATGTTGGTTGCCCCTAAGCATAATCTCCCCTGCAAATATGAACCTGGATAATTTTCTCAAAGAGCTTCCCCAGGACCGAGGTAAGACCTATAGTAGGTAAGGGCCTATAGTTTCCTGGGTCCTCCTTCCTCCCTTTTTTCAAAATGGGGATCACATTGGCCCTTTTCTAGTCCTCTGGCACCTCGCCAGAGCACCGTGAGTGCTCGTAAAGTTGTGCCAAGGGTCCTGCAATAACCTCTGCTAATTCCCTAAGCATCCTAGGGTGGAGATTGTGAGGACCTGCTGATTTGAACACATCTAGTCCCACCAGAAGTTCCCTGACTAGGTCCTCCCTGACCCTGGCCCTGGCTGTGCCTTCCCTGGGACCATCAGGGATCCTGGTGGAGGGTATGACCTGGTCCCTGCTCAGAAAAATGCAATCAAAGAAATTGTTAAAGAGATTAGCTTCATCATCTGGTGCAACCACCAGATTTACTAGCGTGTCCTGCAGGGGCCCCATGTTACCCTGTACCTTCTGTTTACCCCCTATGTATTTAAAAAAGGACTTCTTGTTAGCCTTGATCTGGGTTGCTAGTCCCAGTTCCATCTCCACCATAGCCTTCCTAACATCCCCCATACAATCTCGAGCCAAGGAGAAATAATATTCCCTGGCGATGGCTCCTCCCTTGCATTGGATGTATGCCTCCTTTTTAGCTTTGAGACATTCCTGGATGCTTTTGGTGAGCCATGTTTGCTTTTGAGCACTCTTGCCCCCCTTGATCCATGTTGGGATTGTCCCCCTTTGGGCTTGGAGGATCATCTCCTTAAGGAACGACCACTCTTCCTGGATTCCCAACTCCCCTCCCTTCCAGGACCTCAGAGCCTCCCCAACTAGTCTCCTTACCTCATTGAAATCCACCTTCCTCAAGTTCCAGGGCTGCTGCCTTGCTGCAGGCCTTTGACACCCTGCGCTGGGTGGTGAATTCCAGTAGGCGATGATCGCTATCGCCCAGGTGGTCGAGCACCCGCAGTCCCCTCACCAGGTCATCACCTGTGGCCAGGACCAGATACAACAAAGCATTTCCCCTGGTGGGACTGTGCACCTCCTGGGTTAGATGGAGGTCCTGTAACTCGGCTAGGAATCTATGTGAGCAGTCAGATCTGGCTGACTGCTCTTCCCAGCAGATGTCCAGATAGCTTAGGACACCCATGATCACCATGTCCTTTGACTTAACTGCCTCCACAAGCTGACCTGAGAATTCTCGGTCCAGCTCCTCTCCCTGGTTGGGTGGCCTGTAGTAGACACCCACCATTAAGTCCCTTTTCCCCCAACTCCCTTGTATTCTGACCTAGAGCACTTCAGTCTGCCCCTCCTCTGACCCAGTGTTGTTTGTTGAGGATGTGTATTGCTCTTTGACATAGAGCACCACACCCCCCTTTCCTCCCTGTTCTATCCCTCCTGTACAGCCTATAGCCTTGATGTTCACTGCCTAGTCATGCTTTGGATCCCACCAAGTTTCAGTGAGCCCCACTATGCCTGGGTTTGTGTTAACTAGCAGGAGGGCAAGTTCCTCCTGCTTGCTCCCCATACTATGAGCATTGGTGTCTTGGATGGGCTGGTCTTGTGGGTGACTCTTGGTTCAGTGTTCCATGACTCCCTCCATCCTCATCCTCCCCTTCCCCTAACAAGCCTAGTTTAAAGCCCACCAGGGAGGTGACAGTTTCCATTCCCCCATAATATCTTCTAACATCATAAGCTTGCTCAGTCCACACTTTATCTTCTGCTGAGCAAGGCTTAAAGATGTTTCATATTAAAAATTGCTGACAACATAAAAAAGAAGTTGAATTGATTCCTGAATTGGAAATAACTGTGTAGTAACTCTAGGCAAATGATGACTTCTTAATGGTGACCAATGTTCTTTGGCCTGAACTCTCCTCCAGTCTGGCCAACACTCCCCACACAGGACTCACAGTCATTCTGGCAGTGACCAACACTTGTTAATGCCATATCTGTTATACGGTTCTCTGGTGAGTAATGCAGCTTGTCAAAGAAGAAGTTTTTCTGGAACAGGCAAACTCTTCAGTGGTTCTCCAGTAGCAGTCCCTCCTCTGTAATTTAGCTCCCCAAACACTCAGTGCCTGGGAACCACCCCAGCGCTTTCTCTCTCTCAGACCCTCTGCCGGAAAAAAGATGATACCCTTGTCAGCTCCTGCTGTCACATTCTCTTGCCAGATTTCTTTAGCTATTTGCCTTGCCCCATCCTGTGTACTTACCCCTAACTGATTTCTTCAATGCTCCAAAGCTACACCATCTCCTAGTCAGTGCTTTACTGCCCCATCTCCAACCATGCACACATCAGTGACCTCTTTAACTTCATTGTATCATGCAGATGAGAAATAATATATAAAATATGATCCACCTTTTCCTAAAATCAGTTCTATCTGTCCTAATTTCACCTGTTCTAACATTTAAAATCTCTGTCTTCCCCAACTGGCTGTGCTAAGCATGGAGAATAATACCTTTACTCCATACAGGAATCCGATAAACACAATGCAGTTCTGTACAACGAAGTTGTGACTTTCCTCCCTGCCATAAATTATTAATATTCTCTTAGAATACCGGATGAGGAATATAAAGACCATTTGAATTGTTCTGTGGCTATTTTGCCTGTAATTTTGGGGGCACAAAAATATTTCAGTTTTTTACAATCTTTTCCAATCAAAAATATATGCATTGTAGTTACCAAAAAAGAAAAAAACCATAGTATTCTCTTAAGAGAAATTCTCTTTGCTTTGTGAATTTTTCAGACCCATTCTCTGCTGTGGAAGTGAAAAGGTTAATTCTGTTTTTGGACTAACAGACATTTGCCTTCTGATTTAAGTAGCCTTGAACCCTCTGAAATATTGCTTGTTAGTAGACATTAGTCCAAATCAAAGAAGAAAATATCTCTGTGTCTGATACCACAGAAAGTGATCTTCAAATGATAGTTTGAACAGTCACCAAAGATTGATTCTTAGATTGATTATCTAACTCAGGAGATATATCTCATGTACTCAACACCATCCAGAGAGGAAGGAGCATCTGACATTGCAGAGATTGCTTGAGTAACTGTAAATTTATCAGATTTACAGACTGCATTCTATAATTTAATCTATATAAAGGACCTGGGGCCTGGCTAGTCTTATAAAGAGAGATCAGGCTCTGTGCTGTGAAGGTCTCTGATGGTGGCCTTGGCTTGTTTATAAAATGAATGCTTGTTTCAGTAGATCATTCATCGTCCATGCAAGCCGAACCTTCCCTGTTCATTAAGAACTACACACACACACACATACACCCCTAGTAACTCTTTGCTGTTTCAGGGTCTCTCTAAGCTACAACATCTGGCTTGATATACAGCAGAGCAGCTAGGATTGATCCCACAGCTTAAGTCTGACATTTGGCAGGAGCTGAAATTTACAATTCTGTAATCTGAGATGTGAAATAACTGTAAAGGTTAAAGCAGCCTTGGAAATTTTTAGTTGCCATTTCACTCAGGGGAGCAATTTTCTTGACCAGATAGTAAAATATAAATAGAGTTTTTCATTAACATCACTACTGTTGTCATGATAAAGGATGCTAAAGGAGATTTAATGTTTGATCTGATAAAGTTTCCAAGATGGTTTTGTAGGCTGGGTTAAATTATGCTATTATTTTGCCTTTTAAAAATGGAAAAGCAATCCACATCTCCACCTACTGAAAACTTACTAACTATACCACTAGTTACCACTAATTTGAGTACACATACTTGGGCTTTTTTCACTTAATTTCTCCCAGTTATGTTCTAGACTTGAGAAACTTGTTCTACTCCCTAAAAGCTTTCAGTGGTAAAGATTATTCTGCTTTTAATTTTTTCTACGTGTGCTGGCACTTTTATAGAAGTATGGCTAAAGAACTTAGACCCATCAGGTCAGATGTTATGTTAGCTATTCAGCTGATAAAAACCATGGAAGTCAATAAAAAAAATCTCTCCTTGGTTTCCATAGGTTTTGGATCAGCTTTTATACTTAGTAATTCTGAACTACAGTACCCTTCTATTCATTCAGAGTGTTCACAGTCATATAGGTATTTAGGGATTGCCAGGGGAATTTGAGTGTACTTACTATTTGGTTGTTGGCTCATTACCAGTAGATGCTCCTTCATAGAGAGATTTTTCAATATTACCAATTTATGGTTCTTCTCTACTAACAGGATTCTGAGAAGATACAGCGATTTAAAGATGCAATCACAGCTCAAACTAATTACACTATTTTGGTGAGTAAATTGTTGGTCTGCCTAACTAAGAATTAGCTAGTTTTAAAACAAAAAACACACATGTAAGTACATAAGTTTCAAAACTTCAGATGTCTCTGAATACGGAGGTATCAGTGTCAGACTTAAGATAGGTTTTTTTTACTATCTAATCTATCCTCCAAAAAGACATCTGGTTCCATCTTCTAGTATTTCCTTTCAATAAATACTTACCAGGATATAATATGGCGTAAGACTAGACAGTACTTCATAAGATAATGTTCTTTAGTTTACATTACATCATGACTTTTGGGTATTGTCACAGAAAACGGTATTGTGTATCTGAAATAAATCACAGACAAACTGTGATACTGAGTGGCATTTATAATATAGTAGCACCTGGAAACCCTAGTCATGGATAACAGAAAAACCAGCCCTGCCTCAAGGAGCTTAAATAGAAGGACTCAGGTAGAGAGACAGATAGAACAGGGAAGTAATGAAACAACCATCTATTTCATTTCTTTTATTCAGCACAACATTCATTCATTCATTCATTCAAACCACTGCAAACCAGAACAGTAGCGATATCACCTGCCTTTATTAATTGCTGTTTGTTATCCACCACAAACATTAACCATGCTGACAACCAAGAGAGAAGGAAATGGGGCACTCTAAGATAATGGGCCAAGTAAATTTTAAGGGGTGTTGCAGGAAAGAAAAATGACCATTCATAAAGGTAATAGGTCTTGCCTTTCTGTAACTTCTCTCACACACACACACACACACACACACACACACACACACACACACACACACACACACACACACACACACACACACACAGAGCTGGAACCAGAGGTGCAAAATGCAGTTCACTCCAAAGTTCATGGGCATCTACATTCCAAGTTTGTGTTCATGTAAGTCTAACACACTGATAATAACTCTTCTAAAATTGGCTACTGGCATATATCCTTCATGGGAATTATGCAGCCTCCTCATCATGTGACATAACTAGATGGAGTAGCATTGGCCTCAGTGTTGTTGCATCCATGTTTCCCCTTAGGAATCTGTCCTTGATGGTGGAATGTATTCCAAAAGCTGATTGAAAATATATATGTTAAATAGTTATTAACAGCAAATAATGATTACCTGATTGTCCATCTTAATTATTGTTGTACAGTATGTGCTATACTATACAATAAAGAAGGAGATCCCCCAGTGAAGAAATCAATTTACTAGGAAAACAGTTTCTGTTGATTATAAGTGAAGCAGCTCAGCTTTGGTAATAGTCCACCTCCCACGTGTCAAGACAAAGAACTGACTTACGATACTAACAACTTACTCAAATCACTTATGAAATTAATCACTAATAACAAGTGGCTTTGATACAAAATTTACCACCCTTGGTTTTGCCTCAGTTTATTACAAATTTAATGTAAACTCTTGGCCATAATCACTGCTGATTACTACTTAACAATTCACCATTAATGGTTTTCCCAAAATTAAAATCAGTCTGAGGATGATGAAAGGCAGTATGTGAGCAAGAAAGTATTCTTAAGTCTGGTGAATGGAGAGAGGGACAAGGAAGTATAGTTTTGTGGTTAAGACATTGTACTGTGATACAAGAAACAGGGGATCACCTTCATCCTAAACAATCTGCATGTTTTACCTCAAAGTAACTACACATAAGCTATGTCAAAGTTAAATCACAGGCAAAGAAGGATACTTTAAGTGTACTGCAAGGTAATCTGCCATGGTCAAAGTCATACCCACCTTAGTATAGCTTGCACTAAACTTTAGCTTAGACATGGCTTTTTAAACCTCTCAATAAAAAACAAAACAGCTTTTTAGCAGTGAAGACAAGTCACTAATACATAATCCTGTTATTAGTTCTGTATCATAGTTCTCCAGCTGTAAAAAAGGCATATAAATACTTCTTTCCCTCAACCAAGAGTCTGTCAATCTTCGTTTAGTTGAAAAATTTTCAGAACAGAAACTGTTTCTCATTGTATGCACGCACACAGAGCAATCTATGTCAGTAGGGCCTCCGAACACTACCTCAGCACATATAAATAATGCCCCCCCCCAAATTATCAAAATATGTTCAATAACTCATTTTGAGTCCCACAAAATTTTATGAAATTTAGGCCATAACTAAAGTTGCTTTGGAAATGTTATTTCTGGCATCCCAGACTTTTATGGAATTTTAATTTCAGCCTCAACATTTACCATACTTAAAAAATGAGGAAGGATTAATGTTGATACATTCTTAAAGATATTCTGGAATTTAACTTCAGATGTAAAAGAATTGTAATCACATTTCTATCACTTAGAATTTCCTTTTTCATATGAACATTTAACTAATGTGCCTTTAAACTTTGGAAAAATCAGAGTGAATATTTACTGATTAAACTGTATATGTAGTAGAAATATAACAGCCCTGAAAAAAACCAAGAACCCTACCTCATAAAACAGTTTAGTGATTTTGTTTTCCCTTGCTAGGGCTTACCAGCAGCATTGCTATCTTAAATGTGGAGCCCTAAAATTCAATTTAGCACAGTTTTTTCTTGTGTGTTGACTCACAGTTTATTTCGTTAGCCTGTCTGGGTTGCTCTTCAGACACGACATTGATCTATGTTGCAAAAATGTCATTGCTAACAGCCTTATAAATCTTATGTGATTGCAAAATATTTCCTTTGATCACCAAGTCAACTTCCCTCGATAGGAAAAACCGGGTAACCAGTACTGTTCTGTATGCCCCTTTTCCCTCCATCTCTGACCTGTGCACCCTGATGCACATATAGACCCCCTTACCAAAGGGTATGCTTTTCCTTATGACAAACAGGGTTTTGTACTCCCCGGCCCTTGCATCATTCACCCACTCATATGTTACGACACTACTTCCCTTAAAAAGGAAAAAAAAAAATCTCATCTTTAAGTCCTGCCACTTTGCCTTCTTCCCGATTTCCTAGACTTTCCAATCCTTGTGGCATCTGTACCTCTTTGGCCATCAATTCTGATTGAAATGTTCTGCATCTAAATAATATATCCTTCCTATAGTACTTCAGATAGTCCATGTGACAAGCAGGGGTCCTGGTTTTCTCTGATTAAAAATTGCAAATTCTCTGATTAAAACCCCAAAATCCGTGATCAGAAATAAAGGCCCCCCCCAAACCACCCCACCCACAGCTGCTGGTGCCCTGCATTCCCCCCCACAGTCTCAACAACCCTCCTAATGCCCCTTACAACAGCCCCCCAGACCCACAGACATGCAGACACATACACTGACACCCACCCCAGCTGATAAGTGTGTCTAGGGGAAGGGGCAGGGTAGGGCAGGGGAAAGGGAAGGTGCTCGGGGGCAGGCTCTGCCACTGTGCCCACTCCCAGGAGCAGGGCCAGGGGGTGAGGGCAGAGGTGCCACTCTGTGGGCCACACACATGCCAGCCGGCCTGACAGGAGATTCGCACACAGAGGCTGCCACCACAACTCTGTCACTGCGCCCTGCGCTACCATCCCTTGGCCACCTGCATGGCTTTGTAGGTAAGTGGAGCAGAGCGCAGCAGCAACAGTGCGGTGGCAACCACCATGTGCGGGCCACATACATGCCACCCGGCTGGGGGGTGAAATGGGGGGCTTGCATGCAGAGGCAGGCAGAGGCTGCACAGTTCCATGGTGGTGTGGGGTGGTGGCAACCGCTGCCACCATGGAGCCATGCCCTTCACCCCTGGATCCTGGAGGTAAGAGGGGCTTGGGGGTTGTGGGGCAGGGATGGGGAAGATGGTTGGGGGCTGACAGAGTGGAGGGTGCTGCCATTGCAGCTGGAAGCAGGGCCAGGGGGTGAAGGCAGGGGTCATCGCTGGCACAGGCAGCCCCACAGGTAAGTGGCAGCCGCTGCCCATAATGGCGGTGATGGCCGCTGCCTCCATGGAGCCATGCCCGGAGCTGTGCAGCTGGCGGCGGCAGCGCAGGGTGGTGGTGGGGATGCCTGTGTGCCACCTAGCCACCACCATGTTGCCATGGCTGCCCAGCAGCTCACTACACAGCTCTGGGCATGGCTCCATGGCGGAAGCGGGAGGCTTTGTAGGCAGTGGCCGTCACCAGCATCACAGCCGTCCAGGTAAGCAGCAACAGCTGCCACCTGCAAGCCCAAGCCCCCACCCCCACACCTCCATTCCTTGCCGTGGCTGCAAGCTGGCCATGAAGCTGTGCTCCGGCTACATGCCAGCCTTCCTCTCCCCCTCCCCAGGGCATGCAGCCGGGCGGCACGTGTGCAGCCCGCACACGGCAGGCACCACCACACTGCGCCCCACATCGCTTGCCCACAAAGCCCCTCCCCGCAGAAGGGCACCCCTGTCTTCACTCCCTGGCCCTGCTCCCAGCTGTGATGTACTGTCTGGAGCCGGCAGCACCCTCCACTCCATCAGCCTCCAACCATCTTCCCCAGCCCTGCCCCACAGGCCCACTTACCTCCATGCTCCAGAGGCGAAGGGCGAGTCTGAGCCTGAGCCCAGCCTTGGCTGCTTCAGAAGCTGAGACCCCACCTCCCCCCTCTCCCTCCCACTCCAGCCAAGGCAGGAGGTTTCCCACGCTTTTTGCAATTGGCTCTTCAGGCTGGAGCTGTGCCAGCCTGCAAGATCTCTTTGCAAAAGTGGAGAATCTGCGGATTTCTCTGCTAAAAGAGAAATCTGTGTTTTCTCCAATAAAAACAGTGAATCCATGGTTTTCTCCATTTTTTTTGTGGGAAATGGAAAACCCGGATCCCTGGTGATAAGTAATAGCAGTAGTGTAACTAGGGTGAGGCAAGCAGGGCACTAGCCCTGGATGCCAACTATGAGGGACGCTACAATTGTCCCCTCATGTGTTTTTGCCACAGCTGGAGTAATCCTGCGCTGTCTCTGCCTGATCGTAGGAGCCAGGCAGGGTACCATCATATGCCAAGCAGTATATCTTGGGGGGCAGGTGGCAAATGGGGAGAGCAGAATGGTATCCCCCTAACCCAGGGAGCATTTGCCAGAGCAGGAGCAGCCTGTATGTATTAGAGGCGTGAGGGAGGAGTGAACTAGGCAACAGGGTCAGCTCCCAGCGCCAGAGTGGAGCTGAAGCTGCTACAGCAACAGCAGCAGTAGCTGAGGAAGGTAATCTTTCCTTTCCCCTCACCCATGTCTACTCCCTCGTCCCATCTACAATAGCTGGCAAACCCCTGTGCTTCCAACCCTCTCCTGCCCCGGGTGCTCAGTGAGCTGACTGTGCCTCTGAGTAACAGGGTTCTGGTTCCACATTAAGTCTACACATTTACCACCATTGGATAGGATTCCAAAGCATTTTTTGATGGTGTGGCTTGTTTGGATCACTACCTGGGCACTTGTTCCCGGGGGATACGATACACATTACATACAGAACGGTTGAAAAGTGTGTTTGTTATGGTACTGTAGAGTTAACATTTTGGATGTGTGATTAGAACCTTAGCAAAACCAAATTGCTGGCCCTAACAGAATCCAACCAAGACTTACAGTATGCTGCAGAGTGGTGGCCAGAGGCATAGCAAGACAGCTCTGTGCCAGGGCAACTACAATGCATGAGCAGCAGGGACGGCAGGGGCCAATTGCTGCGCTGCAGTCAGCTGTCACTGTGGTGGCGGCAGCTATATTCTGAGTGATTTTAAAATACCTTCAGGACATTATTCTACACAAACCAAGGTTCTTTTCTCTAACCAAGGGAAATCATAGCAACAGCTGAGCACATTGTCAGTTTAAACTTGTTTTCTGTTCTATTGTGCATAGGCTATTACTGGAATGGCAATAGACAATCACTTGTTAGGGCTAAGAGAGATGGCACGGGAACACTTCAAGGAACTGCCAGAGATATTTACAGATGAGACATATTTGACAAGCAATCGATTTATCCTTTCAACCAGCCAGGTAAGTGTTACAAATTCACTAATCTTGCTATACCAAGACTCCCTGTTAGAGAGCTAATTCATTTATAGTCAGCTGATTTTATAGTTCACAATGGAAATGGCAGCTTTGAAACAACTTGAGGGTGGTATGAATAGCTGTGAAACATTTTCATTACCTGATTTTCATTACCAAATATTTTTCCATAACCAAATTTACATAACAAAAAATGGCTGAATTTTCGCTTCTCTCTATCCCAAAGCTTTCCCTGACTGAAGCCTAATACTGAACACAAGAGCAAAAAAAAGTACATAAGAGCCTTGTGCTTCCATTCCTTCCACACTAGGTACTCCCTTATGACATGCCCTTTTAAAGGCATCAGCTCCACTGAGAATTTTTTCTTCCACTGACAACACTGGCACCAAGCAAGATATACTACCACTGTGAAGGAAGAAAAGCCAGGAAGCATGGGCAAATAATAGCAGCTGCTTTTGAAATATTGGGGTCAGGGCCAGCAGAAGTTTCACAAGGCTTTATAAACTCTACGAATATGTATGAAACCCTGTTTAATCTTTCCTCATCTAAAAATGTTCCTACTTCCACACTCTTAAGCCAACACTAGCTGGCTGTTAAATGACTGGGACATTCCCTGTATACCTGTTTATGAAGAGTTAATTTATAATCCCCAATAGAGATCAAATGGGCAATTCCACCAAATAGTAAATAATGAAAAAGGCAGCAGTACAGAATCATATTCAAGAGCTTTAATTAGAAATTGAGAGGAAAACTGGGCAAGATAGCCACTAGAAATAATAATGAGGCTATTATAACTGTTGGATACATATGTAAAGGAACCATGCAACCACACAGCTAATGTAGGCCAAGGCCACCATTGGCTCTGTCTGTCCACAGTATATGAGCTACATAAACAAGAACAGATTATGAAGCGTATACATCCTTCAGCTGTAGACTGTAAGTGTCAGACATGCAAGTTCTGATCTGCAAGTCAGCACTTACATTTACAGACAGCACACAGCATAATGAAATGATCAACAGTCACTAGTTCCTAGGCTGACCATTTTGAACAATATAGCTATCCATACAGGAGTCAACATAAATTGAAAATTAAATATTTCACCACGTATAGTATCAGCTTTAATTAAATTAGAAAAAAATTCCTAACAATTAATTTACTGAAATGCTACTTCAACCTTATAGATCTGTGAGTGTGCAATAAAAAGGTCTGATAATATTGTGCTGTAGCATAAAACCTCAATAAGTAATTTGATCTTGTCCTAATGTTTGTGGGCTTTCAGACATGAGTGAATGTAACAAGAATACCACTGCATAAATTCTCCAAGAAACCATCCATGAGCAAAGAATGCTTCTGAATAGCTGTATGGCCTTCGGCTGTTGCACAGCAAATTTATCTGACAATTCTATGACTCTATTAGCAGGACTCTAATGGCTTGTTCTACACCATTAAAAAGCCAAATGTCATTTCTGAAGGCCCATGTACACAAAATCTGAAATATATAAATCTCAAACAAATCTTAAATTTTCTTCTCTAGAAATGTCATAATTATATTGAAATTGTAATAGAAACTCAGTTTCAACTAATAGCTGAATGCATTAAAATGCAGCTTTTTTGTGAACTCTCAATATTAAAAGTTAAGAACTGTGCAAATATTATATTATATAGCTGATTAAACACTTAATATTACAAGTTTAAATTAACCATGAGGTAAGGAATTGAATGCAGTCCTAATAACTAATAGCCACTGGGGCTTCATTACAGTTAGAAATTTGGGGGGTTAGGTCAGGTTAAAAATGGCCTCCTGATTTAAGTTAGTACTTAGATAGATGCCGAGATCCTGATCTAAGGTAAGTCTGGGCAAGGGGAAGGACATGCAGGATTGGGGTGGCGTGGAGGGTGTGGGGAAGTCCATAGGGGAGTTGGTGCAATGGGAGATGCTCTCCATTCCTGCCAAAATCTCTCTGCCCACCCCCACCCCCGCCCCATCACCACCTGATGCTCCCAGTCCCACAGACCACTCCCAGGGCAAAGTCTACCAGTATTCACCAGTGTCGGGAGCCTAATGAAAATAAGGCAACATGGGGGGAGGGGCAGGCAGATGGGAGGGGTTGGTAGGATCTCTCTCCTCCCAACCACAAGCTATTTTTAGACCTCCAACCCCAGACAAATGGCAACTCCCAGCCAACCAACTACCCCTGATCTTTTCCCCCATACTTACTATGATCAGCTCCCCACACCAGTCCCTTGAACCAGTCCCAACGAGCCCCACCCCAGACTCAGGAGGCGCCAGTCACTCCTGGGAGGGAGGGAGGTTCTGGGGTTTCCCCAGGTGCCCGTGGGGGGTGGATTGGAACACCCCCAAAGTGGGCCCAAAGTGAAGGGCTCCAATCCACCTGCTCAAAAGCTGGGGAGCATCCGCCAGCATGATTTTCCTCTGCTCCCTTCTCCCCCTTCCATTCTGAAAACAGTGCCGGGGGCAGGGCTGGACTGTGTCAGTCTAAACCTATTCCCAGCACACACAGACAAGTTAATGAAGGTGGTCTCCTTTGGAATGCCTTCATCTGAACCCTCCTGTAATGAGGATTCAGATTGTCACAGAATTGGGCCCCTTTAAAATGCTCCACAGTTGTGCACTTGTCATGGCGGTAGAGCACTTTGAGGGCCACATCAGGCAAAAATTGTCACTTCTGTCTGCTCATTTAGTGTACCTCCATGGTAGGGGTTAATTAGATCAGTTCAGCCATTTTTTACCATTCTAACCTACCTGGAACTTCTGCACAGTTCATACTTAGATCAACCTAGCTAGGGATGTTAGTGTAAGACTCACACATGGGCAAACTAAGTTAGATTGGGTGGAAATTTTTAACATGATTTAACCTCCCCCTAACCTCCCTTAACATCTGTACCTACCTTAAAGGTCTGCGTAAAATAAGAGAATAAATGAAATTGCAGTCTCATATTGAACCCAATTTTCAAACAGAGCAAATCACATCCAATTTGTGCATGGAAATTAATATACAGAATCTTATAGACATAACTGGTTTATCTGCCAAAACGCCAGTTTTTGTCTCCAGCTCTAGGATCTGGACTTCCCTTTCAAACAGTATTTGGTAAGGGAATCTGCTGTTTAAAGTATTTGTGGCTTTTTCACATTTTTCTTTACTATCAGCTAAATTACTTCAAGGGCAATTATGAATTTTTTCCCCTCTCTCTCCACAACCAGGTTCCAACCACAATGGAAACGTTCTGCTGTTATGGGCCTGTAGTTCCCAATGGTTATGGTGCATGTTATAACCCACAGCCAGAGCATATATTATTCTGCATCTCAAGTTTTAAAGGCTGTAGAGAGACCTCCTCAGTCACATTTGCTAAAGCTGTGGAAGAAAGTCTCATCGAAATAAGAGATCTGTGCAACAAGAGCAACTCTGCTGCAGCAAAACCACTGATTAAACAAGAAACTGCTGCAAAATGTCATAATGACCATAAGCGCTAACCGTCCATGTGACCTGAACTGTTTCCTTTGCCCTGCCCTGCAATTATTTATTGCCCTGCTATTACCAGAAACATTTCATTGGAGAAGAAAAACATGTTTTATTTTGGGTATGGATGCTGCCAACATTTATCTAGAAAATAAGCTAGAAAAGCACTGAAGTTTCCAGTTTTTGCCCAATAATCAGCAATAAGGTTTGGTTTGATTAGCTTAACAGAAGATAACAATAATATGGATACATGCTGGACCATCACTTCTTTTCTATCAAATGAATTTAACTGTTTTAGTATAGGACATGAATTAAGCATCAAAATTGTGACGCCAAGACACTCTGAAGGGTAGTATTTCTTAGCAGATCTAACAGGTTCATGCATAGTCTTGCAGGTTTTGCATATAAGCAAAAACAAGTTCCTGTATGTTTTTTCACCACCGAGTGCTACATGCAATATGCTATTGAGTGAGTGCTGTTAAACCTTTAAAATTTTGCTTTTTGCTAAGTACTTAACATTACCAAGGTATTCTCTATGTACAGGGAATATCATTAGCCGTGGTAATGTTGCCTGCTTCCAAAAGCAAAATGGTATGGGTTTTTTTTAATGGCGACTGATGTTTAGTTTTATAAACACCCACAAATTTGAAGTAAATTCTGAAATCAAACAACTGTTACTAGTAAAAGCCAAAGTAGTAACTGACATTTGCATTGAGTTCTACACTGAGAGTAGAATATCTTTTGCCCTAAATTAATTTCCTCCATTATATCCTTCTATAATTAGGTGACATTCAGCCTTTTGTGCCCAGCATAAGGCCTGCATATCTTTTATTTCTACCTTTTTCTCTACACAGGGATGATTCACTGTGACTAGCAAGAGTCATATACAAACTTAAGAAATTGGAGTGCTGCAAAAAAAGCAAACATTTAGAGGTGCTGTGCAAGATGAGGTAGTCCCCATTATATGAACTTCAGACATGCTCAAAGTTTGAGAGTACATATCAGTCATTGCAGCTTCTGATCATCCCATGTTTTCTTTTCTTATTTTATTTACCATTAAGGTTATCATATTTCCAGTTCCCAAAAAGAGGCCACCTGTTGGGGGGATACCTCACTCCCAACCAGCAGCCCTCCATCCCTGTTGCTGCCCCTCACTCCCGAACCACCCACAGACCCCTGGCCCTGCCAGTGCCCCTCACTCCTAACCTACAATTCCCTGTCCCTCCAGGCCATGCTGGTGCCACTCACTCCTGATGCACAGCCCCCTGCTCCCTGCAACCCTGAGAAACTGCACCCTTCCCAACCAGGCCAGAGCAGGGTGACTCTGATTCATGTGGGTAGCAGCAGGAGGGAAGAGGAGGGGAAGCCTGTGACACCCCCTGCCCTGGGGTGGGGCTCTCACACTATGCTTGGCAGCCTGGCCACGCCTGCCCCTCCCACCTGGGCAGCATCTCCTGGCCGCTCTACCTCTGCAAGCACGGGTACCAGCCCTGGTGCTACAAGCCGAGACACAGAGCTCCCCACTGCCCCCGCTAGCCGAACAGGCAGGCACATCCCCTCCTCCCTTCTACCCTGCTGCAACCCCAGTGCTGCCAGGCTCTGCTCCCCC
>NW_017728951.1:54780996-54786176 GCF_001723895.1 Crocodylus porosus
GCTCCAACTGGGCTCAATGTACCATGGAGAGACTGACTGGGGCACAGGGGTGCTTCAGTTTGGGGCTAGATGGCAGGCAGCTCCCATGCCCCAGCTCACCAACCCCTGCCCCAGCTCACCAACCCCTGCCCCCCACAGACTTTCTATCAATTTGGCTTGGCAGCAGCCGTACTCATCCCTCTCTATTTGCTTTTCTCCCTACCTTCCTTCTAAGTTTCATTATTCTTCTTTCTGACTGAAAGATACAGCTGTGTCTGGAAACGTTTGATCCTGAATGTTAGGACCTAATCCAGCTCCCATAGGAGTCAATTGCACAGCACAGGTGTAATTAGGCAGCAGGGTCATTTTCCAGGTTTTGCTTAGTTCAGAGGTTGACAGTGGTAAGTGTAGACATTTTGGGGCTTTTTTGCAGAAGAAAAATGGCTCTTCTTCAAGTTACGCTGGTTATCAATGCACATGCAGGCATTCAAAACCTGTTAGGCACCCTATTGATAGCCTGCCCCCTTACCAGGCAAGGGAGAGGACAGGCTGTCAGGTAATAGGCTCCTCTAAGGGCAAGGATGGCTCAGGAAGAAGCTCTCTAGTCTCCCTTGGCTGGAGAGCTCACCTGTGTACTGGACCAATAGAAATGAACCTCCACCTGCTTGGTATTCAGACCAGATAAAAATTACCACATAATAGTCCTTTACTTCAAGTCACAGACAGAATAAAATAATTTCATAGATTTCATAGAAATTTGGGCTGGAAGGGACCCTGGACAATCACTGAGTCCAGCCCCCTGCTCCAGGGTTAGGAATTCATCAGGGATCAAAGGATCCCAGCAAGATAAGCATCAAAATGTGTTTTGAAGGCATTCAAAGTGGGCGCTTGAGCAGCCTCAGGTGGCAGTCTGTTCCAACCCTTGGGCACTTGGACAGTGAAGAAGTTCTTTCTTATGTCTAGCCTGAACCAGTCACAGTGGAGTTTGTGACTGTTCGATCTTGTCATCCCTTGGGGGGCTCTAGAGAAAAGTCGTTCCCCCAGATCCTAATGAGCACCCTGATAAGCTTATAGGTGGCCACCAGATCACCCCTGAGCCTGTGCTTTTCCAGGCTGAATAGCCCCATTGCTCTCAGCCTCTCATCATAAGGTCTGTTTTCCTGACCTCTGATCATGCGCGTGGCTCTCCTCTGCACCCTCTCAAGCTTCTCCACATCCTTTTTGAATTGTGGAGCCCAAAACTGGATGCAGTACTCCAGCTGCAGCCTCACCAAGGTCAAGTACAGTGGGAGAATGACGTCTCAGGATACGCTTGAGAAGCATCTATGGATGCAAGCCAGTGTTTTGCTCACTTTACTAGCCGCAGCATCACACTGAAGGCTCGTGTTCATCTTGTGCTCAACCATGACCCCCAAGTCCCTTTCATCTGTAGTGCTAACCAGTGTAGCACTGCTGAGCCTATAAGCATGGTGCAGGTTTTTCCTCCCAAGGTAGAGAACCTTGCATTTTTTGGTGTTGAACACCATCAGGTTCTCATCCGCCCATTTCATGAGCCTGTCCAGATCTGCCTGGATCACCCTCCTGTCCTCAGGTGTGGATGCTTAAATAGCAAAATAGCTAATAAATAGCAAAAGAGTTCATCACTTGCCTACTGATGCAAGGTAACAGGTGTTTTTCAATTTTTTTCTTACTGTAAATTGACAAATTACAAAAAATGTAGTCAGGATTCTTTCAATTGACAGAAATCACAACTACCAATCCTTGCTGATTAAAGATCATTATTGTAGGTTTAATGTTTTTACTGATGATTTTTAACATCACAAGTTTGTAATGTGACATTTTCACATGCTGAATGGACTTGATCCTTGTGTAGCAGGGCACTTACCCTTATCTTCACACGTGCTTAGTTACTGAAGTGCTAAGTACCTTGCAGTGCGCAGGAAATGCAGAATCAGCCCAGATGTGGTTGAATTTGAGATTATACTCAATATAAACAAGAATAAAATCAGAGCAACTATAACAGTTTTTCAACTATCAGTTCCAAAATATATTTTCTGTTCAGCCTCTCAGTTAACAGAATCATGCATCTCCATGTTAAATTATGTGTGGCGATGGAATATTTTAAGGATTTCAGGAAATAGTACGTTTCTGATGCTTAAAAAAAACTGTTGAGACTCATAGAATAAGGTCTTGTTCCACAGCTTTGAAATACATAATCTCAGCATATGCGTATATGTGAAGTGAACGGAAATCTATTAAATATCGTTTACCTACAAAGCTCTGGAATTGATTGCTTGCATTGCTTTGAGAATTGTCATTGGCAGAATTAATAAAATTACATGAATATAGTAAAAAGCAAGGATTTACTGCAAATATATTGAAATCCACGTATTCACTGGAAGATGTAAAGTTTAACGCAGTATGGACATGCAAACACACACATACAAATAATCATAAGGAGCTGTTTTATTTTATGCACACACAGAGCTCAGCTCAAAAGCTTGTAGGAAGGCATGTCTTATTTAAATGGAAAATACTCATGAATCTCAATATCCAAAATGGACAGAACTGAAAGAAGTCTTATTTCAGCATGGTGATGTATACTGATGATATATATGACTGGCCTTTGACAGCACTGACAGGAAAAGTACAACGAGACACAACTGAATCCTTTATGGTGTGTTATTAGAATATAAAGTGAATATTTTAGTGATGTTTATTTTTTTAAAACAATAGAAATTTATGGCAAATGAAAATGTACATATCTCGTGTCCCAATTTTGCTTTAGTTGTACATTTTATGCTGTAAGGAAACAGAACTGAATCTCTCTAGGCAGGTACATAATTGAACTGTGCATGGGCATTATAATGCCAGAATATCTCATGAAAAATCCTTGACCAATAAAAAGCATTCCCAAGAAAAGACCTGCTTGTGCTTGTTTCAATCACAGACACCCTTTGTTTCAGTCTCTTCAGAGATAAGCAAAAGTGGTCAGAACCTGGAAGCTGCCAAGGGAGCATGGGTAGTGTGGCGCAACATCACACACAATACAACATGCATTTTGCTCCAGGGAGAGAGAAACTACAAGTGTTAGGCCCTTGCTACATGTAACATATATTACACAATTCACTGGGGACTCATGCAATAAATGTAAACCAGGCACACATGCAAAGTTATCCTCACAGGATAAAAATGGCACTCCTGCTAGGAAGAGATGTTAACAAGGTTCTTTGGGTAGATGCAATCGCTTTTATTAGACCAACTAAACAGTTGCAAAAACCATTCTTTGCAAGGTGTGGGGCACAAATACCCTTCTTCAGGCAGAGGGAGAGTCTGCTGGGGTGTGTAACCTCTCCTGGGTGGAACAGAAGCCAAATTTGCGGGGGGCGGGGGGAATAAATACATTTTCCTACTATTTAGTTGGACTAATAAGAGAGATCACATCTACCCAGAGAACCTTATCTTCCTGTGTCCTTAGACCAACACGGCTACAACCAGCTCCCTGGCAGTGTGAACACCCCTCTAGCCGGTTCCCCGCCGCTTCCATCCGAGCGCTCACCGGGGCCCCAGCGCCGTCGCCCCCCGCTCTGGTCCACTGAGGAGCGCGGCAGGGGCGCGAGCGGGCCTCGGCTCGGCGCTCGCTGCTGAGAATCCAGTTTAAAAAAACAAAACCTACAACAAACCAGACCAAAAAAAAAAGTCTAGTCTAAACAGTCCGACGCCGCTGGCCCCACAGCCGGGCCCGGCCCGCGCAGGGCAGGGCTCCCTCAGCACCAGACGAAGAGGCCGCGCAGCGCTGCAGACGGGCAGCCTCCCGTGGGCGCCGCCTCAAGGCCAGGCCCGAGCAGAGGCCCCGCTTCGCCGTCCTGCCCCCGGCGCTGGGGCTCCTCCCCCAGCCTGGCCTTGCCGCCGGGGTTGCTAGGGCGGCGGCGCCATGCCCCCGGGCGCGCTCGTGTTGCTGCGCTTCGGCCTGTCCCGGCGCTGCGGACAGCTGGCACACTGGACCGGCCGCCTGCGGGGCCTGCGAGGTGCGTGCGGCCGGGGGCTGCAGGGCCCCGCTCCGCTCTTGGCCCCTGCGGGGCACGAGGTGGAGTCCCGGCGGCCCCTCCCGCCCCCGGGCGTGGGCACGCGGTCTGTGTCCAAAAGAAGAGGGGAAGAAGAGGTGGGGAAGAGCCCTTTAAGAAAGGCCCGGACCCACACTAAAAGAACAGACCCAAAAAACTAGCAACGGGGCCCAAGAATTTGTCATAATTCTCAGAGGAGGGGAGCACCTCTGTCTGCGGTCCTGTCAACCCACCTGTCTCCAAGCTGCTGGCAGTGGCTCCCTGCCCCTTTCCCCAAATGGTTCCAAGCAGCCGCTGCCCAGCAAAGAGCCAGGATCCCCTGGGCCAGAGTCCTCTCCTGCAGCATCTCCAGCGGTTAAGTTATGGTGCTGCAATCATGGTGGGCACAGTCAGCTCCAGTTATGCTAACTAAATTAAACACAGAGCAATTATTAAAGGGATTAGAGATGAGAAGGTGGCATTTCTGTCTACTTTTCCTGAAAGGAAGAGTAACTAGAGCATAGACAAGGAAAAGACCCAATCCACATTAAAAGAATGTATTCTACTGGAGGTTTACTGTAGGCCTGCACTCCCTCCGCAAGGCCTTCACTGAACAAAATAGTTAGAAATTAGCTTTAATTTTTTTTAGTTGATGAGCAACTGATGCTAGAATTTTATCATGGTGCATTTCCACTGCCAAGAAATATACTCAGAATAAGATGAAAAAAAGGCAATTTACAAAATACATGAAAATCCAAACCAATCCATCATGTTGTTTGAAATGTATTACTTAAATTCAGCAAGACTGAAGGACGGCTGGTTAAGACAGCACTGTGTAATGTGCATTAACACGCCAGGATACTCTATTGTGGGAAACCAAATAGACCAGGGGTGCTCAACCTCCTGCTCACCAGCCAAATGCAGCCCATGGGGCCTTGGAATCCAGCTTGCAGGGCTTCCCCCAGGTCAGGAAATTTGGAGGTGGAGGAATAGTAGTCATTAGTATGGCAACCCTCCCCCTGCCAAATTGCCAGACCTCAAGAGGGTTGTGCCCCTGTCCACCCCATGCACCCCCTCCCTGCTGCTGACAGTGCCGCAGCCATCTATGTGAGCTCCCCATTTGCCACTACCCTGCTGCTGCTCCCAACAGCGCTGCCG
>NW_017728951.1:54786276-54789821 GCF_001723895.1 Crocodylus porosus
CATTGGGCCATGTCCTCTTTTCCCCTGCAGGGGTGGGCTACTCCGTCTTCTCCATGCAGGCTCTATCCAGCCACTGCTCCTTCCCTGGGCAATGGATTAGGACCACCAGCTGGATCCAGCCTGTGAACAGAGACAGCACTGCCTGTCTGGACTACGGTGGTGGGCGGGGAGGGGTGGGAAAGTTGGGACCATTGCAACACAGCATAAAGATTTTTAAAATAATAATTTTTTGGCTTAAACGGAGATTTGGAAAGATAAGCAGAGACCATGTTTCATCCTAATTCTCAGACAAATTTAGAAAAATCTCAGAAAAATCATGTCGAGAAAATCACAGGATGCACTGTACACGCCACACAAATACAGTTGCCTGCTCAGTTCTCCAACTGTACGGTAGTATCCTTTTAACATTTATTGGATACTTTTCTTTCAAAATTGTAGATACTAGAGTGAAAAATTAATTCAGTGTGCTCCTTATGACTGCTATACCAGCCAATAGCATATTTAAGTGCATAGTAAATGTCTTGCCTTTTAAAATGAGATTAGAACAAAGAAAGGATGGAGTAGTTCATTCAAAGGTGACCCACTAATGTAGTAATCATGAAACTACAAAATTACAACCACAATTTGTAGGGAATTTTGCACAGAGCTTTCCTGCATTGCACATTATTTTTTCATGCTTGTCATCATGAGCAGTTACATTTAGAAATACCAAAAGTTTATGACAAACCAAAAGAAGGCTGGTTTTCTGGTCTTTTGTAGCTGTGCTGGAAGCAGATGGACATCAAGTTATCCTCGAAGAGATACCAGACTGGAATGTTGTAGAACTCATAGTGAATGGCGAAACTGTGTTCCAGTGCAATATTAAAGACCTCAACTTCGGTAAGTACCAGACTTTCTTTGCTGTACCCTTCATTAGATATTACTTCATTCTGAAATTAATGTCAAATGTTCTGTCTTCTAAATTGTCACTTTAATTAATATTAACATTAATGCCTATCAGTTCTTCAGTTCTTTATACATAAGCCATCATAAAGTGCACATAAGAGAAAAGATTGTCCATTGGTTAGGGCACTGCTTGGGAAATTTGGGTTAAGTTTCCTCCCTTTGCAGTATTGAGCAAAACACTTAGGTTTACATTCAAAATTTATTTAGGTGCCCAACTTCCATTGAAACCAATGCAACAACACCTTTTTGTTCTAAGTCTTAGTCTCTGTCTGTGCCTGGGGTCTTAAATAAGGATAACAGTATTTAGCTACTGCAGAGAGGCATTGTAAAGATTGTGAGGCACTCAGATACTACAGGAGCGGGGAATATAATATATTTTCTTAGATACTATAGCCTCCTTAAAATAATAGGAAGGTGGTACAGTTATACATAAAGACATTTCATTATAGATTTAATGAAGCCACATTTAGGTTGGGACAAAAGAGTTTCAAAAATCTGCAGCAATTTAAAACAGGAAGCATAGCAGAATGTTCCAAGTGAAGCTGCAGAATACTGTTACTGGATCCAGTAACCTGTGTTAGAGTTTGGCCAGAACATGGAAATTTGTTTTATTTTCAGCCTCCTCAGCTCCACTCAGAGACTGCAGGGCAGGAAGAGTGACCAAGAAGTGACCAGGAATACTACCAGGAGTGACCAGGAATAACAGTCACAAGCTGGCAGAGGGTAGATTTAGGCTAGATACCAGGAGGCGCTACTTCACAATCAGGGCGGCTAGGATCTGGAACCAACTTCCAAGAGAAGTGGTGCTGGCTCCTACCCTGGGGGATCTTTAAGAGGAGGCTGGATGAACACCTTGTTGAGGTTGTTTGACCCCAGTACTCTTTCCTGCCATGGCAGGGGGTCAGACTCGATGATCTACTCAGGTCCCTTCCGACCCTAGAAACTATGAAGAGAAGCAGAGAACTGGAGTGCTCAGCTTTCCCATCTACTTTGCAGCCAGGATGTGCGAGGAAAGAGAGAGGCAGGGAAGTCAAGTGCCCCAGCTCTTTGCTTCCACCTGCTAAACCACCTGCTAAACCACCACTGAGGCTGGAGTAGGGTAGAGAGCAAAGTAGGAGGTGGAGCCCCCCCACTCAGCATCCAGTAGCCCATGAAAGACACCTGTCATTCCCACTTTCTTCCTGCAGGAATAAAACTGAAATCAAAAAGGTGCTTTTGGGTTGGGCAGCCAGGAAGCAAAAAGATTCCATTTCAGTCCAAAAGCAGAATTCTTCTGGAAGTTCTTTCCAACAAACAATTTGTGTTTTTTTTTCTTTTTAACTTTGTTCCAGTTCAGAATGAATTCCCCTCACCTCCAAAACATGAAAGTTTTACAGTAATTTCCATTTTCTAGCCATCCCTGTCTCAGTGTAGTAACACAATGGACATTGCTAATGACTACCTATGGCAAGGACTTCCACTTTTTTTTTTTAATCTGAAAAGATGTCACTTTCAGTACTCTCTAATTTCATTTTGGGCATTGATTAAATACCGTCTCCTCAGGAGGAGTGCCTTCTAGCTAATGAATTACCGACAGTCTGCAGCATGCATTTCCTGTAATATTTCTGTATTTTGTGACATTCTTCAGTGCAAGTACTTCTCAGTCTCAGATTATGCAGTTAAACAAGATCAGTCCTGCTTATTTTTTGGACAAAATTAATGGAAAATATTAATTCTTCCATTAAATCCAGGTTTATTTTGGTTTATTAGTATAGCCACACTTTTAGGGAATCCAACCTATCACACAAGAGGTAGATTTAAACTAGGTTCAGGTACCTAGTTTAAAGGTAGATTTAAAATGGGTTGGATGAGAGAATTAAAAAAAATATGATATGAAACTAGGAGTAGAATTCTACAAATATTTTATAAGTGTTATTTTTTTCCTTTAGGAGGTGATGGCAAGTTGGATCCACTTTGTGAAGAAGCCAGAGTAGCAGTGCTGAATGCCTATTGATTATCAGGCACATTTCCTCTCTGTCCCTGGATTATATAGACTAATTGTAATAATCTTACAAGGTATCAGATGTCAGACTACATGTAGTTCTATATATTTTCATATCTCGTAGCAGGTTTCTATGTAACTGCATTGAATATTGCCATGTGTGAAACAAGAATACTATCTTCTTACAGAACTAACTATATACTTACTTAATGATTCCCACAAGTTTCTAATACATTTATGTACATCAAAAAAGTATTCTAGCTTCTTTTCTATAACCCTTAGATGGCTAATATGTGTTGTTTTACAGAAATCATGAGAACCCACTTCCTAAATTAAGACTAATTTAGAATTAAGGCTAAATTTAACTACACTGTCATGCAGTCAACTGGCTGGATTTATTTTTAGAATCATAGAATCAATAAGTCAGAAGGGACCTAGACAGATCATCGAGTCCGACCCCCTGCCATGGGCAGGAAGGAGCCCTGGGGGTGGGCAGGGTCATAAGACCCCAGCCAGGTGCCTATCAAGTCTCCTATTGAAGATTTCCAGGGAAGGTGAGAGCACCACCTCTCTGGGAAGCCTATTCCAGGCTCTGGCCACCCTTACAGTGAAGTAGTTT
>NW_017728951.1:54790246-54803795 GCF_001723895.1 Crocodylus porosus
CTCTCTGCCTCTGTGCTGCCGAGAGGGTCAGCCCCTAACCTATAACCATAATGCTGGTTCCCTCTCCCCAGGTACAGCACTCTGCACTTGTCCTTGTTGAACCGCATTCTGTTCAGATCTGCCCACTTCTCTAACCTATCCAGGTCTGCCTGGATGCAGTCATCAAAATGATAAATCTGGCCCTTCGTGCTGCCCTATGAAAACCAGAATCTTTTCACTATCATTGGCCACCCATAACAAACAGATTAATTTAATCACTGACCACAGATTTGGAGTTCCTTACTCAAACATATAGAGGTTGTATCAGCTCCACCCTTCTTAATAGCTAGAAACATTTTGTAGAGAAAAATATACTTTTAATTTTGTATCTACCATTAAGATTCAATGGTCTATCAGTTTTTCTTGGGTCATTAGACACCAACGTAGGGAAGGAAGATGAGAGAATAACATTATTATAAACTCAGGTTAAGGTTGCTTAGATGACCATAACTAAATATTAATCTACTTCTGAAGTTTGTGGCACAACAGTTCATTGGTAACTCAGATTTTCTGATTCTCTAATTTTTGTTAATTCTAATACATGTTTTCAACCTCAACTTCACTTTACAATTTTTGGCTCAGGTTAATGCAGTTGTTTGCCAGTAGTTCTTTGCTAGGACGCTGGTGTTCTTGAAAGGTTGTTTAGTTCATGTCAACAAACAAAGCATATTTCTTTCCTCTGGAATAAGAACTCCTTGGATCAGCATTTGCATCATCGTGCAACCATTTCAACAAAATGTACATGATATTAGACATCCTTAGGTATTAGTAGATAGCACAACTGTAGTTTCTAAGAACATAGCTATGATGAAACAGTGGCTGGCCATTATAGAGCTAGAGAAAAAGCCTATAACTCACAATACCTCCTACCAACTTTGGTCTGCAGGGCGAGGCCTTAATTACAGGTAACCAAACTGCATTCACTACAGCGTGGATCTGAAGCAAAATCATGAAACACCGTCAAAATACCACCACTATGCCCTACTGTGTTCCCTTACTAATAACTCAAGGATGCCAGAGGCACTGAATAACCTATTCTTCAATAAGTGGTACGAACTAAACATACCAGTCATTAAATTGTGAGAAGCAGGAACTTTTTTTTCAGTCTTCCAAAGGAACAATAAAGACAGCTCTTTTGCTTTCTATACATTTGAGACTTTATTTAAACTCAGAATAAGCACAGTAGAAACCCACTAGTAGCTGTACAAAGTTATATACAGAAAGCTATTAATAATGACACAAATGACAGATGTGCTGTACTTAACAATGATCACTACAAAAATCTGAGTCTTACATTTTTGTTCTCCCATCTGACCAGCACTTGCTAGGAGCAATATAAAAGCCCTATAGAGTTCCCCCAGCATAGGACATATGGAAGGTACAAGTTGTCTTTACAGGACCTTCTTGTAAATTCTAGCAGGCATGCAAGGTTAAAGCAGTAGCAACATGGAAAGCTGGCTAAGTTTCACTGGGAGTCATTCCATCTCCTGGAGCAGCCCAGAATTAGGAGGGCACAATGGTGCCTTAAAACTACCTACCCATGTCTTCTGGTCAGCAAATTCTGCACTGCACCTCTTAGCCTGATTAAACTAATTGTTTAACCACAAAATAATCCTTTACAGAATAGAAGCCAGATCCCACAAGCACACCTGGAACATCTGTTGGGCTCAGTAGAGTTTAGGCATATAGACTAGGGACAGAAATTACACATAAACTGATATAAGTGATAGGAAACTGGTTTAAATCTGTAACAACAGAAGAAATTCAGTGCACATGAGCTGCTTTCAAAATAGTTGAAACTGGTTTAAGATAAACGAGGATGGATGTAGTATCAGACTTAACCAACTTAGATTAAATTGGTTTATTGAATTACTGTCCCAGATTCCCTCCAGATTCAAGTTAACTCACAGTCCCCCAGTATGCCAGGATGCTTTGTACCTTCCTAGCAAACCTCTCTTCACAGGAATAGGCAGGCTAGCCTTGGCCCAAGCTGTGCTTCAGTTGAGCAGGAAGGCATGCTCTAGTCGCCCCCTCCTCCAGCTTCCTGCCTGGGCCACTGCAGGCATGTGGCTGCATTTCCAGAATAAGAAGTGAATGTCTGTTAACTTGCTAATTGGTTCAATCTACACAGCTTAGACTAAACTGTGAAGATTGAATCAATTCGGTCTTGGGTTTTTTGACTGTTGGTACTTAGCCATAGAGGGCACCTATACATATGCTGGATGTCTGCTCCGATGCATGCTAATTAGCATGTGTCAGAACAGAATCAAGTTTACTGGAGCGTGCTAATTAACACACTCCAGCAGCCTTCATGTCACATCTATACAGCATTCTTGTGCTTCAAAATGGCAGCGGGGGCACTTTAACTAAAGCCCACTTTAACTAAAGATCATAGGATCCCAGCAAGATAAACATCCAGATGTCTCTGAACACCTTCAAGAGACATATGGATGTTTATCTTGCTGGGATCCTATGATCCCTGCAGAATTCCTGCCCCTGGGGCAGGGGGCTGGACTTGATGATCTTCCAAGGTCCCTTCCAGCCCTAATGTCTATGAAATCTATGAAATCATGGAACAAGGTTTAATTCAAGCACCTCCACTGCCATTTTGAAGTGCAGAATGCTGAATACATGAGATGCAGAGCCACTCTAATTAAAGCCCCCTGCCCCTCCACCCTGCTCTGAGAGCCGCTCTTGAAGCCACTCTAATTAAAGCACCCTCCCCCACCTTGGAGTATGTGTATAGATGCCCAAAGATTCTGCCAGAGTGGGCCCCATTTATCAGTGGGCTTAAAATGTTCTACTGTATATAGTAGATAAAGAGGGAAGTGCCAAAGAATGCATCAGACTACATACAAGTAAAGACATTTTGAAATATTGTACTAAATTCAGAGTTGATATGTTCTTTTGCTGTACTATGGTATGCATAAAAATGCATATGGTATAGTGTGAGGGAAACTTATAAGGATCTGCAGAAACCCCATAATTGGTTACTAAGCAAATGCTTAGGAGCCATATTTTCAGCTAAAACTTAGTAGTGGTTGGCTTCACAAAAAGCAACTGTATAGCACCATCCTGAAAATCTGATTCTTCATTCCTTGCGCATCCAACCAGTCACTGATGCCACACGGGTAACTATTGTTGATAAATTGATCACAAATTGATGACATTAGTGGAAGTTGAGCCCCCTTTGACAGAATGGGATTTGGGGTATGAAAGGATTCTGGGATAGAAAAGAGCTGTGATCAGTTTACCAGAGATAAAAGGTAAATCTGGTAGAAGGCATTGCACATTAAGAGAATCCATAGATTTCTCCAACTCAAAAGGGATTGCAGTAACATCATCCCACGAAATGATTTGCTAGTAGCAGAAGCTGATGCACTAGTTCCCTCTACAGCAAGACCAAAATAAATCAAATCTGACTAAGAGTTTGATGGATTTAGAACTTGTAAGAACTTAAACCCTGTTTTTGAGTGTTTTTTGCAGCATGTAGGAGATCTTCTGTTCCATTACAAACGGAAAAATAAGGTGCCACTTTATTGTTTTGGAGTAAGGGGTTCAAATGCTCAAAAGTATTACTTAATTGCCATGGTCTCTATGAATCCCTGGATATTCTGTGCTTATAGAGATAGGTATTTAGCACAGAAATTTAACTTTTGAAAAAAAGATTTGAAAACAAAGTAATTATTTTGAAGTCACCTTCATTTTTGAAGTGCCCCACAGATAATAAGAGCCATTTGAGAATGATTACACAAGAAAATCTTGCTTTTAGATCCTCTCCACAGTAACTTTCACAATCTATTGTAAAAGTCAAATCAGGAGGAGGGACACAGCAGCAGTAAATTGTGCCAGTAGTAGCCCAACTAAATTGCTATGCAGCCTTTGTGTCTTGACTAATTGTCTCATTAAGACACATTTCTGATCCCTGAAACGGATCTCAAGTATTCTTAATCACTGAAAAAATTGTACCATTAAGGGCCTCTCCCTCCTGTCCTCAATACTATTTACAATGGAAAATACACAAAGATCCTTGTTGATTGCAGCCCCGCTGTTGCGCTGTTGGCAGTCAAGTGGTGCTAATGGCACAATAACACAATATAACTAAAATAGTTACCCTTTTAGAGTAATAATCTTATATAACATGATTATGCTATATTGCATGATTTTCCTCGTGTTTTGCAAATGCTTCCAAAAAATCTGACAGTTTTCCAGTAATTTCTCTAAATGGAAAGGTTGGGAGGAAGGAAGTGAGTTAACAACTGAATTGTCAGTTTTCCCATACTTGACAATTCTGAAAACTGGGAAAGAAAGTGTTGTTAAAATTTTTAGCATTTGTTGAATAAATCATTAAAACAACTTTAGCAAGCATCGGTAACAAGCCCACTCCAGTCACTTCTTTCACAGAACTGAATATAGAGGCTTTTGGTTTGCTGGGAGTTTGAGGTTTTTTATTGGGAAGCAATGGAAATAATCTGCTTATTAATTCCTGTTAATGTATAACCTGTTCATGATGAACAGTGTTGCAAATGATGGGCACCAGCTTATGTAAGCATGCCAGTTTTGGCCACCATCTGCGGTTGCACAAACTCCTGCAGTTGCACAGCCATTTGAGAATGATTGCACGAGGGAATCTTGCTTTTAGATCCTCTTCACAGTGACTATTAATGCAACACTCTCCTTTTGATATTCTTTTGATTATTATGCATCATTTTTCATGGTTCTATTACAGATTTCTTGTGTGATCTTGGGAAAGTAATGTAACCTGTATCAATTTTCTTGTGCAAAATGTTAATAATGTCCTTCTACATCATATGCTGTTGCGTTCATATGTTGATGCAACACATTTTCCTCCCCCCATACACCCAAGATTTAAAACCACAAGTAGTTTTAGCACTGATTTCACAGAATTAAAGGAGCACAGACATATAGTCATTGAATTTCATCAAGCAATGAATTCCCAAGCTATTCCAGTCATGACCAAAAAACCCCCAGAACCCCCCAAACTACCCTGCCAATGTCAATGAGGATGATTTCATGGAATTTACCTCCCCCCAGGGTGCATCTATATGTGCAATTAATGAGTCTGAATTTCCTGCACAGTAGATTCAGGTGCAATAAACTACATCCAGGCACACGTCTATACATGTGCCCAGGTTGAAAGTAAGTTGAGCCTAGCAAGAGCAGTGCAGTGCAGTCCAGGGCTGCTCCTGCCCTGCTCTGCCCCCTGCAGCAGCCAGGGGGAATTTGGGGTCCAGCTTTGGGCTGGCAGGGGGAATGGGCAGGGTTGGGGAGGATCGGCCTGGGCTCCAAGGGATGAAAGGGCACTGTCCCTAGCTCTGGGGGCCACTCCGAGCCATGTCAGCATGACTCAAAGCTCCCCCCAGAGCCATGGACAGCTCCCTGCCTGCCCCTCAGAGCTCAGGGCTAACTCCAAGCTCTGTGAGGCTTGGAGCTGCCCCTGGAGCTGGGACCAACTCTTCCCTGCCCCCTGGAACTCAGGGGTTAGCTTCGAGCTCCATGCAGCTCAGAGCTGCCCCCAGAGCTGGGGACAGCTACCCCTCCACCCCTGGAGCTCAGGGTTAAGCCAAGCAGCTGTTGCAGCTCCCTGCTGCCAAGGCTAACCAGGAGCAATGTGCTCCCAGGTCAGTGTCTAGATGTGTGCTTTGGTGCATTAGTTTAAAGTGCTGTTTTCTGGTACTTGTATCTGTCTTAGTAATTGCTGTGCACATGTAGATGGTGATGTTTTACTGCGTATGTTAGATTAGTCTAATGTGCAGTAAACTTCACATGTAGACTTGGCCACAAAGGACTGGCAAAGGCACAGAGACCATTTGAAATGGAAATGATATATAAACTTTGTGACTGAGGTGCTTTCAGTTCATGTAAGTAACTCAGGGGAAGCCTACAGGAACAGATTGTTTACTCAGACATCTCTTCTGTTTATTTTGTCCATTAAAGTTACAGTATACCTCACAATAATCACTATCACTCATGAGTCCCATTGTTAGTTATTTAGTTGGAAAAACAGAAGAAAGATATCTGATGTTGGCACAGTTCTGGGGTAGTGTATAATCAATTAAAGGGACATTGTTGGAATGTGGTGTTTTTTAAATGATCTGTTATCATCATCATCCTCTGTTATTTAAAGTCCAAGCAGGAAGCCTATTTTGCTTTCCATATATGTTAGAACGTTACTTTTTGTGCTGCACTCAAGTAGAAACAAGTCAGGGATGTTTTTTTCTTTTCATTATCATGCATTATGTTTTCCTGGTTCCGTTACGGATTTCTTGTGTGATCTTGAGAAAGTCACATAACCTCTATCCATTTCCTTGTGTGAAACGTTGATAACACTCCTCTACATCACACACTGCTGTGTTCATTAAAATGCTTTTCAGTTCTCTGAAGAAAGGCATTTTGTAAACACTTATTTACACTGAAGTGCTGCAGTAATTGGGGTGCAAATACTACAGGAAAATACTTAGCACAAAAAGCCTCCTTCATTTCATTACATGGGAAAAAAATCACACCTTTTTAAAAAGATGAACAAGCCTACATTCTTGTGCTTTTGTCAATGCTATTTAACAGTCCTTTAACTACTAAAGTTTTTGGGTTCTTCTAAGACATTATGTTAGACTCTTGAGAACATTCCCTACCCAATCACATCTTTGTTCTGGAAGTAACCTAGAAGAACAAACATGCGATTCACAATTCTTCTGTTTTGGCTAGGAATACATGGCTTATCATAGAACAGGCCTATTTACACAAGGACTGTTTACTCATGCAAGTGCATGAGTGTGTGTAACACTAGATGTAAGGTTTATTGGAAAACCGGTCATCTTCCCACTGAATATAAAAGTGCTTACTTCTATTATTTCTTGCAAAACAGTTTGTTAAAACAAAGAACATACATACATGTATGAACTGTGTACATGTCCACCTAATCTAAATATGAAGTTAGTCATGAGATTAACTCCAGGGAACAGATTATGACAAAAAGGCTACGTATCATCTCTCAGGTGTCATAACAAAGATAGAAGTTATAACAATAATACATTTTCTGAATAGATACATTTATTTTGGTCAGTTTCTAGTACAGGGTTCACTAAAGACACGAGTTTGGTACTGTTTGTGCTAATGAGGAATCTGAACGGTTTGAGACAATATCTAAAAATAAAATCACTGGGGTTTAGAATTCCCAATTCCGTTTTTCTCATGCAGATAATTATCACATACCTAAGAGAAGATGGGGATAAGCTCCACTGTTTTTGGTGACAGTCTCTGTAGTGACTGACAGAGAAACCATATCCTAAAGTCCAGACTCAGAAAAGTCTTTCACTGAAGCCATTTTGAGTTTTACATGAACAAAAACTTCAGAATTACCTCCACACACAAAATAGCACTTTTTCTAACATGAAAATTCAATGCAACTTAGTATAAACATTATTATAGAAAATTTTAAAGAAGGATTGATTGTCACCAATGACATTTTAAAAGAAGCATGATCCACATTGTAAACTAAATTAATTATTCAAATGCTACTGGTAGGAAACATTGGAAATTCAGACAGTTTATACACTAATAAAAAGGAGATGATGCAAGTTTTTAGTGAATTGCCCATCAAGAATGATGGGGGGATGGGGACAGAGTGCCGCCACCCACCACCCCGCACTGCTGCCGCCTCCCAGAAGCAGGAGGGGGAGGAGAAAGCTTGACCCTCCGTCCCCCTCCACCAGCGCCCCATGCTGCCGCTGCCTCCAGCACTGCTGTCCTCCCTCCAGCTCTGCTCCTTGGTGGTGGCAGAGTGCTGCCATGACAATGGGGGTGGAAGCGGGGGCTCCGTCCCCTCCATCCCTGCCACCAAGGTGGCACTTCACACTCTGATTGGTTGTTTCACTAACCAGAGTGATCCAAGAGTGTTACAGACAGACAAACGGACTAAGCCCTTTAAGAATGCTGTTATCAAAGCAGTGGGCAGAGAGAGAGAGAGAGAGTTGCCCTCTCACATACAGCGTTAGCCCTGATTTCTGTCCAAGACATTAGGATCAGATCCATCTCAAATTCTAAACTATTTTGGCAACAAAAGAATTTTTCCACAAAGTAACTTAGAAGAGTTTGCATAAAAATACTGACATAAAATGCCATTTGAGAAGTAAAACTGTAAAAAATTTGTGACTTCTTTGGTACTAACCTACACAGAGAAAGGAAATACCCTTGTGCTATATATTTCATATGTGAACTCTGACATGTTGCACTAGATACACAAAGGTTTCCCCCAGATTGTTGTTAGTATCAGAGATCATCCCATGTGTAATAATAAGGTCTTTGAACCAATTCTGCTTCAGTCAAGATGCCAAACTGCTGACGTGGTGCCTGTGCTTGTACCATAAAACTCTCCAGAGGAGCTGTCAGATATTCAGTGTTCAACATCCTGGAATTAACACTGCAAATAATTTTACTTAAAATTGTTCTGAACTTAGTTTACATTTTGGTACCAAGAACAAAAAATGGTTGCAGCACAAACATTCAAAAAATATTCACTTTACCTCTTAAGTTATTAAAATACAGCTTAAAATCCTTATAATATTACCAGACATTAGTTACCTACAAAATGACTCCTGGGAGCTTTTGTTAAGCATATATTTTGATTCTTTGAGGTTATATACTATTATATATTCATTTTATTAGGTTTTTTTATTTCATTCCTCTCAAATACCCACAGCAGTAAATCTATTCATTTGAAGAATTAATATAATTAGGAAATTAATGATTGAAATTAGTATTATACCAATTGAATTTATCCTTGTACAGTTGTATGGGCTAGAATTCTGTAATGTACTTGTAAGTCATGGAACTGACTTACCTATAAGTATGGTGTCAGATATTTTATTCTAGACGGAAATCCAGGGGAGATTATACTATGTCACTGCAAAAATTATCTTCCTGATCTTAACAGGAAAGAAATTTGTATCTGAACATTCATGCCAAATCTCTAAGTTACATATGAGTGATCGATATTGATCTGTTTACACAAGTACCGCTCAACCTATGGCCTACAGGCTACATCCAGCCTGCAGAGCCCTACCTCTTGGCCTGCAGAGCTCCCCATGGATCCATAAATCCGGAACCAAGAAAGCAATGGCTCTGGCCCTTTAAGAAAAAAAAAAAAAATGGAGAAAACCCCTGGACTCACCGCTCCTGCCAGCAGGGAGCCATCCCCACTGCCCCACACCACATGGGGGGGGCTCTGCATGATCCCCCCAAAGCCCTGAGACTGCTGCAGGAGTGGAGAGTCCTGGGGCTTTTCTCAGTTTTTTTTTTAAAGAGCTGGAGCTGGCCCAGACAGGGCACCTGTGGAGGTGCTGGGGAAGTGAGGGAGGAAGGTCGGGGAGCTCGTGCAGAGCCCCCCATGCAGCGTGGGGCAGTGGGGGCAGCAGGGATCACCCCCCTCCCAGCAGCACCTAGTAAGCACCGGGGCTTTTCTTTAAAGTACCAAGCTGGGGCAGGCAGGGGTAGCCATGGAGGGGCTGGGGGAGCAGGCAGGGGTAGAAAGGGCTGGCAAATTGATTTGGAGAGCTTTCAGTTGATTCATACCTTTAAATTGGTCCGCTAATTCAATTCAGATTCGGAGATAGGGCCACTGAATTGAGCTGAATCGCCTCCAAATCAAATCACCACCTGAAGCTTCGCACAACCCTGCTGTCTGGGACAAACCATGATTACCCTACAAATACATAACTGAGTAAGTCTGAACTCTGAGCAAAAGACCCCTCAATGATGCTTCAAGTCCAGTGCACAAAGTGCTGTAGGAACCATTTGCAAAATTTGTTAATTTTAACTCTGTAAATTTAATATTTAATTAAAGGTTTAAATAAATATACATTCATATATATATATGAATGTATGTTTATATGATTTATATATATTTATATATAAATCACCTGTGCTGAGATTACAATATAAAAAACCTAAGGATGGTGCCAAGGATGCTTACATCCACATCTTTACAGAACTTATATCCAAACCTGTGCACTTAATAGGCAATCTGATTACAAGTGTATATATGTATTATACAGGATGAGCTTTGAAAACCATTTTCCTTATCTCTCTTTGTAAAGCAGACATTGACAAAAATCATTCACTCAAAACCAGATTCTCTTTAAACAGAAGGTTTAACTTAAGCTATTATAAAATTCCTCAAGTGTTAATAGGCCTCTAATCAATTTTAACTACCTACACATATCACCTTCCTGGAGTACCAGAAATGTATATTAGAAGCATATCAATTTAAGGCACTAAAAAAACCCTAAAATCTCTGCTCTTTCTTGTACTTTACATTCAGTTGGCAAAGTGAGGTAAAGCAGAGGTAGAGCGTGAACCCTAGTTTGGCAGTATGTCAAACTCACTAACCGGGGGGTAGGCAAGATCTGGCCCACCAACTGATTGGATCTGTGGCTGCCCCCACAGCATTCTGCATGGGACAGAGCCACATCCACTCCCACCTGCACCATGCTCCCATCCACACCTTCTGACAGCCCCAGCCCTGGCCAGCACACAGCTTCCCAGTGATGCTGCTTCCAGGGCAGCCCCAGCCACCCAGGTACTGCTTGGCTCCCCCCACCTCCAGCAGGTACTCCTCCTTCTGCCCCTGCTGCACTGCTCCAGGCAGCAGGTAGCATGGGGAAGCAATGACAGCCATGGGAATACGTGCTGGCCACCATACACCCAGCTGGCTGGAAGAGAAGCTGCAGCTAGGCAGCTCCTGCCCCCACACATGGGGCTTCAGTTCTACTTCCAGCTCCTGGCCACCTTCCACCCACTCCACTACAGCCACAGTTCCTTCCCCCCACCACTTGGCTGGGCACATAGTGCCCGACGTGTCCCCACAGCTGTCGCTATTCCCTGTGCTGGAGGCAGGGGGAGCCAAGCAGTACCCAGGTGGCTGCAGCAGCACCAGGAGCAGCCTTGCTGGAAGCTAAGGATGCTGGCCAGGGCCATCAGCGGGTGGGAATGCAGTGCGGACCACCCCAGGCAGGAGCAGGTGGAGCTGTGCCCCATGTGGAGCACCATGGGGGGGCAGTTGTGGGTCAAATGGGACTGGGGTGAACCACCCCTGCACCACACTGTCCAGGTGAGCTGAGATGAACATGCTTCCTGCCTCCCAGCCAGCTCCTTGGACCTAGCACATTTGTCTGTTTTGTTCTGTTCTCCTGGAGCTGAACCCTTTTTTGGTTCCAGCAAAGTATCTTAACATATTATTAAGTTGTTACACAAGTGAGAACGTGCTTTAGGACTCTATAAGAGACAGCTAGTTAAATTCACACTGACAAAGATGACAGCAACAAAATCCCTGCAGTGATTCAGAATACTGCATATCAATAAGCCAACAATGTGTACTGAACTCTTCAAAAGATCAGGATTTGTTGAACTGAGGGAATTGCCCATGAAAGGGATTATAGGACACAATGGCCCAAAACAGCAGGGAACTGGACCCAGGAGGTCCTTACAATCCTTTGCACATTACAGCAATACCTGTGTTCTCCTTTAGACTGAAAATCTCCCTAAGCCAGTGGCAGCAGCCTGTAAGCACAGGACAAGCCAGCTCCATGATAATACATACCCATGCCTTTAGAGTGACACAACCATCTGCAGTAACCAAATACTGTTGCTCACTTTGTATTTTAACTGCTTCAGGATAAACAAGGGAGACAATTTGTGTTTCATAGATAGGAGCACCTTCCCCCCCAGGGCACCATAGCAGGATGGTGTATTGGCCTAAGAGCCAATAGGTTGAGGGATTTAAGCTCAACTTATATGAAATGTTTGCAAAGCGTACTCATTTCTACCTTAGAAAGATGGGAAGTATTCTTTCCTTTCCCTGCAACTCTCTTGTTTTTTAAAACACATACTAATAGGTAGCATAAGGTGATTTCTGGCAGTACTAGTTTTGTTTCAGGACACCACAGTAGCACAGCAGAGTTTCAGAACATCCTCAGAAAGTGTAAGTTTTATGTACTCATAAGCAGTGTTCTAACCACTAGCCCACAATTCCCTGTCTGAGCCAGAACATTGGAAAATTACCTTAGTACTGCAGGGGAAAAGATTGCAAATCTGCTTGGACAAAAGTTGGTGTATCACAGTTATCTCCACTCCTAAAGTTGAGTACAGAATATCAAGAGACTTACAGGCCTTCTAATAATAAGCACCAGCATTGGCAGGAACCTTGCAACAGAGGTTCTATTTCAGTGTTTCAATTCAGAGAGTATCTTCAGTTTTAATTAAAATTGCCACCCCCCCCCCCAAAAAAAAGAAAGATCTTAATTGACCATTAATGACTACCTCACTTCAGAATCTTACAAAGCCACTGACTGATGAACTTTATTAATAATTAAACAGTTCAAGAAATCTACAAAATATTTTCAATTAACAGGAGGAACAAAACCCAAACACTTTCTTTTTCCCTACAGATTTTTCCTCCTGTTCTTTCTCCCTTCCATAATGCACCACGTTTTAAAATAACAGAATAAGAATGAAAGCATAATCTGAAAATGTCAGAATGACATTAAAAAATAAAAAATGTAAAAATAGGAAAAATAGGAAAATAAAGGATGGAAAACTTATGCAGAAGTATCACTATTAGGGAAGACATGCACACACACACTTTTCTCACACACACACTTTTCTCACTGCTGACAAACTATCTTCCATTTATATGTTAGTTTGCAAGAAATTTCCTAATATCGTACATTTTTCCCCAATGACTAGGGAAATATAACTACTTAGCCTATGTCCTTGATTTCATAGCATTACCCTGTTTCTTAGCCTGAGGGAAAACTTCAAATAATCTTGAGCTGACCACTGGACTCCATCAAATCAAGGCTCCCATTGTAACAAAACCCTACTTTCCTGAAATACTAAATGAGTGAGGAGGAACAGAAACAAAACAAACACTAAGCATTTTTTATTGAAATAAGAGAAATCTCAGGTGCTTTAGGCTTTGTGGTTTAAGATTTTTTTTTTAACCAAACACTTGTAATTTCTCTACTGAACTGACATTTGCTACCACAAAAATTAAAGAACAATGGGAATCAAGAGATATGTGGTGCTGCCTAAGCTGCAGAGATACGACATTCTGGTTTTTAGTGAATGTTGTACTCAAGAAAAAGAGCTTCAACATAAGGCCCAACCCTGCAATTTTCTGTATCCAAAAAAATGTCTCTGCAGCAGAGAGAGACTGAACAGACAATCCTGCACTATAAACATGCCTGGTATATAGGGCTGTGTGGGGCTTCGGACAGAGCTTCAGATCCGGAGAAGCTTCGGAGGGTCCGAAGCAGCATGTCTGGGTTGAAGTGCTGCCTCGTTTGGCTTCCCGAAGAGCTCCGGAGCCGCCTCGGGGATCCAGCCATAGGGTATAATGGGGAAACAATAAAATATCTATAAAAGCAAAACTTGAAAGCAAAACTCATGTCACGTCTCAGTGTTGCAACATAGCGGGGTGAAAATTGCAGGG
>NW_017728951.1:54811468-54893372 GCF_001723895.1 Crocodylus porosus
TCTTGCTGGATCCTATGACCCCAGCTGACTTCCTGCCCTTTGGGCGGGGGGCTGGACTTGATGATTTTCCAAGGCCCCTTCCAGCCCAAATGTCTATGAAATCTATGAAATCCGAAGCAGCTGGATCTGAAGCCAGATAGGATCGCTGCCAACTCACACAGGCCTACTGGTATACATCTGAACCCACTTCTAGAGATGGATGAAGGCAGGTGTCGTTCTTGTGTCATTCTTGCTGTATTCTTGGCAGGGGAGTACAGCAAGCTGGTGAAAGACCTACTAATAAGCCTTCAGTGAAATTAACCCAACTAAGCTCCACATAGATGAAAACAGACTTTCACTAACATCTCCGATTACAGGATGGAGTCCCAGCTATTATCATTGGACTTGGTTGGAAGATGCAATTGTACTTCTGAAGTTTCCAAAAATAAAACCATTTGTCCTTCTACAGGCCTTTGCCAGCAATAAAACAAGGAGAAATAAGTACAGACTATGTTAAAACGGGGCCATGTCCAACTGGCAGTTCTCTTAATCATGGCTGTTCTCATTACACAGGCCTGACATTTTGGTGGGGTGAGGGAGAAGAAGGAAAGTGTTTAAGAAAATATCACAAATATGTTAGGTAGCCTGTAATCTGGCAAGTAGGGCTGATTTGAGAGGCTTCTAATTTCATTTAGTTTATTTGGCCTAGTGGTTCATCCAGGCCTGGCCAACCTTGGCCAAGTACTACAGGTCTCGGTCACTCGTTGGGCAGTTCTTGTAGGATTGCTCTTTTGGAATTGTGGGCCTTAGTCATGGCAGAGCTAAATATTCTGCCCACCCATTGAAGTCAATATCAATGGCACCTTGGGAATTATGAGAAACTAACAGAAGATCGAAGGCATCACCTGTATATGTTGTTTCCTATTCAATGCCTACAACCTAGTTTCATATTGTGTGTGCTTAATTCCAAAGTTAAGCTCATGCAGAGAAACAACAAATGAGTTGAGCTGCTTTCTTTTTTTAAAATGGATTGTTTATGAAGGAAAAATTGAGTAACTGGATATTTATTAATAAACGACTAGGGAGGATTATAATAGTATTGCTCAGGCATGCAAAGATGGAGTCAGGAAGGCCAAAGCACAATTGAAGTTGTAGCTAGCAAGGGATGTGAAGGTTAACAAGAAGGGTTTACACAGGTATGTCAGCAACAAGAGGAAGATCAGAGAAAGTGTGGGTCCTTTACTAAATGGGGGCAGCAACCTAGTGACACGATGCATAAAAGGCTGAAATACTCAATGCCTTTTTCACCTCAGGCTTCACAGACAAAGTCAGCTCCAAGACTACTTGGCAGCAGTTTGGGGAGGAGGTGAGCAGCCACCAGTGGGAAAAGGACAGGTTAGGCCTATTTAGAAACACTGGACATGTACATGTTCATGGGACTGAACAGGATGCACCTGAGGGTGCGGAGGGAGTAGGCCGATGCAATTTCAGAACCACTAGCCATCATTTTTGAAACCTCACGGTGATCAAGAGAAGTCCTAGATGATTGGAAAAGGGCAGATCTAGTGCCCATCTTAAAGAAAGGGAAGAAGGAGATCCAGGGAACTATACTAGCCAGCCTCACCTCAGTTCCTGGAAAAATCATGGCGCAGGTCCTCAAGGAATCCATTTCTATGCACTTGGAGGAGAAGGTGATTAAGACCAGTCAGCATGGATTCACCAAGAGCAAGTCATGCCTGATCAACCTGATAGCCTTTTATGATGAGATGAGTGGCTCAGTGGATGCAGGAAAAGCAGTGGTCATGATCTACTTTGATTTTAGCAAGGCTTTTGATAGAGTCTCCCACAACATTCTCTCAGGCAAGCTAAGGAAGTACTGGTTGGATGAATGGATTGTAAGGTGGATAGAAAACTGGCTGGATCGCTGGGCTCAGAAGGTAGTAAATCAATGGCTTGATGATACCAGCTGCAAGCTAGACAAGTGGAGTGCCCCAAGAGTTGGTTCCGAGGCTGGTTTTGTTCAATATCTTCATCAGTGACCTGGAAGATGAGATGGAATGCACACTCAGCAAGTAAACTCAGCAAGTTTATGGCTGACACCAAGCTCGGGGAGTAGTAGATACACTGGAAGGTAGGGCTAGGATTCAGAAAGACCTCAACAAATTGGAGGGTGGGATCAAAAGGAACCTCATGAGGTTCAATAAATGCTAAATCCTGCACTTGGGACAGAACAATCCAGAAGAGGGCAACAAAAATGGTGAGGGGGCTAGGGCACAAGACTTCTGAGGAGAGGTTGAGGGAACCGGGCTTATTCAGTCTAGAGAAGAGAAGACTGAGAGGAGATTTAATAGCAGACTGTGACTACCTGAAGTGGGTTCAAAAGAGGATGGAGCTAGCCTGTTTTCAGTGGTAGCAGATGACATAACAAGGAGCAATGGTCTCAAGTTGCAGCAAGGGAAGCTTAGGTTGTATATTAGAAAGAATTTTCTTACTAGGAAGGCAGTAAAATATTGGAACAGGTTATCCAAGAGGTGGTATAATCACTGGGATGATCTAGTTGGGGCTGGTCCTGCTTTGGGCAGGGGATTGGACTAGATGACTTCCTGGAGGTCCCTTCCAACCCTAACTTTTTATGATTCAATGATTCTATAATCTGATGCACAAGTGCAGACCGGGGACCAATGGGTTAAGCAGCAGCTCTGCAGAAAAGAACCTGGGTGTTACAGTGGACAATAAGCTGAATATGAGTCAGTGTGCCCTTGTTGCAAAGAAGGCTGATGGCTTACCGGGTTGCATTAATAGGCGTGTTGCAAGCGGATCAAAGGAAGTGATTATGCCTCTCTACTCAGCACTGGTGAGGCCACATCTGGAGTACTGTGTTCAGTTTCAGGGCCCCTCCCCACCCCACTACAGAAAGGTATGTGGACAAAGTTGGAGAGAGTCCAGCAGAGGGCAACAGAAATGGTTAGGCAACTGGGCACATGGCTTGAGGAAAGGCTGACAGAACTGGGCTTATTTAGTCAAAGAGAAAACTGAGGGGGCATATCTACACAAGGCATTTACTGCACAGTAGACTAGTTAGCTGCACAATAAACATCTCAATGTCTACACATGCACCCATCCTAGGCTGGAGTAAACTCCACATCAGGATAAGTAAATACAAGTAAATATGCAGCAGTGTGTATGTAGAGATTGCCTCGGCTGGTTGAGGCATGAGAGCAGGGAGTTGGACTAGATGACCTCCTGATATCCCTTCCAGGGTTTGAATTATGGGGAATCAAGGGCAGGGGGCTAAGGCTCCCCCTCCACTCCACTTACACAAGAGCCTCCCTGTAAGATTTGAAAATCATAACCTGGGGGGAATCTCTGTTTCTATTAGGGCATCATGATGTGCAGCCCAGTTTTTTTGCAGACCCTCCCCCGTCCCAAGAGTCAAAGTGTAATTTGAACCCTGGTCCCTTCCAACCCTAATTTTCTATGATTTATGATTTACAGCTGAGGAGATGCAACACATTCTGTCATTTACCAAGACCCATGTCCCCCACAGCCCCCAACCAGGTCTTTCCACAGGGTTTTAAAATTATTTGTTTTGCATTCTAGTCCTGTTTAAAAACGCAAGGAAGTGAAGCAGTCATCTTGGCATTTGTTGAAGCTACAGCATATGCCAGAGCCAATGTTTTCCATTCTAATCACAATAAAAGCCGAACTTTGTGCCTTATTTTTGTCTTCTATTAAAATCCCAAAGTACCTGTGCATTGATGCACTAAACTGAGGCTGTTTGCAGTGTATCAGATCACTGTATGCAATGCCAAAACCATGTGTTGCTACAGTTAGGATTAACACATTTCCCAACTCAAGCTTCTGAAAAAGCTAGCCAAAATTTATAGTTCAGAAGCCTACTTGAGTTCACTTCCACTAGTTATTTTAACAGGATTTGCTGGTGCTACAAGTTTGTTTCCTTTTTTTTCAGAACTATGTATAGAAATTTAGAATACCTTCAGGATTTCACAAATATAGCCTCTCACTAGATTTACCAAGGTGTTAGGCATTTGAGCCAACTAAAGACATTAAAAGTAAGGACTATCAGTTCACTAAATTCCTTGGTGAAAAGTTAAAAAAACAGTAATTTGGGGTATTTTTGGTCCAGAAGTTTCTCTTGCCTCATCCAAACTAAGTCTCATGTACTGTAGAGTAATGGACAGTACCTTGTATTTCCTTGGGGTAAGTAAGAAGTAAAGTGTGAATGGTTCTATCATTCCCAGAATGTGGTTTTCCTATGTTATGGCTGACTGCATCTGCAGAGTATACATAAAGCACAGCAACAAGCGAGCATCAGGCTGACACTATTAAAACACTATAAAATCAGTTTATTCAGAAATCATCCTTTGATCCAAATAGACCAATTCTCAAACGTGCTAGGCCACTGAAAGAGAACGATGAAACAAGCAGGGGAAAAATGCTAGCGTCTTTAGGATGCTAATACAAATGCCCAAAAGAGAAACGGCCAGAAAACAGCCATAAAAATAAATTATTTTTACATATTTATTTATTTATTTTTACATGCAGGGATGGAATTTTTTGTTCCGCGATCATGCCCTGATCTAACAGACAATGAAAATGGAAGCCTGCCATTTACCACTTTTATTTCTATGTTAATTTTGTTTTCTACTTTTGCATACACAAAGTGCAAGTGCATTTATCATAGAAATGGGGACACAAATATTTCATGTGGTAGTGAAATGACTTACTCTGTGCAGAGTACAATAAATGGTCCCAGTATTATTTAGCTGGAGCTGACTCTTTCCATTGAAATATGAACTTTAACAACAATGAAAGACTTTGGATCATAGTTACTTACTATCAGCTTAACATTACTATCAGCTGGCTGACTTAAGTTGCAACAGTCTTCAAGCATATATATAGAATATTAAACAGCAAAAGACAATCCACTTTAATGATTTACAAGCATGTTTGCTGGGAAGAGAAGAAACACAAGGCTGCCTGATTTAAAGGGATGATGTTAAGGTTCATATATGCAAATAATAGGCCTACTCAACTTGGTTTTTGATCTTGGGGCAGTTAAGCACTTCAGCTCATTGGTTATCTGCTTTGGACAAACAGCTTTCCATTATCCTGTTTTCCAGGCAGAGTGGTGAAAAAAAGAAACAAATCCTGGGTATAGGTTTATATTGCTGCTTCTGTGAGCCTGCTGCTCACAGCTGAGAACATTTGACAGGAGTGCTGCTCATTCTGTGAATGTGATCAGCTTCTCAAGGTATGGAGAAGCATGTACTTTATTGGACCAGCTATCTCATTGGAGAGATGTTGCACAAACTCTTGAGCATAAGAGAAGTTACCAAGCAAACCTGGCTTCTTACTTATTCTTAGGCCACCACAGGTAAACTACCACAACTGTACTATGATAAGATCTGTAGGACAGTTACAAATTGAGCACAGGATAAATGCTGGTTTCATCTTAGGGATATCACAGGAAATACAAAAAGAACAGACCTTGCCAAAAACCCAAGCATGCTGTTACCCAAGTGACCTCATGGGTAAGCTACTGATAAAAAGACAGAAGCAGGTCTACAGCCTACCATTTCATTTGCTTGCACCTTAAAACATAAAAACAAATATTTACCCCAAAGTCTATTTGGCTACCCATGAGAGCACAACATAGACTCTCACCAATACTGGCTGGGAAGACTCAAGAGGTGGGAGGAAGGTGGCATGCAAATTGGTAGCAAGTCATCTTGAATTTGCTGAGTTCTCCAAATTTCCCTTCAGCCTATGCCCAATATTTATAGATGGCTGGTTTTAATATTGTAATAAAATGATCTCCGATTGGTTTTATTTACATTTCTTTGTTTCACTGAATCTTTTTGAATTGGACTGAACTGGATCTCCTGTGGACTTGGAAGGTGTCAGTTAGTTGGGATTTACATTCCTGGGAAAGAGGGAAGGTTTATCTTATCTCCTTTCATTCTCCATTGTGGAATACTGTTCCCATTTCTTCTATCCCATAGCTTATGACAGGAGTGGGTAAAATACAGCTCGCAGATCAGATCCAGTTTGCGAGGTGACTGAATCTAGACTGCAGCTGCCGCCACAGCTTGTGCCAGGGTAGCCTGCACTGCTTTCCCACCAGCGCAGCCAGGAGCTGGAGCCAGAGCCCTATGCATTGGGGCAGGAACTACTCAGCTGAAGCTTCCTGCCCACCCAACCAGGATCAGTGCAGCATGGCACGGTGCAGTCCAGCAGGAGTAGGAGAAGGAGCAGGAGCCACTGCTGGAGGCATGAGGAGCAGACCAGCACCTGGCTACAGCTACGCTGGGAATGGCCACACTGGAAGTTGCTCCTGATCTTGCCCCTGCTATGCTGTGTCGCTCTGGGCAGATGGGCCAGCAGCTTCAGCCAGGTGGCTTTTGCCCCGGTATGTGGGACTCCAACTTCAGCTCCTAGCTGCTTTTCTAGGAGCTAGAGCCAGAGCGCAGCACACTAGGACAGGAGCTGCATGGCTGAAGCTGCCCATCCACCTGTACTCCCCCTCCCGGAGTAGTGCAGCAGGGCAGGGACAACAGGGCAGGGACAACAGGGCAGGAGCTGCTGCTGGAGGCAGGGGGAGAAGAACAGAACCTGGCCAGGCTGGGCCTCAGCCATTTGCAGGAGTGCAGCATGGGCTGCCCCACTGAGAGTGGGTGGGTCTTGGCCCCATGCAGAGTGCCATGGAGGCAGTGCCGACTGAGCAAGCTCTGCTGTATGTGCCCCCTACCCCATTTCCCTCCCTCTCCTCACCCACAGCAGGCTCCCAGTATCTAGTGCCCACTTCCCAGTCAGTCTCCCCACACCTCTCTCTCTCTCTCACACACACACATACCCCTCCACCCCACATTCCCCAGAGCTATCATTGCCCCACAACCTGGCCTTGTGATCTCAGCCTCACCCTCCTCTCCCACTGCTGAACACTGCTCCCTGTCCACCCACAGCCCCATAGGAAGTTTTGGTGAGTCGTTGCAGCAAGGGACAGGGAGGAAGGAGAGATGACTCAACCCATGACAAATCATCAAAACTCTCCATGTGACCCTTGGGGGCAAATAATTGCCCACCCCTGGTTTATGGTTTTCTCTGCAAAGGCTTTTGACAAGATTTTTGTTTTTACAAATTATCTAAGCATTTTAACAAACATATATCTGGTATAGCAAAATGGAGAGAAATGCTAGAGGGAATGAAGATTAATCAATCCAAAATGGAATATATGCACTGTAATTTCTCTGAGGTAGCTGATATTGGAAAAGTGCTAATTAATGAGAAAACATGCTCAAAAACTTGACAGATTCAAGTATCTGGGGTCAACCATTCAGTAGAACGTCGAGTTAGACAAAGAGTTAAATTATTGAATAGGATGGACAAACTAGAAATTGGCAATGGGAATATTATGTGACTGGAGACTATCAGTGAAGTCAGTGGTGATGCATAGGGGATGCATGTGCCCCCCCTGAGAGTGCTGGTGTACCCCCTGACAGGCCACGCTTCCTGCTTAGGTGATGGGAAGGGGGGGCAGGTGGGATTGCCAGTGCCCCACCCTGAAAGCACCAGCCAGGAAGTGAAAGTGCTGGATAAAGCACTGCGGCCACTTCTGGGAGCACCGTGGCCACATCCTGGTCAGCACGATCAGCCACGGTTGGTGAAGTTGGCTGGGGGGATTCCCACCCCCTCCCACAGTTGCTGACTGCTTGCTGAAGGGGCACATTCCCCTCCACCCCCTCGCCAGCTAAGGTAGCACCAGTCGCCTATGAGTGAAGTTGAAAAGGAAAGTCTACACAACTTGTGCATCCTGTGTTATTGTATGGAGTGGAGACATGACCCTGAAGAAAACTCAAGAAAGGAGACTGAACATAGCAGAGATGAGAATGCTCCAATTGATGTGTGGAGTGATGAAAATGAATAAAGTGAAGAATACCTAGATCAGAGGATCAGTGAAGGTAGTGGAGGCATCTAAGAAAGTACAAGAGAAGACTTGGCTTCGTCCGGGCACGTTCAAAAGGAGTCTGGTAGAATACGTAGGAAAAGAATTTATCAGAATGGCACTACCAGGAAGAAGGAAAGAGGAAGACTGAAGAGGAGATGGAAAGATAGAGTGGAGAAGGAGATGAGAGAGAAGGAGTTGGAAGAAGAAGGTACATATGAGCAAAGCCAGGATCTGCAACAGCAACCCCATTTTGATGGGAAAAGTGAGAGAAGAAAAACAATATCTATAATAGCAAAATAACACCTAATACATTTGGTTACATCAATCGCTACTATTACTATATTAAGATAAAGCTCTGATATAGTGTATGGTCTTTCCTTATCACCCTTCAGGCCTTATGCTTTGTTTAATTGTGTTTGATGACTTCTGTTGCAGATGTGATAACTAATTTGGTAAGCAAGTAAAGTTTCACACTACTGTCACACAGAAACAGGCTTTGGGCCTTCTGCTTAGCAACACTTTTGCAGCTTACCCCAGACCCTTTGAACATGGTCAGGGCTGGAACAGTGCCCTGGCTCTTCAGGCACTGAATCAAAGCACAAGAAGAAATCCCTCCCGCTTGCTTCCTTGGTGTTCAGACTGGTTGCCGCTAACATTTCAGCCCATCAGCTGCCACAGCAACTAGAGAACTCATCTCACAGAGGTTTATCCCCTTGTACATTTATATTTAGTCCCACCCCCTGCTCAAGCAGGACAATCCCTGACTAGATCATCCCAGTCAAGTCTTTGTCAAGCTGGGCCTTAAAAGCCTTCAAGGATGGAGATTCCACCACCTAAGTAACCTGTTCTTGTGCTTCACCACTGTCCTAGTGAGCATGCTTTCCCTATTATGCAATCTAAGCTTCCTTTGCTACAACTTGAGTCCATTGCTTCTTGTTCTGTCATTTGCCAACACTGACAAGAGTCTAGCACCATCCTTTTTTGGAATCACCCTTCAGGTAGTTAAAGGCTACTATCAAATCCCCCCTTAATTTTCTCTTCTGCAGGCTAAATAAGTCCAGTTCCCTCAGCCTCTCAAGTCATGTGCCCCAGCCCCTGAACCATTTTTGTTGCCTTCTGCTAGACTCTCTCCAAATTCTCCACATCCTTCCTGTAGTGGGGGGCCCAAAACTGCACACAGGACTTAACAATAAGAATAGAGGGAAATAATTACTACTCTCAATCTGAGAGCAATGCTCCTACCAATGCAGTGCAGTATACTGTTAGACTTCTTGGCAACAAGGGCACACTGACTTACTGTTCACTGTAACGTTTAGGTCCTTTTCTGCAGACCTGCTGCTTAGCCAGCTGGTCCCAAGCCTGCAGTGATGCATGGGTTTCTTCCATCCTAAGTTCAGGACTTTACACTTGTCCTCACTGAACCTCACGACATTTCTCTTAGCCCAATCCTCCAATTTGTCTAGATGACTCTGAATCCTAGCCCTACCCTCCAGCATATCTACTCCCCACCACCCTGCTCCAGCTTGGCATGATCCATGAACATACAGAGGATGCAATCCATTTAATCTTTCAGGTGGTTGATGACAATATTGAAAGAAAAACTGGCCCCAGGACTGATCCCCAGGGCACTCTATTTAATACCAGCTGCTAGCTATACATCAAGCCATTGATTCATACTTGTTGAACCTGATGATCCAACCAGCTTTCTATTCACCTTCCAGTCCATTCACCCAACCCATAGTTAACTTTAACTTGCTTGCAAGAATGCTGTAGAAAACCATATCAAAAGACTTGCTGAAATCAAGATATAGTATTCCTGCTGCTTTCCCCACATCCACAGAGCCAGTTATCTCATCATAGAAGCCAATCAGGTTTGTCAGGTATGACTTGCCCTTGGTGAATCCATGTCAACTTTCTAATCACATTCTCCTCTAAGTGCCCCTCAGTAGCAGGGGAAAAAATGTAGTCAGTAGTATTCTGACATTTAGGGTGTGTAGACCAGTGCTCCATGTATGTTTTACAGTGCTGTAATTTAGAGCACTTTTAAAGGCATTATAATAAGTTACAGCGCTCTTAGACATGACAGACGTGCAGTGTTTGGTGTGTGTGGTGGGGAGTGTCTGAGCCTCCTTGCACCATCCAGGCTAGCAGGCAGGGTGTGCTCCACAGCTCTAAGCCTCTGGGACCACACAGGGTCTCAGGGTGTGTGGGGAGATGGGGGGTGCATAGCAGGGGTGTGTGAAGCTTCAGTCCACGATTCAATTCGGAGAAGATTCAGCCTGATTCAGAGGCCAAATCACCAAATCCAAATCTAATCGGGAGAAGAAAAAAACCTCTGAATTGATTCAGAAGCTCCAAATTGATTGGGAAAAGATTCAGAAGGCAGTTTTTCAGGGGAACAGAAACTGAGAAGAAGGAGGGGGAGCAAGAGCGGAAAGACTAACATCTCTAGCTGGCCAGTGACTGTGTTCTTTCTTTGAATCCCCTTCCAATCATAGTGCTCTGGGGGAAGGATGTAAAAACAGCATATAAACCTCTCTCTGCAGGCTTTCTGAACCTTTTATGAGCTGTTTTTGCCTGAACAACAGTGTTTGAAAGGTACTGGATTGGCTTGGCTTCCTACCTAGTCAGTCTCCTGCTACTTTCTGTTCTTAGATGGGATTGGATATAGCTTACTAACTATAATTCCTCTATTTATCCCTCTCCAATCCATTTCTTTCAATTTATATTTGTTCTTGTTTTGGTTCCCCCCTCCCCCCCAACACTTTTTAAACAGAAATCTGCATATTTCCTGGCAGTGTGATCCATCACTGTGCAGGGAAGCACATACAATACACACACTCACACACACGTCATAGAAGAAGTCAGCTGTTATTAAACAGAACACAACACAGAAGAAGTCGGACAGTTATAGAAGAAGCAGCAACGATTATATTATTATTATTATTAGTTATAGTTACATATAAACTAAAGACAACACAGAAGAGGTCAGATAGAGATTCAGATTAACACAAGTCAGAGAGCCATAGAAGAAGAAGAGATATTATTTTAGTTACACACACAACAGTAAACACAACACGGAATAAGTCAAATGGTCATACATCAGGGAAGAAGAGGAGATATGAAGCATGCTGGAAAGGCAGGTGCCAGGTCTTCTGGCAGGAGAGGGAGAACTAGAGCTGCAAGTCCCTCCCCCCACCCCAAATATAGATGCATCCTTTTTCCTGGCAGCAAGGAGGTGGGAGCAGTACCTGTCCCTGCACATTGCAACACCTTCTCTAACTCCATAGGGGAAATAGGCACCAGCAACAGAATGACAGTCTCCTCCCCTGCAACTTCATCTCCCAGTGAGGGCCTCCCATGGCCAGAGAAGGAGATGGATCTGGAATCAGGATTGCCAGAGGAGGAACTGGATCTGGAACCAAGGGACCTACACTCCCTAGCTAAAGAAAATCTGGGGACTGAGAGGGAATCTAAGTTTGTGCTGCACACCCCTCAGTGTTCTACTAGACCCAGATCTCCTTGCCAGGAAGGCACCTCAGAGGAGGCTGTGGATGCAAGTGGCTCAGCTGAGTCAGCTTCTCCTGTTGTTGTGCCTCTGCCTACTGAGGAGGGGGATAATGCAGGATCCCCACCCTCAACCCAGAAATGGAGGAGTAGTGTAGTGTGGGATCATTCTGAGATGACAGATGATCCCAAGTATGCTATCTGTCAACACTGCCAAAGGCAGATCAGCCGGGGCAAGGAGGTGAAACACTTCACCACCACAGTGATGATGTTGCTGCATCCGAGGAGGCAGCACCCCCTTGCCCTTCTTCCTTCTTAGCCTGGAACCAGCATGAGCTTGCAAAAAGGGAAGTCCCCTGCTCGCTCCAAAGCCCCCATCCCCCGCAAAACAGAGGCAGGCCACCCTGGAGTGGTAGGGGAAAGCTGCAGACAGAGCAGGGCATGTTGCAAGGGTGAGCAAGGTCACCAAGAACACTGGGGAGATGCTTGTTCTGGATAGTCAGCCTTTCTCCCTAGTTGAGCGGCCAGGGTTCAGGCGGCTCATGGCACTCGTGGCCCCATCCTACCGAGTTCACACACACCACCTTTAGCAGGATGGTGGTGCCCTCCCTCTGAGACATGCAGGGAGTACTTGAGGGAGGAGCTTTGGAAGGCAGGGCCACAGGTAGCCTTGCACTTCACCTCCAACATCTGGAGCAGCTGGGGTGGAGTTCACACCTACCTCTCCCTAAAAGGCACTAGTGCAATCAGTTAGGCCATTTGTGGGCTCTCCTTCAAGCTGAGGTGATGGATGAGTCCTACACATCAAGGGAGATTATGGTGGTCTTAAACCGCATGGTGCAGGGGTGGTTCTTTGGGCAGGGCAAGCTCACCCACAGGTTCATGGTCACCAACAATGGGGCTAATATGGTCAACGCTGTGTGGCACACAAGCTGCACCTCATAGTCAGGGATGCTTTGAAAGGGGACAGGGCTGCCAATGATGGCACCATCGCTACCACCCAGCTGATTTCAAAATATAGGAAGGTGGTGAGCTATTTCCACCAGAGCATCAAGCGGGGCAAGATGCTGTGGGAGAAACAGGCAGAGCTGAGCTTCCCACAGCACAAAATTATACAGGATGCGGAGACTCAGTAGAACTTCACATACCTGATACTGGAAAGACTGGTGGAGCAACAGAAGGCCATCTATGATATGGCCTTGCTTGGGGAGATCGGGATCAGCAGTTCCCTTAACAGGGCTGAGTGTGATACCATCCCAGATCTTGGTGGTCCTCAAGCCCTTGCTCAAGGCCACCAAGACCCTCAGCACTGTCGATGCCCTCCTTAGCCAGGTGATCCTCATAGTAAGGGAACTTCAGAGCCAAATGGAGAAGTTTCAGAGGCTCAGTGTTCCTGGCTGGGGCAAGCTGGTGTCACCAGAGGTGCAGGTACTGGTAAGGTGGCTGAAGGAGGGCATCAGGAAATGGTTGGATCCACTGTGGTCCAATACGATCCACATGCTGGTGGCCATGTGTGACCCGAGGGTGAAGGCGAGTGTGAGCGCCAGCAAAACCCTAGATCACTGGATGGAGGTACTGGAGAACAGAGTCAGGGAGTCAGAAGGGCAGAGATGGGGATGTGGAAAAAGAGGAACCTCTGTCCTGTGCCAGCATTCCATCCAGCAGCCAGTCTCCTCCATGACAAGTGCTGCCAATGTGAGCCAAAGGCACAGCATCGAGGTTGGGGTCCAGAGGCACCAGACCACAGCATCAGGCAGGTAGCGCCAAGTCCTCAGCGACTACCTATCTCACCGAGGAAACAGAGCTGCTGCTCTGTGACCCCTTGGCCCATTGGGCAACCTGCAGCCAGATGGAGCAGGATCTGGCCACAGTTGCCTGCAAACACCTGTCCTGTCCACCAACCAGTGTTCTGAGTGAAAGGGTGTTCAGCATTGCTGGGGATGTGTTGTGACACCCCACCGCACCTGCTTGGATCTTGGTTTGGTGGAGCAGCTGATGTTCCTGAAGGTAAACCTCCCACTGCTGGGGTTCCCCAAGCTCCACATGCAGATGGAGTGAGTACTACCCTCCTCACTCCGTCTGCACCTATTTCCATTTTATTTTTTTTAACCAGTTAATGCCCTGCTCTCTGAGCTGGAGGTGGCACTCGCTACGTCACCAGCCAGCAAGGGAAGACCATGTCCCTACTGAGCTTCTGTGCCAGGGTGAACTTGGAAGTATGGACTGGGGCTATCAGGAAGGAGGAGGCCCCAGGTCCTGGGCATAACCACTAAAACTGCACTCTGCCAGGGTAAGGGAGGCCTGGTGGGACTGCTGGTGACGTGGCAGCCCCAGGAAATGCCACGACCGAGGATCCCCCTGGTGAAAGGTGGGTGGGAGGCACCATAACCTCTAGCCATCACATGCACGCACACAGTCCTGGCTAGGGAAAGCCCAGACTCGTCACGTGCATGGTCCCCTGGTGGTGCCAGGGAGCACTAAGGAAGCTCGAAAAGGCCATAGGATATTGGAAGAACTGCCAGAAATTTGACTAGCATACGGAAGTTATTTTAGGTGCTGTAAAAATACAGTGCTTCAAATTTAATACCTCATTTAACAAGGATTAGTTTAAAATGCTGTACCCCTTCTTAAAAGTAATGTAAAGCCATGCACATCTGTTAAGTCATGGCAATAAAATGCTTTAAATGGCAAAAAAAAGCAACTTCTGTATGTTCCCATGTTTTCTTGTAGTAAAATGGCTATAACAAAAGGCCAGTGGTAAATATCTATAGGTATTTAATCCCCTGAGTCCTTTTTAGTGTTTTCCTTGCTTTGGAGAGCAGGGTTATTGTCCCATTCCGCTGCTGCACTGCCTGCAACAACTACAGCAGGTTATTATTTCTACATATCCAAAAGGCCAAGTATCTAAAATTAATTGATATTGTTCTTGCAAGTCTGAGCTTTCTTGGTATTTGTACTGCCCTTGCAGGTCAAATGCCACTTGTTCCAAAAGGTGCCTTTTCTTTCTTTCAGAACTTTTCCCCACCTCCTCCCTGCTCACAAATCGTCTTCTCACCTCTATGATGCCTTGTATCTCCTCCTCTGGCTTCTTCATTCATCCCAATCACTTCAGCTTAGAGAAGAAGCAAGGGGTGGAAAAGAGGTATTCCAGTCAGGCTTGAAATGCTAAAGTGAATCTGTGAAGTCTGGGAAGTAAATTTAGATAGGGTACCAAAATAATGTGCAATTATTCTGCCAGAGTTGTCAGTGAAGATATTTGCAGTTTCACTGCAAGTGATTCTACACCTGCAAAATAATGTTCCTTTTCCAACAATGCATCTCAAAACATAGTTTTGTCTTAAAGCCATATTTAGAGATGAAAGAATCTGCCTTTATCTGACTAAAATATTGAGTTTCAAGAAACAATTCAGTCCTTATCCTAACAGAACTCTTTTTCAAATGAATTTGTTTTCTCTGTGCATGGCATAATGTGCCAACACTGGCATGTAATGCCATATGCATGTTGAATCAAGAGGAAAATAATCCTGCTTTCAAATAAAAAAAAAAATCAAGTTTTGATTAAATGGTCAGTTTAACTGTAAACATTTTCACTCTGATATTTATAACAGCTTCATATACCTATGAATACCTGAAAGAATCATACAGAAGATAAAGGCTCTGCCCGGTAGCTTGTTTCAGTCATATTTTCAGTGCTCGATCCCTCAGGGCCTAAATTCATGCTATATGTCAGCTGTTATTACAGACTACCAGACGGATTGTCAAGGATGGTTAATTTTTACATCCATATGTCAGATTCCAAGCTGGTTAGCATCTTAAGGAGCAGATTATTTAAAAAAAAAAAAAAATTTGAACTGAATGAAATCCTTTTTTGCTTTTGGCCTAACAGCAAGTACAAGTCCCCCAAAATGTCTCTCCCTCTCACCTAAACACTTCCAATTCTCTTTTCATTTACAACCAGAGCCAGGAACCAAACCCACAAGTATTGGAATCCCAGTCCAGCACCTTCACCCCAAGCCTAGCACCTTCACCTCAAGCCCATCCTTCCTCTGCTCCTCTATTCCAACTTTTTTTTTTCCAGCCAGTCTTCCTGCCTCACTAGTGGCAGGCAGGCCTTTATTTCTTCATGCTGCTCCATGAGCCTGGTGCTTCTTTACTTTTCTTCACCCTTTACGTAGATTCTTCCTGGGTATGGATTTCTTCCAACATAAGCAAAGCCGACACTCCTGTTGCAATGTACCATGAGACAGTCACTTTTGTGTGGAAGGCTTCTCTATTTAGTGAGGAAGCACTTTAGCGCAGGAATCCTCATCCATAGTGCCAAGAATGCTATAGAAGTCAGCTGTTGGTTACCATATTTATGTATATACCAGATGCCTTGCTTTCCCAGAAATTAGCCCACCAGAACTGGGGTACACAGGGAGGCTGGTTTTCTATCCAGGATAAAAGCAAGGAACAACTACGGCTGCTTCTCTAACTTTCCTCTAGCCATGGGCTGCAGAGGGAGGAATGAAGCCCAGTCTTCAACAGCAGCTAATTTTAACCCTTTTACAACTACTACTGAATTAGCAGTATCTTTTGACCAAAAAATTTTTCCATTTCAGCTGTGGCTGTGACAGGGTTAAAACCACAGATTCTGCCTCAGCAGAAAAGGGAAGGTGAGTGCTCTATCACTGCTCTATGCAACCATGACTTGGGAAAACTCTTTTTTCTCTTCATTCTGTCTTTCTAAAAGAAGATGCATGTCTTATGTGTGCATGTGTGGTATAAGAGCAGTAATTCCCCTTAGAGATAGAACTCTTCAGTACAGGTTAAGACAGAAACATGCATCTAATTTTACCATGTCAAACAGCTACTACATTTTTGTCAAAAATCCTCAACCCTCAAGTTTTCTTCCTGTACCATGGCCTCTTTACCCCAGTAGACCAACCCTACACATGGGGTCAGTCACATACACATCTCCTTATACACACCCACACATCCCAGGTAGCATTTTCTTCCATTCCTTCCTTCATTTCTAGTTTACCCACTGGTTTAGCAGGAAAGGCCTATTTGCAACCTCTTAGAAAGCAAAAACCAATATTCCTAGTAGTTTTCCCATTTTATTTTCTCCTTTGGAAGCAGTAATTGATGATAATGCTATACAGCTGATGGACTGGTGCCTTGAAGTCAGAACATCTTTCCTTCAAAGGCCTCTAGGTTGAAAGCCGTGTCCAGGAATTTTCTGAGTGACACCATATGAGTGTTCTTGTTACCTGTGGCAGAAGCAGCAGCTGGTTCTCGGCCAACATACCTACACAACGCAAGACACAATTAGATGGATAACAGGAGAGGGAAGAGACAGAATATGCTGAAGCTGCTTTAAAAAGTGAACATGGAAACTAGTTAGCAGCATTTAAGTTTGGGTCCGGGAGATATATGCATTCTATTATGGCCCCTCCTGGATATTCAGTGTTATTGCAGGTTTAAGGCAGAAGACCAGATGAAAACTACTCTGTGGCCTTTGATAGAGCTGATCTATACCAGCTTGGAACCTGTCCCAAGAGGGCTATTCAACAGTACGGGTCTATGTGTAGGTGGCTCTTGCTAGCTGCACACACACAGCCTTACCAAGGATAGCCCAAATCACTCCTCCAGTCACCCTACAGCAGTTCAGGAATAAACAAAAGCTCAGAGAAGAATAATCACACGAGTAGATCATGACCTATTCAACAGCTATCTCCTGTGAGACCCAAGACATGGAATGGAATTTCTACAAGGAAAGACTATTCCTCAAAAACAATGGTAATGCAACAGGGCCAAGAAATATAAAAAAGGCAGAGGAGAAGCAGGAGGTTGTTAGCCTGTTAAGCTGCTATTGATTTTTCTGTACAACTGAAAAATAGCTCAGTGTTACAGATCCTGGGGGGGAAGAGGGGGAGTGGAAATAACAATAAAACGAAAATTTCCAGGCTCTTCCTCTTCAGGATATGAGACTGGATTAGAATATTCTTCTCTACTGCTTAAGCATCCACCAGGTAACAGGAGGTAAGCAATGTGGGTACACACAAACTAGAGGAGGGAGTGTGATGTTTATGTATTGGTGATATAGCTGCTGAAGTGATATAGGGTTTTAATCTCTCCCCTTCCCCTTATATCCCAAACTCAGACGTTTTAAGTTTGGAGGAATTTGATTTTTCCACAACTGGCAGGCAGATTAACCAGTAGTGCAGAAGAGACAGCAGTCATCTAATATTTCATACCATATGGGTCGTGTGTGGTTCACAATAGTGCGGAAACGAGGTTTCACATAGTCATAGAATCCACTGTTTTTGTGCTCCTCCTGACACCAAACTAAATCAGCTCCAGGATATCTCTCAAGCTCTTCCTTTAACAGATCAAAGGGGAATGGAGAGATCTGAAAAGGAGAATGGACACTGAAAGATAAATGGCAAAGATCTTTTCCATGGTCAGATACCACAGAGAAATTTTATCTGTCAAAATTTATGTAGAACTGCTACCCATTTATTAGAAACTACACAGTAGTTACAGCTAGCGGACTGGGTAATAGAGGTTAGAACCAGAAGCTACCAAATTCTAATCTTGCTTTTGCCATTTTTTTCTTGATCCCACAATCCCCATTTTACAGATAGGAAAATTGCTTAATCCTCCTAAGCCCCTTGTGAAGCAGGCAAGCAGTAATGTTTCTGAAAATCTGATTTTATATACAACTGCTACATATCATCATCATGCCAGGCAAGTACAAGCAGTTTAAAAGCTAGCTCAGTTACAATCTGTGGCAGAAAACAAACTTAAAGTCTTCTTTTCAGTAAGGATCAGGACACTCACCTGCTCTAGCCGAGTTAGAGCCACTTGCCCTTCCAAATCTTGGTTTTTCCTCTCTTTAACAAGATCATAATACACTTTCCCCGTACAGAAAATCACCCGCTTAACCTCACTCGGCACTTCCACTGCAATTCCTTCCTCTGGAATCACTCGTCTGAAGCTTGCACCTATTAATACCAAAAGATCTTTTAACATTAGTTATTCTGACACCATTTATTTGAACACGCTCCAGAAGGCAGCCCATTACAAGATAAGCAGCTTATCCCAGCTCTCCTGAAACCAGATTTTAAACAGCAATTTCTCTTTTGGCATGCACTGGACTGCTGTTTTTACCTACATTTCATGTGCTGTAGACTAGACTTAATAGCCTTTCATTGCTAACATGGATATATTTTAACAGGGCATGCCGTCAAGTAAGACAAATAGCTGTTAATTCTGCATTTAAGTCTGGAATAAAGAAACACATTTTAGAATGCCTTAAGGTACATTCTCCACATGCCACCCTCTATTTTATATTCCAGTGAAATATTAAGACTATGTTACTAGCCTCTTTGTGTGATCAAAGCCTTTTGTTTGAGACATTAAAAAGGATTATCTGGAAAGAGGAGACAAGAAACCAGTAATGGACATAACTATGTAATACAATTTAGACTGTATATCACAAAACTACCTGACAGTAAGATGTATTCTCCCTCTGGACCCATCTCAAGAGACTTGGTTGAAACTTTTGCTAGGGACCCACAAAACTAGAGTGTACAATAGGGGCAATCCTGCATTGGCAGGGAGATAGACTTGGTCTTACAGGTCTTTTCCATCTTTCACTCCTATAAGTGATTACAGCTGTTCCTGTCTCAACCAGCCATGAGGTGGCAAATAGTAGCATTGACCTCCAAGTCTCAGCCAATGCAACACACCCACATATCAGGAAAATAAAATCCTGTTTGCACCATTTATCTTACAGAGAAGAATAGATACAAATGCATGAAAAAAACTGATTTATGTCCAACTTATCTAGTCTGACTGAGCAGAGTTCATATTTTAAGACAACTATGAATGTGCTTTATGGAGCTAGCCTCCTCCTTTCAGCCTTCACACTTTAATAAAAAAAAGTAAGCAAGGTGGCGAGCTAATATACGTAACCCTTTGTGAAACTAGAGTGTACAATAGGGGCGAGCTAATATACATAACCATTTGTGAAACTAGAGTGTACAATATGTTGTCACTTACAGTAACAACATTCAAGTACATTTATTTGAATATTGAACTAGAACCCTTGGCCACTACCATGGATTAATACAGAATAAGTATGGAAAGTAAATAGTAAGGGGACAGATAAACACCTAACTTGGTTAATTTATATTGGTTTTGTATGCCAAATATAAGTAACACCAAATTAGGAATGGGCACACAAGCAGCTATCCTGGGACAGCTCACAAAGTAAGCATATCTTATTGAATCTCATTACTAGGCACAATAGGAAACACACAGTTGCCTGTTTTCCCTTTAGTAACGGGCTTTTCTGAGATAGATGTATACAACTGACACCAGCAGACACTTACTCTAGAAACAGAATTACTGCAGAAGAGTAATTACAACACATTACCCTGGCTCAGGTTTGGCCCACTTATGGTCAAGTTATTCCTTCCCTTCTGAGAGGTAACTGTAAATGCATTTAAGTTAACTTGTTTAAAGGTACACTGGTATCGTGGTCAAGTAAGTGTCTGCTCCCCTAGTCAGTTGGTTTCATCTTCAGCTAGCCCTTTACTCAATGTAAACCAGCTCCTCTTCTACCCAGGGGCCAGGCACTGTAACAAACCTACTGCAAGCGGATAGCTTGGAAAAGCTGATCATGCATCCATTCCTTACCACAGAGAAAATTTAATACAGAGTGGGCATATCTATACATTTAGGTGCACCTACATTTAACATGCATCAAGGCAACTTCTGCTTGCATCTAACCCATGTGCACATTAAAGTGTATTAACACTGTGTACATGGACTGACGTGGAAAGTTAGTCCCACATCAGTCCATATACAGCATTAATGCACTTTAACGCGTCCACGCAAGTGTAAATGTACTTTAGCTATTTGCGCCTAAATTTGATACTTGCTTTTGCAGGTATAAAATTTAGGCACAAGTAGCCTAAAATTGCCATTTCACGGGGCATTAAGGGCATGCACATGTAGTCACACGCCTTTAATGCGTCTTAAGTCGGCTGTCAGATGTTTAATTCTCCACTTCCCCTGGTTAGTACCTTAATTAAATTTGCAACAGGACAGGAGGTGTCCAGAACTGAAAGTGGAAGCAAGTGACAAGTCACTCCTTGAAAGAAAAATAAAGTGGGGAATTTTTTAGAACAAAGTTACCTTATGAGGACTTTATACAGGCAATTATGAGGTGTTACTGAAAATAAAGAGAAGATTCATTATTTGGATCCAGGCTCTTCCAAAATCCTGAGAGATTTCTTTCCCATGCGCACTTTGTAGTTGCCGTAGAAATAAGGGGTTTTGATCTCCTAGGAAGTTCATTATCTGTGGAATGAACACCCTGGGTCCTGTATTAAGGATTAACTGCTCATAAATGAATGTGTTCACAAATTTTGTAACTGGACCTACCAGATACCATTTCATCAAAACTGGATTTGGCTTCAGGATGCCTCAGCAGTGACTTGGGTGTCAAAATGATCAGCTGTAAAAACAAATTGTTACAAATCTCAGAGGCTGCTACTAGCTTCATCACCTTCCACACACATGCAATATTAACACTACAAAAATGGTTCTTGCATGTGACACCCTAGAACAGATACTAAGTTAACCCAGTGCATAGGACTAAGCTAAGCAAATAAAAAAGGAAACTACATTCTATGAAAGTCCTTTATTCCACATTAGGATTCTTTAACTCTGGGGTTTTCAAAGAGTCACAAAAGACACTAAAGCTGCAGTTCCATGACTCTTTGGAAATCTTAGCATGGATAAATATTTCCTTTGGGGGACAAAAGACAGTGCATTAAAGTGTGTGGATTAGGGTTGAGAGCCATCATATATTTTAATGCTAAGTATCAGAGTGTGTCTTAGTCTTCAAACTGCAGAGAATCTAAATTAATCCAGAAAGATCCATTCAGTTAAAACTATTTTAACATTTCAGTGCTAGTGGGACAGAACTGACCAAAGTGAGTCACACTAGCCACCGGAGTAATCCACGGGGGCATAGAATGGATCTCAATTCCAACTACCAGGCTCTCCAGTGTAGAAAAGCAAGGCAGTGACAGCGCTGTGCTAGCTTGACCTTGTTCTAGACTGAGAGAGTAGAAATCTCAAACTGAACAAGTGCTTTGGACAAATCTTTTTTCAAATTAATTGTAAGTGTACCAAATCTCAATTCTATGGGCACCCAGGCTGAACTTCACCCAACAGTATTACAGCTACACAAATGGAAATCCCTAATGCAGAAGAACCACTAATGTATGTTACACAGCTGTTCTAGCTGAAGTGGACTGAACCGTACTAGTGCATATCACGAGATGCAAGGAAACAACATCTACCCCAGGTGTCTGCACTGGAGCAAAAACATGTCTGTGCAGATCAGATACAAATGAAAGCCAGGTCAGCAGAAGATGGCACTTTCTGTGCAGACAAATGTGCTTTCCAAGCTCCAGCATCTGTGTCCAGAGGTAGTAGAATTTATACACAGAACCCATGTGAGTAATAGAATCCCTGGAATCAGTGATTAAAAAGCATGCCGGGTGTTTGCACACCTGAAAGGAAAGCTGAACAGAAAACCAAACCTTGCCCCAAAATGTCAGTCTCCAGTTTGCATGCATTCAAGTTTCTTACTGAAGTCCATCTTCTACTGAGTAGTATGTCAATATAAAAAACAAAACTCTAAATTCAAGTGGCTCACTGTAATTTGAAGGCAGGGTAACTGATCACCTACTGGTTTTCTGAATGGCAGTGAGATCTGTCTTCTGAGGACATGAAAATAATTGGCTGGAGTTGAACAGTTCACCACAATCCAGTTGCACTCGTAGAGCTGGGAAACTTCAAAGTGTTCACTAAACTCCTAAAAAGGGCATTAAAAAGGCATCAAAAGTCTCCCTCCCTTTTCATTCCACCCTCTTTTCTACTTCCTTCCTTGCACACCAAAATCCATAACATTGAAACCTAGGAAATACAGCAGTTTTGGAGCACTAGAGGCTACAAACTCTGCTTTAACAAATGCATAACAAAAAACCTGTTCAATACTTTTTCCCCCATCACTCAAGTTCTAAACAAGAGCCCACGGAAGTCAATGAAAAGCATCCCTTAACCACTGATTTCAGCAGGCCTTGGCTCTTTTTATTTGTATTCAGTAGAAGCTTCTTAGGACTTTAATAACAAAAAACTCTGAGGATTACTTCCCTAGCAAACACATTTGAACTTCTCACTGTTCACTACACTGTTCATATGCTTTCCCCACAGAACAACTGATCGTGTTCCAGCCAGTGGCTATAGGAACAAAACTGAACTTTCTCTACTCCCTGATACTTTGCTACAGCACCAGAATAGGAGGACAGAATAAAATTGCACTTAGATGCGTAAGTCCACTTACATGCTTAATAGGTGGAACAGAATCTGGCCCTGGGACTAGGCAAGGAAGCTGCAATTGGCATTCAGGATTTAATGGTGTGATGGTTATAAATGCTCAAGGGAAGTAGGTCTTGCAAGTGGGTAGAGCCACAGGAGTGAATTCCCCAGTGAAAAAGGACTAGGGGTGGAAAAGCATGTTACAAAGCACTGGCAAGTTTGCTTCTGGCGCTCCCCATCTTCTAAGTGCCTGAATTTACAACATTGTAAGTATTTTTAATGCAGTTGCATGTGTGTAATTCTTAACTCCTCCTCACTCTCCCTGCCCATTTTTTTCCAAAGGATCTATCTATTGCATCTCATCGTTAGCTGTAGAATACCATTCTAAAGTCCAATATTTCAACAAGTTGTCCTATAAGAACATTCTCCCTTAGCCAACTTTATTATTTCCTCCCAGAACAGACAGTTAAGTGCTATTTGGTGGCAATAAATAAATATCTCATGTGATAAAGCCAACAAAAACTCTGCTTAAAATAAACCTCTGAAAAGCTGAAAGCCAAAGGAAAGTCATTACTGCTGACAAGTCTACTTACTGGATAAGCATCAGGATCATCATTGCTCATCTGCAGAAATCTTTCAGGCCTGGCTGAAGAATGCTCCGGGCCCTGGTAATCACATTTTAAACACAACAGCCAACAGTTTAGATGTCCGACTAGATCACTCATGACACATATGCCTCCTGTCAGCCTAATCATCACAGAGCAGCACTGGACCAGGCTGCTCCACCCTCTCAAGCGGAGAAGCATTGCAACAGCAACAGCTAAAAAAGAGGGAGGCTTTGAAGAAATGAATAAGAGGCTCCCCTCAATAAAGCCATGATGGTAAATGCTTTAAGCAAGGTTTGGATCAAGCACAGGTACCTGATCCAAGGCAGCTACCAATAATTTCTGTCTTAATTCAACACGTTTGAGCAAAGCAGAGAGGTATCTGTGACAAGAGCCTACTTGCCATTTTAGGAGGGTGACGTGTGGTAGTGAAACCAAACTTATGTTCCCTTAAAAACAAGCAGCATGTGCAAGGCATGATGTCTCCAGGGCACCAACAGCTGGAACACAACCTGAACCACCAGTTCCCTGAATCATCTACTGCAATTCATTTTAGCATGATTAAATTTTAGCTGGCACAAGTAAGCTAACTATTCATTAGATATCCTTGATAAGGATTTTGCACTGTGCTAAAGTTCAAATATCTAGCATGTGGATAGTGTTTTCAGGAAATGAAGACACTTTACTGACCAAGTAAGCACAATTAGCTCCACTTCACAATAAAGGAGAGGCACACGGGCCAGAATAAGTCAGAATCTATTGCCCATCCAGCCTCTATTCTGCGCCTTGATTTTAATATATTGCTAATGTTAGTCATCTCTCCTTGTATGGGTGCTCTGGTGAACAGACGTTCTCCCACTTCCTGATGCACACCCCTCATACACTTACAGGCTGCCACCAAGTCACTGCTGAGCCTATGCTTCTCCAGGCTGAAGAGTGACAGGTCTCTCAGCTTCTCCTCATAAGACCTGCCCTCTTGTTCTCTAATCATTCACATGGCTCTCCTCTGGACTGTCCTCAAGCATGACCACGCTAGTGGGGGAGGGAGCTTGGATTCTCCCCAGCCACTGCTCCAGCTCCTAGCATGGCAGCCAGGGCTGTTAGCAAGATGCTCATGCCAGGAGCTGGGGGGGAGCTTTCCAGGCCCAGACTGGCTCTTCTCCAAGATTCCAGCAGGGGTACCTTCCCCAACCCCCCTCTCCCTCCTTCCCACACTCCACAGGAAGCAGACTGTCCCCTGTGTGACAGCCCCACAAATGCACAGGGGATATAGGCAGAATCATCCTAAATTAACCCTCACAGGGTACCTGTACACAGGTTCCCTAAGGCGCTGTGCTCTAGAGCAGCGGTCTCCAAAGTGGGGTGTGCACAAGACAATCCACTGGGGTGCGGGAAGAAAATATTAGAACTTCTATTTATATTTATTTTTTATCTAAAAGAAATAAGAAAGAAATTAAGCTTTACTAATATTTAATATACGGATTGACACTGGCGCCCTCACTCAGCCTGTATGTCAGATGGTTACGTGTCATGTAGGGTACACGAGGTATCCTGAGGGAAGAGTGGGAGTTCCACAACGCAGAGGGGTTGACAGTGGCACCCTCACTTGTTCATTCACTTTCCACGTATTGCAATGTATTGCAGTTTACGTGTGCCCGGTTAAGTGGATTTACGGATTACATTATCTAGTTTTAACTAAACTAACCCTCACAAAATGGACAAGTGGCTTAAAAAGATTCCTGAAAAGAAACAGCAGATTGAAGATAATACTAATAATGCAAGCACAAGCGAACAACAAGAAAATGGCAGAGCTAACACTTCTCCTACTCCTAGTACGAGTTCTTCGTCAGCCACATTATGAGGTAAAAACAATGACGAGCAAATCAGATCTGACAAGAAGTCGGCCAAAAAAATTAGAAATTATCAAGAAGACTCTTTGAAATATGGATTTACATCCACTATCGTTAATGATGAACCTCACCCTAAGTGTATATTGTGCCTTGAGATATTAGCCAATGATAGTATGAAGCCATCACGATTAGCAAGACATTTAAAAACTAAGCATCTAGAACATGAAGACAAACCTCTACAATTTTTTCAGCAATGTTTTCACGTGATACTCAATCTAGTACTTTACAAAATTTCACTAAACTTAATGATAAATGTTTGGAAGTCTCTTTTGAGGTTTCTTACTTAATAGCGAGAAACAAAAAGCCACATACCATTGGGGAAACACTTGTTCTTCCTGACGTGGTAAAAATGACTGAAATAATACACGGAAAACAATATGGCAACAAACTAAAATACATTCCTTTGTCAGCAAATACTGTCGGAAGATGCACAGAAAACATTGCTGAAGATTTGAAGGAACAAGTATTAGAACAAATTACGCATTGTGGGAGGTTTGCTATACAGTTGGATGAAAGTACAGATACTTATAACATGTCTCAGCTTATGGTATTTGCTAGATTCTGTTTCAATAATGAAATACATGAAGAACTACTTTTTTGTGAGCCACTGAAGGAAAGATGTACCGAGAAGATATATTCTCAACAGTAAATGACTTCTTTAATAAAAACAATGTTTTATGGAAAAACTGTGCAAGTGTAACCACTGATGAAGCGGCTGCTTTGACTAGAATAAAAAAAGGATTCTGGGGTAGGGTTACAGAGATAGCACCACATGTGAAATTCACCATTCATAGGCAAGCTATTGAAGCAAAGAACTTGGAGCCAGAAGTGCACAAAGTGCTACAGGATGTCATTGATGTGGTTAATTTGATAAAAACAAAACCTTTAAATAGTAGAATCTTTACAATACTTTGTAATGAGATGGGGAGTGACCATGAAAATCTTTTGTACCACACAGAAGTTCACTGGTTATCTCATGGGAAAGTGCTTAAAAGAGCTGTCAAACTTAAAGATGAGTTACACATTTTTCTTTTACAAAAAGACAAGTGTTCAAAATTTGCTGACTTTTTCTGTGATGACAAGTGGCTGTCAGTAGTACGCCACCTAGCAGATATTTTTGAAAAAATAAACACACTTAATCTGTCCGTTCTAGGTAAAGGTGACATTTTAACAATGAGTGAGAGGGTAACTGCTTTTCGAAAGAAACTTGTGCTATGGAGAAAGCATTTTGAAAACGGATGTTTGGAAAGGTTTCCATCATTATGAGATTTTGTTGCCGAAAACAATGCAAGCGTGTTGGAAACAGAATTTTCTAACCTGTTTAAAAATCTTCCAAACAAAGAGTTTCAGTGGGTTTTGAACCCATTTGTTAAAAATATAAAATATAAAAATTAATTAACTGATTAATTTGCAACTGACTGACATCAGGGAAAATGGAACTTTACTAGCCAAATTTCAACAAAAACCTTTGCATAATTGGTGGACGAGATTGAAAAATGAGTATCATGATTTAGTAAGAACAGCCAATGATGCACTTCTTCCATTTGGATCCACGTATCTTTGTGAGGTATCTTTTTCAGCTATGACAGCCATTAAAACCAAGTATCGAAATAAACTGAACTTAGAACCAGACCTTCGAATCGCTGTATCACAAAGTGTTAAACCAAGATTTTCAAAAATAATGAAGCATATTCAATCACATTGCTCTCACTAAAAAATATTATTATTAACAATAATATTTTTAGTGACAGCCAAAAGGTTTTTTGTACCATTAATAAATAAAATTAAAAAAAAATATTGTTTATTTCATCTTTATCTCATCCTTTTTTAATTTCTATTTTTGTGTATGTTTTATAATGTACATAATATATTAGTACAGTAGTACATGTATATAAATAAATATACATATATTTGGGGTGCATGCTCAAAAATTTTTTAGTGATAGGGGTGCACGATCAAAAAGTTTAAAGACCACTGCTCTAGAGCACCTTCATCTAACAGCTGATTTAATGATGGGTTTTTTTTTCATGGATGAGCTATTTTAAAAGCACTCTGCAGCCATACAGTTATGTTACAGCTGTACAGCACTTTCAAGGGCCTCATCACAGGAAAAATGTAACTTCTGTAAGTGTCCAAACACACACACACACATTTATATAGCAAAAGAATGCTTTAACATGTCAGCACCACATTCATTTCTCATTAAAAAAAATTAAGGATCATGCATCTACACGTCTATTGCAAAAAGGGAACAGTTCTGTAGCTTTTATTCTACAGTTTTATGTTCATGCATGCTTCCTGCTCCAGCCAGTCAGTGAAAGCCTTACCATTCCTTCCATTCCATGTGGCAAAAGCAGTACAATCCCATTGTGACGAACCCACTTTGCCTGCCCTGAGCTGATAAACTGGTCTATTATGCACTGTGCAGTGTTGTGAAAGTCACCAAACTGAGCTTCCCAGCACACCAGAGCATTGGGACTTGCCATGGCAAAGCCAAGCTCAAAACCTAAGAAAAGGACAAAAGGAAAAGAAACGAACACCCTGGTTAGAGCTATGTTCTGTTTCACATAATTCAGCCCAGTACCTTTATATTGAAGCTATATTACACAGATTGTTCATTTGTCTTCATGATCATTGGCCATGAGGTCCAAAGGACAGTTCAGCATCATTGTGTTGTAGACTATTTAGCATAACTCAGGGTACACCATGAAGAACAGTCTACATTCACCTTATTCTTACAACATACATCCTTCCCCACTAAGAAAACACCTTAACTAAACCATGAAGAGAAAAATAGATGGCACTTCCAAAAGAATGGCTTACCACAAGGCGGCATGGTTGCCCCACTTTTATTCAACATCTACATTAATGATCAGCCACTTCCTGCCGGATGTCTGTTTCATCTGCGCTGACAATTTCTGCATTACCACACAGCAGAAAAGTTTTGAGGACACAAAGAAGATCCTGGAGAGGGCACTGAACATGATGTCAGATTATGACCTAAACAAGGTTTTGTTTTCTCTCAAATCCAACCCTAACAAAACTCAAATTTGTGTTTTTCATCTGAGAAACTTAGCTGCAGAATGACACCTGAATGTCATCTGGAGTGACCAGTCTCTTGAACATCAGAACCACCCAAATTACTTAGGGGTAACACTGGACTGTACACTTAGTTACACAAAATACATATTAAATATCAAAGCCAAGGTCAATACATGAAACAACATTTTGCGCACAATCATCCACCCTATGCACTACTGTTTTAGCGCTTTGTTTCTCTGTGGTTGAATATGCCTGTACCACCTGGGCTTGCTCAAGTCACAGTAAACATATAGACACTGCCCTAAACTGATACATGCAGAATTGTAACAGGCTGCCTAAAATCCACCCCTGTTCCCTGCCTATATGCACTATCAGGAAGAAAGTAGCAGGCAGCATTGACTGGCAAATACAAGAGTCAGACGATTGCCACCTGCTATATGGACATCAACCAGCGCACAATTGTCTCTCACCAACAAACAGCATTTTGTCCTTTACCATGCTATTGACCACATCACTGGAATCACCCAGAATTACCTTCTGTTCACCCCCCAGTTAAGAGTTAGCATCCGGCTCCAATTACAAGTGGCATAGATGGCAGAGCCTGAACTGCTTAAGAGCGGGGCCTCTAAGTAAATGACCAATGTGTTTTTTAGGAGAAGCAACCCATGGATCATCTATTTCCTGAGATGCCCTGAAGCACCATAATGCACCCCACCAGATCTGGCAACAACAACACTGGACACAGTGGCCTGTGCAGAATACTGGGAGCAAACCATATAGAAAGGGTGGACTGGAGAAACGACAAAGAAGCCCTCTCTGTGCATTTGATGGAACTCTACTGGATCTGCACAATACTACACATAAGGCAATCAGCTGGCTGCAAAAGTCAGATATAAAATTGTGAACATTTCTTCTTGCTTTTTAATCACTATCATCATACACTAAATAATAAAAAACATGGATTGCACTCCAGTTTTCTTAAACGTTTCTCCAGAAAGCATATATAATAATGGCCAGATGCCAAGAACAATACGTAAAACTTGATATGAGTTTTTTCCTTGTACGAACTCTCATTTTCCATACTTCTTCCAATAATTAGGTTAGTGTCCTTTCCTGCTGCAATAGGTCTGTCCTCAACTCCAGTTTCACAAACCTCCTTCACCAGCCCTTTTTTTGCCTCATTTCACCCTCTTATCCTTCTTTTCTTCACGTTGTATTGACGCCAAACAAATGCTGTTCTATAATGTGTTCTTAAAAATAGAACATTCCAGGCAGAAAGCTACCACATGCATTCAAGAAACTTAAAAACCTAAGATTCAGCCATATATTAGAGTACAAGTGTTAAGAACAGAGATGGGCCTGAGGCAAAACCTTCTGGATGCAGTGTATCCATCTAGATATGGGATGTTAGCTTGAACTCCTTTCCCTCCCCACTCCCCAGCAATATTGGAGAAGTGTTGTAATTGTTACTACACTTCTACTAAAGTACAAGTATAATCTAAAAAAGTATGAGATTTTCAACAGACTATGGACAATTAGGTGTCCAACTCTCATGAACTCTCAACAGAAGCCATGCACCTGACTGACCTCCCAAATACTGTCTCTGGATTTTATCCATACACAGCTGCCCTTTAAATTGAACAACCTATAGAGAAGCCATAAAATAAACATAGAATGGAACCCCTGGAATCATGGTTTCTGGCTGTGATCAAACTTATTAATTATACACCTTTAATTACAAAAGTTTTAGGAACTCTGCAACTCATGCTGACTGACAGAGACCAGCTTGGCATCTTGATATTCTCTGCACACAGTAGGCTCCTGCTTCAAACCTGCAAGTAAGTGCTCCCTGACAGGTCTCATGTACTTGTCATTTGTGATTTACACCATAGTGACTGGAGCCTGGAGTCCCTCCAGGAGAACCTATCCTATGGGAATTTATTGGCTAAATAGATTGCTTCATAGAAGGCTAAAGATATACAGCAACCTAAGCAAGGCAAACCTACACCGGTGGGGTATGAAAGGGGATTTTGCCATCTCTAAAATGTTGCATTCTTACTTCTCTTGTGTGTCAAGTAGTAAATTAGGATTAAAAGACAAGAAAACTGGTCACATGGCAAAAATATATAAAAAGCCAAAAGAGAGCTATGTGCTCCACTTGCAGTATTGGACCTATTTTAAGACCTTCTGCACAGCTGCTTGATCCTGCAATCCACCTCCAGGACTAAATACATCTAAACATCAACCCTTTCCCTCCATTGTTTAGCTTTTATTTCACCACTTCCATTATTGCATTCCAGTTTTCTCCTTATTGCTTTTAGAGCACAAAGCCCTCTGGAAATAAAGGAATTACAACAGTGATCTTATGGAAGCAATTACTAGTCCATACTAAGATTGAGCTCCCCTTGCCACTAGGCACTGTGCATACACATAAAAGATAGCTTATTCAGTTTAAATTTAATTAGATAAGACAGACAAAGACTGGAGGAAAAATAGCCTCCTCCCTTACAAATGGAGAACTAAGAACCCCATGGGCAAGAGGGATTAAGTGACTTACCCAAAGTCACCCAGGACATCTGCAGCAGAGCATCAATTTGAACTCAGAATCTCCCTAGTCTCAGTGCCGTGTTTTAAATCAGAAAAGCATTTTTTGAAATCAGTTGCATACATGCATAATTATATCTTTGGTTCAACTTTGAATAGCTACTGCCAAAGTCTGGGAAGCCCGGGGAAGAGGGAGGTGTCCTTGGGTCTTTTCTTCAATTTAAGGATGAGTACTAGCACCCTGTAGGAAAGCTAATGAATAGATAAGCACAATTCGAATGCAATAACTGGATGGGAGGAGCAGAAGGGAGTTCTTCCAAATGAATCTGTTTATTCATGAATATATGCAGTCTGCAGCCTGCTTTTATAGAGTGTCTGTTTTCACACACTATTCCCTTGCTAGTTTTATTCCGGATGTTTGGCCACCTTCTCGATGAAAGAAATCTTTGAACCACTAGGTCCCTGTGGTGCTGAACTCTGAACAGCCCATCTGTGACTCCAACAGATGCTCCCGTTCTCTTCCTGTCACAAGAAGGCTGCGGGGTTAGGAGGACTGGTCCCTTGCTCTTAAGTGCGCACAACCCTGGTTCAGGCAGTAAAGGACAGGCTGAGCTTCTCACCCAGCTAGCCATACCCCATCTAAGCTATCTTCAAAATGAATTTTATACCACAGCCCTTCTATTCTTTACTCTTGTTGTCTTTAAAAGCCATTCAAAAAGTGGAAACCTATATAACTCCTTCCCTGAAAGTTCCCAAAGGTATTTAAAAACAGATTTCCCTAGATAGGTTTGAATCCCATTCTAATTTTAAACAAACATTAAGGCACCATTTGTGTTGATTGGGTGGCATGGTTGAGAAAATATGCAATATGGCTAATTTGTTCAAGGCTTATTTGCACATATGCTGCTCTGTATTAGGACAGGGATAGTCTAACTTTTAGATAACACCCAAAACTCAGGTCTTTACTGCTTGTGAATCAAAACACTTCACAGAAGCAGAGAGTTTAAACCCTGTGTCCTAGCCAAGTTTTACTCAAGTCATTACATTCTATACATTTCTATTATCCCTCCTATTTCAGATGAGTGCCCTTTTTCACTTCCTATATTATCATCATTTAATGTAGGTATGTGCTGTTAATCACTGTTGTATTCTACCACAGAAGATTTAAGAGGTAGATGCATCATGTGTGGAGTGTGTGATCCTAATGCATATTAACAATGTCACAGGGGAGCTGAGTGAATGATGTACAACTTGCAAGTTTTAGTTACTATGAAAATTGCTGCATCATACAATGCCTCTGTCTGGCAAGGCCCCAAGCACTTCTCCACTAGAACAGCCCTCCAATGGAGAATAGTTAACCGTAACATCTATACTTCAACCAAATATGGACAACACAGGGAGGAGCTAGTGTAAACTACTCCTCCTACCTTACTGCAGGAAGGCAACTTCTAAATTATCACATACTGAACAAAGAAATGATGGTCTTAGGGGGAAATACATATAAAAAAAACAGACTTAGAGGGGAAAGTTATAGACTGAAATCTAGGAAGCTCTGGGCAGGAGAGGGTAAGAGATGAGTTATACTTAAGAGCAAATACTTAAAAGAGTATTTTCTTATCTAGATCTGTGCATTTCTTATGCCACTAAGAATATTAGGAAGCCTGTGCATTCAAGAGTGAACTGTAATCTAGAACTCCCACACAAGTAGAGATAAAGGAAATAGGTGTTTCAACTACATGGAAATCTGAGGGGTCAGCCCTAGTCATGGGGCTAAGTAGCAGGACAACAGGTCCCAGGTCCCAAAAGGATACTCAAAGACCCCAAACCAGAAGTAATGCCTGGAGTTGTTTAGACTCTGAAACTTAAAGCACACCAGAACCAGTGGACAGGGACCAGCAATGTCCAAAATAGGAGAAGCCTAATCATCTGTGAATGAGGCTTAATTTTATTCTTTGAAAAGTACTTTGAGATCCTTGGAAGAAAAGCATGGCAGAAGGGCTAATTTATGCTAGCTCAATTCCTGCTGTGCTCTCTTCCTGTTCTTTTGTCACTATGGCAAGCACAGAAGTGTCTGAAGCAAAACATCAGCTTGCAGGAACCCATTATTCTGTATATTCCCTCACAGCACTGTGTGAGACGCTCACAAATTGCCAGTTTTTTCAAGTAACTTAACTAACATTGCAGCTTAATTCAGTAAGATTTGCAGGTGAGTTATGACAAGAAAATTAAACCATAAGATATAAAAATTAAAATATGATATACAGTTTATTACAGGCTGAGAGAAACCATGAAGAAAAGTTCACCAGTACATTTAATAAAAATTTAAAAGTGGGCACTGGTATTGTGCATACAGCCTTTCACTTTCATGTTACCAAATCTAACCAGAGCTCAGGCAAATAACTGAAATGATTAACTTCTAATTTGGTGTCTGGTTCATGCAGTACAGAAATTCAAATGGCTGTGGGAGTGAAGAAATGCTTCTTGTTAGGGCTGTGCAAAGCTTCAAGTGGCTATTCGATTTGGAAGAGATTTGGCCCGATTCAGTGGCCGAATCTCTGATTCTGAATCAAATCAGGGGACCAATTAAAAGGTCCGAATCGATTCAAAGCTCTCCAACTCTTCAGAAAAGTTTCAGAGCGTTGATGATTCGGAAGGTCCCCGGTGGCTGCAGCAGGGAGCTGCAGCCAGGATCAGAGTCCATAAGTAGGGGGTGGGGGAGGGAAGGATGGAGGGGACCATGGGAGGACCCCTGCCAGGCCCCATCCCCTGCATGCTCCCCAGGCCCTCCTGACCCTGCCTGCTCCCCCTGGCTCCCCCATAGCTGCCCCACCTGCCTCAGCTCCTGCTACTTTAAAAAAGAAAGTCCCATTCACCAGGTGCTGCCAGGCAGGGGGCAATCCCTGCTGCCCCCCAATGCCCCATGCTGAGTGGGGGGTCTGCCACAAGCCCCCTGACCCCCCAGCCCTCCCACAGCTGCCCCGCCCACTCCAGCTCCGGCCCTTTAAGAAAAAAAAAAACCCAACAGAAAAACCCTGGGACTCTCAGCTCCTGCAGCAGCCTTGGGGCCTCAGAGAGCTTATGTAGACCCCCACGTAGCATTGGGATCACCTCCCCACTGGCAGAAAAGGGTGAGTCTAGGGGGTTTCCTCAGATTTTTTCTTTTCTTAAAGGACTAGAGCCGCAGTGGGTGGGGCAGCCATGGGGTGGAGCTGGAACAGCAGGCGGGGGGATTATGCAGAGCCCCCCCATGTCATATGGGTCAGTGGGGATTGCATCTGGCAGTACCTGCTGAGTGGGAGCTTTTTTTTTTTTTCAAGTGTCGGGAGCTGGGGCAAGCGGGGCAGTCATTGCTGGGCTGGGAGAGAGGTGGGGAATGGGTCTGATCTGGGTTTTTTGGGAAAAATCTATTTGGGGCAGTGATTCGAATCACTGTCCCCTGAATTGGCCGAATCCAAAGCAAATACTAGCCGTTTCACACAGGCCTACTTCTTATGCCTTCTCACAGCCAAATGTATGCCCCAGTAAAATCCTGGTCTTAATTCTGTTCTTTCTACTTTCCTGTTTCACTTTCAGTCAGATAAAAGTAGCAATATCATCATTCACAACACTACCACGTTATTCTGGATCAGTAATACCATCAGTATGTGGCAACCCAACAATAGTGGTGTGGGAGGCCTCTAGCAAAGCAGTTTAACACTCTTCAGGATCTTTCAGAAAGTTTTGCCTTTTCACAGTGAACAGTGTTGTTCAGAAAGCCTATGGACAAACCTTGTCCCAAATCTATTTATTAGGTTAGTCTCTAGAGCTGAGCAATGGACTCAAACTGCAGCAACGGAAATTTAGGTTGGAGATTAAGAATAACTTCCTTACTATAAACAGTAGTTTAGAATTGGAACAGGCTATCACACAAGAGTTGTGGAATCCCCATCCATGGAAATTTTCAAGATCATGTTAGACCAGGACGGTTTAGTCAGGGATAATCCCGCCTTGAACAGGGGGCTGGATAAAATGACCTCCTCCTGAGGTACCTTCTAAGCCTACTTCTCTATGTCACAGAATCATAAAAAAAGAGTTGGAAGGGACCTCTGGAGGTCATCTAATTCAATGCCCTTCTCAAACCAAGGCCATCCCCAAATATCTCATCCCAGTCAAGGCTTTGTCTAGTCAGGTATTAAAAACCTCCAAGGATGGAGATCCCACGACTTATCTAGGTACTCTGTTCCAGTGCTTTACTACCCTCCTAGTAAGAAAGTTTTTCTTAATATCTAACCTAAACTTTCTCTGATACAACTTGAGACCATTGCTCCTTGTTCTGTCACCTGCTAGCACTGACAGCAGTCTAGTTCCAGCCTATGATCCTAAATCAAAATGCATTTGGAGCTCTGGGTTTGAAATCAATACTTTTCTTCCCATTTTTGCTATTCACCCAATAAACCTTGCAAACTCCACCCTCAAACCTCAAAGTCCACCAGTCTCAGCTAAGTGAATTGTTATTGTTAAATTTTCAATGTCAGAAGACATTTCCTTTATTAAACGTTATGATTTTTACACAACTCCCAGGGTCCAAGATGCAAAGATGGTTTAATTTAACAGCTATTCAGGTTGGAAGAGAGATGGGAGTTTGCAAAAAAACCAAAACAACCCCCTAAAAAACTTTAAAACAGTTCATTAGTATCCTTTTTATATGAGACCTGTAAATCACTTCTGCTGACCTCCTCTAAGTCTAGACAAAAATTGCTGAAAACTATAGTCTTTCTGTCCATATGACTTCACACAGCAACTCTGGAAGCACAGCTTTACTACAGAAAGCATATGAAACATATAATGCACAAAAACTGCTGTTTAGCTACAACTAGCTGCAATAGTTCCCCTGCAGCTAACAAGATCTATCCAGGGACAGAACAGCTAGAATGTAAAACCTAGCTCTCCACCCAGTAATCTAAACCAAACTACATCCTGAATTGCAAGATAAAAGCAGGACACAGGTCTTTGAGGCAGGTCAATTTTGTCAGAATATCATTTCAGTGGAGCAGTTATACCCCAGGTGCTCTTAACAGGCTCTTGGTGCAGAGCTCACAGCTCTGAGCAGGTGTCAGCTCTCTGCTTCTGTACCTGCCAGAGAAATAATCGGTAGTTCTGTCACGCAGAGCTATTCAATCCATTTTACTTAATTAGCTCTAATGCAAGGAAACTAAGGAAATTCCCCAAATACTTCCAAGTTTTTACATGTTTACATGGTCAAATTAAATTCCTTTTTCGTCTTGGTCTCCTTCTCAGGACAACTTCCCCAAATGTGTTTTATTGAAAAGGGTGTATAGCAGGGGTGGGGAATTATTTCGGACAGAGGACCACTTACTGAGTTTTGGCAAGCCATCGAGGGCCACATGACAGGCAGCCAGGGGCAAATAAATATTAATTTTATACATTTTTAGGGGCCCCATGGGTGGACAGAATGGCCTGGTGGGCTGCACCTAGCCTGCAGGCTGCATTTTGCCCATCCCTAGTGTATAGTCATCAGGAAAGAAAAACTTTGACTCCACCCACTCCTCAATCTGCCTCTCAACATAGCAAATCCTCAAACCAAAAATTATACTCTTCCCTCCCACCTTTGGTGTATTTCAGGAAGTGGGCACATCCCAGAAGGAACCCTCTAACCTGAAATACTCTGCAGAGAAATCCCCCCACACTCCAGTTAGTAACCAGGAATATAACCCAGAAGCTAACACACACTCAAATTTCAGCCTCTTTAAGTGAAACAAATAAAAGCATTGATGGATATTTGCACCAGTTTATCTAAAACAGATTTAGGTTAAAATGGTGCAATTTAGGGTGCCTTAGTTTAGTAGCTAAAACATCTCTTTGGTGACCATGATGCTTACCTTCACAAATGGCCCTGCTGAAACATCTGGAATGAGTATGTTTATGTCAGAGATTCTCCACCAGGGTGCACCGAGATCCTTAAGAGTGCCACAGGGTGCCATACAATATTAGCACTGTTAAGTGTGCAAACATTTACACACGATTTATCAAATAAACTCAGAGATTTGAAACAGGAATCCATAGGGTCATAAAACATTCTGACCTGTTGTGGTCTGAGTTCTTTACACCAGAAGAATTGCTCTATTATTTTTCCGTAGTCCAAAAAAAGTTTTTTTTTAAGTGAAAGCTAACAGCTAGCATTTTCTAAGGATGCTTTCAATCTAAAAAGATTGAGAACCCCTAATCTAGGTTATATAGCAGGGGTGGGCAAAATATGGCCTGTAGGCTAGATATGACCCAACAACTCATTGGAACTGGACCATTGCAGGGTGCCCGCCAATTGACTGGATCTGGGCCATAGCTGCCCCCATGGCACTCTGCACAGGGCTAAGCCCCACCCAGGGCAGCCTGCACCGCACTCCAGCCCATGCCCACTGGCCTGGCTCTGGCCAGTGCGCAGTTTAACAGCAACGCTGATCCCTGCTATAATTGTAGAGCGTGGCTGCAGCCCCCTGAGGTACTGCTTGGTTCCCCTTGCCTCCAGTGGTGGTTCCTCCTTCAGTTCCTGCTGTGCCACTCTGGGCTGGGAAGAAGCTTCAGCCAGGCAGCTCCTACCCCAGCACATGGGGCTCCAGCTCCAGCTCTCGGCTGCCTTCTACCCACCCTGCCCGCCTAGCTAAAGAAATCATTCTTCATGATTTTTATTCAAAGCCAATAAAACTTCAAGATAAATCACAGTGGGCACATCTACTTCAGATGCTTAACTGTGTAGTAGAGCTAATTACCATGTAGTAAGTATCATAATCTAGATGTGCTGACCCTTACTGCAAAGTAATTTGCTCTACTTGGCAGTTAATTTGCTACCTGCAAATGCAAATAGCAAATTAATTGCCAAATAATTACTACACAGTACAGCAAGCATAGATGGTCCACCAGGAGCAAATTTGCTCCCAGTCATCTAGGCAGCCGGGACCAGGAGCTGCCTGCTGCCACCTGAGCATAGGTGGGGACTATGCTCCCCTGCCCCAGCAGCAGGCAGCTCCCAGCCACTGCTCTACAATTATAAGAAATTGTTCCCCACCCCAGCTCCACAATCATGATCATGGAGCGGGGACTGTGAAATGGTTCCCAGCCCCTGCTCCATGATCCCCACCCAGCAGCTGCAGGCTCACTGCTACCTGCCCCACTGGCAGATTGGGCAGAGGGTTGGGACCTGCCCCCCTCCTGCAGATCTTTCCAAACCCCCTGTCCCCAGTCAGGGAGCCAGAACTGGGACATTGTCCCTGCTTTGGCTCCACCACTGGAGCCCATGCCAGCAGCAGGCGGCTCCCAGAGGCAGGGAAGCAGCTTCTCACACCTGCACCAGAAGAGAACCATCTCTTGGCCCCCTACTCCCTGTCAGCCCCTGGCCTAGAGCTCCCCCTGGCTGGTGCAGAGCCAAAGGGGGCAGAAGCAGACTGGCGCCAGGAGCAACAAACCTGCTCCCAAATTCCTGCACATGTAGATGCCTGCCCAGGGTGGGCTTACTCTAGAGTAAACCCTCCCTGCAGCATTTGCACATGTAGATGTGCCCAGCATGCATCAGTTTTGCACTCTACATCTCCTCCTTCTGCTAACCTTAATAGAGTGGGTTGAGTTTAGCCATTCACCCTCCAGCTGACCATAAAATGTCTAATGCAAGAGTAAAATCTGAGTCACTATTATTAATCCTATTTGTAACAAAGATTTGTGTTCTCAATATATGTAATATATTTGTAATAGCATTCTATTCTTAGGGATAGGACAGGTTTTTATACCCGTATTCTGAGGTATCCTTGATTTTATTTATACCTCTACCTGGCACCCAGTTAAATTTTCAGTGCCAGAACCCAGATAAAATACCTTTTATTAAGTGTATGCCTTCTACAGAACCAAGCTTTGAGATGTAGAAACAATTTATTTTAAGGGGTGTTCAGTTTTCAGGACAGAGGCATTCTACCCCTATCAGTCAGTCTTGTTTAAGACCACTCTACATGTTTTCGCTATAATCTCTGATGCTTCATGTTTTCATATGAAGCTCCTACCCTTCTCCCAAATAGTCAGGTTTTAAGATGAAAGGAACAGAGGTATAGGAAGAGAGGAGCTACATGGTATTTGTGCAGAAGTGAGCGGTCATTAACATAGGCACAACCATTATGTTAAAAGGAAAAATTCCCCAATTTCACAGATTTTTAAATAGATGTGAAAAACCAAATCATGGTCTGTTATAGAACAGCAAGATTTGGCTTTGGGGTTACATTGATATTGTTTTAAAAACCCATTTTAATCAAAGAGAACAAGACATGACCACCACAGTATTACTCACAAAACCTTTTCTTTGGGGGGTTCAGTGAAAAGGAAAGTCAGCCATTTTAATTTTAATTCATTTTTATACCATCCAATCAGCTTCCATATCATTTTCATACTTTCCAGCCTTCCAGTCATTTTCATACTTTCCAACTTCCCTGTTCTAATCAACAGTAAAAGCAGAAGTGCCAAAGCAAAAATGAAAGGCTGCACTTGTCCTATTTCCAGCCAGAATGGAAGTGGGAGAGCGCGTTCTTTCCAGTTTACTAGTTTTTCAGACTAGAAAGAAATACAGATAATTGCAAGAATCTGAACATGAGAAGTATACCTGCAAATTTAAAAGTTCTACCAATCATTAGATTAAAAGTATCCTTCTTAGCAATGAGCTCCCATATTTCATTTGAGACATCTTAACACATGAAAACATGCTAGATATTTTGTGAGACCTACCTAAGACACCATATTCTGAAAGGGAGCTGTTACACACTGTGTACGGGGCTTGCTGCTCCCAGAGGTGATTCATAGGAACGCATGTCCTCTTGTCAACTTCTTGATCATGGAGCACATGATGACGATGGCTGTGAATAGTTGGAGAGAATTAAGTTGGCTATAGTTCTGATACATTCTTAAAGATTAAACCTAAGTCTATAATAGAGACATTTTGATTAAAAGAAGTCAAAACCTTAGAAATTATGCCCTGAAAACATCTACAGCTATCATAATTTTAATGAAACTACCTCTCCCATCAGTCATAGTGAATTCTGACAATCTAAGAAACAGAACTGTACAGCACAACATAGTATCCATGTGACACTGAACAGTCTTTCACTGGCTATTCAGGGCTGGTTTTAATTCACTCAAGGATTAAGTTGTGAAAGTATATCAGCAACATTAAAAGAATAGAGTCCTTTTGGTGAAAGATTAGGGTAAAAAAACCATCATGCCTTCTATGTCAAACAGTATGTGAAATAAGAAATCAGGATAGCCTTCAATAAAGCCTAACTCGGAAGTAATTGTGGAATACTATTAGTCACCTCCTTAGGATGACTAACTGTGGTTAGTCTTTTATACCAGATGTTTTCTTATCAAGGATTTTTCAGGACCAAGACCTAGGAAGGTAGCATCCTCCTTCTCCATACCACCCCATTCACACTGTTTACAGCTTTCTAGAACTTCATTAATCAGCATTAGAATGGTGCACCAAGGAACAACATCAAAACAGAGATGACTGAAGTAATTACTGTAATCTATTAACTCCCTGAGCAAGACTAACTGAGTGAATCACACCAATATGTTCAGCTCTACAGCCACTAACGTAAGGAAGGCTATTATCCTGATAACAGCTATTATGTGTTGCGTAGCTGCCAGTACTGAACAAATTAAAGATAATTTTTCTGTCTCCCTCTCTGCTATAATATATCTTAGCACAAAACAGCTCTGAAATCTATACAGAAATGAACAGCATAAGATCAGGAACAGGCAGGGTCTTTGAGAAACAGCACAGAAAGAAAAAAACCCAAAAGAAAAGAGTATTTAAGATATCTCCCCTTATTTTCAAAACCACAAAAATTAAAGAAACCTAACCCCACATCCAGCCTCCCTCCAACCAAAGGATAAAGTCAGCTTCTTGAAAAAGTGGAGATCACTTTCTTAGCAGAGCTGGGTTACCATATGCATAGCTTGAGTCAATTCAGAGCTACAGACACAGAAAAACCAGGTGTTGATCAGGTCTTACACTAACCCTAGACAGTGTCACCTAAATTCAGCATATCGGAGCAAGTTCCTCCCCACTCCTGGAGGATAGAGGAAAGATGCATTCTTACCTGTAACAATACCTAGTTTCCTTCCTACTGCTAATTTAAGTGACATGGAACATGCAGGAAAAAGGAAATGACTCACTAAACTCCATCCCATTCAGGAGACCAGAAGAAGTGATCTCTATATAATAGGGGGGGAAACAAACATTATATTACATCCTTTCAGAGAAGAGTTCTGTAATTCGTAAGATGATGGGGATCCTTTGTGAAGGCTGTGTGAACAGTCAGCACCCAGTTAGCTTTCTCCATTTATCCGACTAATCTCTTCCACAAAGACTACTAATATAAACAAGACAGTCCCAAAAATATTGTTGACTGTCGTACAGGTACTACTTTAGGACACTCTGAGAGTAGACTAGTAAAATCCCCCACTCCTTGATGTTTACCTTATGGCAGTACTGCACCTCTAGGTTCTCCCAAATACTTATCTCAAATTTTACCTCCTCATATTTTTACAGTAATCCAAAATTGAAGAGAGGGTACAACACTGCTCATTCTTCAGTCTTGCGGAGCAGCTTGTTCTCATTATCAATGCACTGGAATTTTTGACTCACTCCTGTTAACAGTTATGGGAGTTACACGCATATATTATGCATCAATTTGAGAGGCAACACTGTAATCAGTGAAGAGTAGACAAGCTTTATTTAGAACTGCACAGTCTCTTAGATGTGCCTCCATCCTGAGTTAATGTTTCTGCCTCATTCCCTTGATGAAAATCAGTCTGAATATTACACATTAAGCCTTACAAATTTCTACAGAGTTCTCTCCTAATACCATAGCTTGACATAGCTTGGTTTGCACAAGTTTCTGGCAGCACTTTAATTTCATCCCTTATTGTTCAGCTGCCCCTAAACAATTGCAATTAAGATTTACAATCACTCCACTCCAGCAAGTGTTTTGTAGGCCCTCCTCATTGCCGCAGGCACACAGAAACCCAACAATATAGCAAGAAAAGGTTGCTATAAAATCAAATAGCTAAGATTAAGGAAGGCTCCACTGCTCCATTCCACAAGCATTTATCTTACAGCATTTGTGTTTATTTTTCAAAAAGGCCAATGTATCTGATTAACAACAAAAACAGAAAACAAAAGGAGACTGCTGGGAATCTTCTGCATTAATCTGACTGCTATTTTTATATTTTAAATTTAAACTATAAAATAAAAATGCATTTATTTAATGGTATATTTAAAGTTAAAATGTATAATTTAAAAATGTATAACATTTATTTTGTTTTTATAAAATATTGCTTGGTTTTTGAAAAACTATAAAGTGAAATAATTTACATTTTATGTTACTACCTTCTATTTAGAATTCCTACTCCCTACAAGTTCATTCATAGCATCTGATGAAGCAAACTGTTGCTTATGAAATCATATGGCTCTCCAAATTAGTTAATCTTTAATGTATCACTCTGGCCTGCCTTCTGCCAGACTTCGGATTAACGTGATTAACTACCCCTGCCTAATCTTAGCACAATCGAGTTACTTCTCATAAGCAAGGAGATTGTTTGTGTTCCTCTGAACAGAGTGAGTTATCTATTTCCTTATACTTCCCTTCCCGCATTCACCAGCCTTTTTGTTCTTAAAAATACCCCTTTTTGTTCTTAAAAATACACACCAGCTCTTCCATAAACTAAATTAAGGAACCAGGATTATGAAGTGACAGTATGACACTTATTTTTGCATGCTGTCCCTGTAGATTACTATGTGCATCAGTCAACACTAACTTCCCTTGCAGTAAGTGAACAATGAACATGCTGTGCACTGCCCCTGGACATGCAAGACAAAAATTTAACTTAACAATGGAGCTAAGAAATTCCCTCGAAAGGTCTTAGTTTTGAGAGCTCATATATGGCTGCTAAAATGGCATTAAAGATGAAGAAGAGAGGAACGCCCAAAAGGTCCAAAACTAAATGAAGCTCACCAAAGAAATGTAGAGCTGTGTAGCAGAAACAAACAGCTGAAACAGACCAATGTTCATCATTACCTTCTGCAGGCAATCACAATGAAGCATAGGACCACTAGTTCATCCACAACCCGTAATGGTCTTCGCATCAAAGGGTTCAATTAAATACATCATTAAGATTTTACTCCACTGAGAGTGAGGTGAGGATAGGAGGCCCCACTTTTATTTGCAAAGCAGTAAGATTCCACAGTCATTCAGACATGCCCTATATTCATTTAGCATTTCAGCATAAGAGTTCTTATTTACTTTTAGAGCTTTGCCATTTGGCATTTTTGTTAAAATAAATTTACAGCTCTAAGCAACTACCATCTGAACAATTTAAAATGTCTCTCAGAATGTCACTGGTTACCAGAGTAGCAAAAAACCTTTCCTTCCCTCCATACAGCCCAGCAGCTTAAGGCCAAACAAAAAAACAGTAATACTAGATAAAAATAGATAAAAATGTATCCCTTCTAGAGGCAAGAATATGAGAAGGAAAGTTAAGTTGGAGAGGGGGAGTGGTGAGGAGACGGGAAGGAACAGCAGCTACTTACCCTACAGTAACGGTGGTGCTGTCTTCATTCCATCTCAGGTGCACAGGATTGGATTCTTTTTGTTCAGTTATGTCTACTGTGGGGACACTTGTAAGCTAATGTTCTTGTATCCCACCCCACTGCCAAACACACAGACGGAGGTCAAAGTAACCTAACAGTTCTTCTTTAGGCAAAGAAGGTTGTGAAATACATTTGGACAACATATCCAAGAGCCATGCAGTCATTTTGCTCCAAGTAACCTTCCTTTCCTGAACACCCCACATGGATTCCACTCTTGGTAATTAGAAAGTTATCATTGTTTAAAGAAGGACTCCTACTATCCCAAATAGAGTTGGACCCCCAGGTACACGGTTCTGAGTTGCACTTTATATAACGTGACGATGTTTCAAATTACATGATACCCTGCTTCACGTTTACACTGTTTGCAGTACAGTGGTTGTTAGTTTGAAATCGGCTTACACAGCATTAGCATTACTTGTCATTTCCTCCAAGAATGTCCATCATTTTTGGTTACATTAACTCCTGAATATTTGTGAAAATGGTATCAAAGAAAGCCTTTGATGTTGTGCCCAAAAGAGCACATAAGTCTATCACCCTGGCCCAGAAAACAGAAATCCTTGATAAATTAAGAGAAGGCAATAGTGCTACATTGATTGCAGTTTAAGTGAATCGACTGTGCGTACCATTAAAAAAGTGAGCAAAAAATTAGAGACTGTGTGAAAATGACAACCCCTGTGAGTTCAGGAGTGTCATTGGTGACTAGAATTCCTCATTTAGATAAGGTTGAGAAACTCTTTAATCTCTAGATCAATTAAATGACCAATACAAAAGGAGCAGTAGTCAACAGTATGGCAATTAGGGCCAAAGCTTTGTCTCTGTATGAGCATGTAGCTGGGAGTAAAGGTTTTAATAAGGCTACTAATTCCATTATTTTGTGTTTAAATATCCTTTTATTATGAAATATTGTTATCAAATCTTGATCTCAGGTCTCTATTCCCATGTTTTCCATTGACTTAATGCCTCAAATTACACAGTTTCAACCTGCACGGTGTTTTTCAGGAATGTATCCTCCGCGTAACTTGGGGTCTGACTGTACTACTGCCCAGCAGACAATTATGTTTGTCCTGTCAAGATGTCAATTTCTCTAGAGTTCCTTAGGGAGCCTTAATATAGACTGAAACAGCCTGTGCTAGTCTTAGTTGTATTTGGAGAGAGGAGGCAGAAAAATAAGCCACCTTCATATGGAGCCAGGTTGATGAGTAGAATAAGCAACTTAGCGATCCAGTTTCTTTGGATCCCTATCTGCTGGAACGCTGTCAGAGATTTAGAAGGCCCCTGTTCTGCTTTCTCTTGACCTTAAGTCACTAAAGGAAAATCCACTGGAAGACGAGAATAAAAACATTCAAATCCCTTTTCAAGGAACCAATACATCCCAACAGTTTGTCTGAGGGTGGCTAAAATGAATGCAAATGTTGGACATGTGTTTTGGGGTTTCCAGTAGTCCTTCATTGGGCCAGGCAAGCTCTCCTGGAGTAGCATATAGGACATTTCCATCATAGGCTGCATACTAAGTTGGGAAGACAGGCTCTATGAGCCCTAAGTCTCTTTTTCACCCTTCATGGACTCCTTTGTAGAATTCCTTACTTGCACTGTTTTACCCAAGAATGGGAGGGTGGACTCACAGAGTCTAAGGGTCCATATGCCCAGAGAAGTTTACAACCTCTATTCTATTAAGTGTGTTCTGCCTCCCTGTGAAGATGTATCCCAGTATCCCAGGTAGAAAAGGTATTCTACTATGGACAAGTACCAAGATTGTTTACACCTGAGAGGAAGTCAGTACCCTGGTGGTTGGAACTGGAACTGCAATTCTAAAGATGCTCTGCACCACCGATAGTTCCAAAAGACAAATATAGCGCACTTTATTAGTGGTTACCTTGTACTGATTTGAAAGTCAAAACCATGGCACCAGAAGGTGGGTTTTTTTCATTTTGCCTGGTCTTAGATAATTGAGCCTAAACACAAATCAAATTACTTAAATCTCACCTTGCTAGATGCTGGTGATGGCAACTTGGCTCATCTCTTAAGCAATGCTTCTTTTCATCCTATCAAAACTCAGCATCAATGCTGGAAAAAGGTACTTTAACAGGTGTGGTCTAGGACCCAGGATGGGATCCCTGCTTGTAAGGCACCAACAGAAAGATGACTAAAAGGCTGAGGCCTGTTTACTGCTTTTGTCAGTGCCAGAGACAGCTTACAACTTTCCCTTGAGACAGGGGAATCAGCTTCACGCAGACTCCCCTAAATTTGTGGTGGGGTGGATGGGGGGAGCGGACGTGAAAGTGATTCATGGAAGGTGGTTCTAGCCCAGAGCTGTCCAACTTTGGTGTGGCTGGGGACCCACAAGCAGCCCCCAGGCAATGCCAGCAGTGTGTGGGCAGTGGTAGTGGCAGATTTAGGGACCTCACATGCCACCAGTTGAATAGACCTGCTCTAGGCTATTGTCTCTCTCTTAAAGTAGGCACTACAAGTGCTTGTTACCAGTATAAAAATGTCTTGCAAGGAAATCTTCCAGAAATGTATATTTAGTCCATGTTACTTGCAGTCTAGCAGGAAAGGTTCTAGTCTAACATGTCCTCCCTTTGGTACCATCACTTTCCTCTCTTGGCTTCCCTGGTCACTCTTACAAGTCCTCTAGTGGTCCTTCTGCACCCTTGTGCCACCTTCCACATAAGCCCCAGGGCTCCATCATTTGCACCCCCTTTCTCCCCATACCCACTCAGGATGAAATGATAGACGCATATGAAATCAATTACCATATTATTACATCACTGCTCACAGATCTACCTTCCCACTTGCCTGACCACTCTCACTGAACCCCAAGTCTCAACTTAATATGTTGAGGCTAAAAGTACTCATTTACAGCTAATTTCATATTCTTCTGTCTTATAAGAAGTTATGACTTATTTTTCAAAAGATAATCATATACTTGTATCTTCCACCGCACCCTCAACCTGTTGCACAGCAAACACTACAAGTATAGCGTAACGGCAAATGATTGTACAATTCCTTCCAAACTTCAGATAGCAATATAACATGTAAAATGAACGCCTAGTTATGCTCCTATGTAGTCTTCCATCCAATAGTATTTGTCAGCAGTCAGGCTGGTACTTACCTAAAAGTGCCCCTTTCCACATCCTGTCCACTCAGTCGAACATGGATCCCTTCTTTCAGCAAAGATCCAAATGCCATATATTCTGCTAAGGCCCAGTCAACAACTCTATTCTTCGTCATTTCCATACGGGCTTTCAAAATGCGAGAGAGTCCTATATTGAGGCAAGTCAGAAAGTAGTGAGACTACTTCACAAATGGTTTGCACGCATATTACATTAATCTCTCTCCCTCTAGCTCCACAAAGAAAACAAAGACAGGCCCATGGAGACAAGTCAAGATGGATGGAACATCCCCTCCCCTCAGTTTTGGGGCTTACCCAAAGTCATTAGTAAATCCAGACCAAGACCAAGGGCAGCAAATATTTTTATATATATATATATGAGACCATGCTTTAAATGCTGGCAATCAGTAAGTGTACAATGTTAAGTAGAGGGGGGCAGGACAGGGGATATAGATACCATTCTTAGTTTAGCAGGAGAAAATAAAAAGATAGGAGTTTGTCAAAGACTATTTTGCAGCAGTACAAAAATAGGATATTCAGATCCAAATTTATTTTCAAGTCTGCACTGCGTGGTGCTATTTAGTAAACAACAAAGTCAGATTAGGGCTGGTTGTAGTTATCTATTTATTTATTTGACTTTTTTGGACTTTGGGGGATGCTGCAAAAAAAGCAGTGGAGGGTGGAGAAGAGGCAGAATTAAAAAAAAAAAACCCAAAAACCAGAAATGTGGAGAGAACAGAGTAAACCAGCTAAGTGTACCTATTGTTTCTGAATTTTAAATGGGATGTGGATTCTCAAATGGGAACTTCATGCATCAGCAGCTTTCCATGGGGAAGTTCTCATTACTTCTGGAGTCTTTACAGTTTCCTTGAAACTGGAAATTAGAGTTCAAGGTGCATGACTTTCACAGGGATTAAAACTGCACACAGTGCACCTCAAATGAAAACACTATAAGCTTTTCCAGCTGCGAGTCATTTTATTCCGGTCTCTTTCTGCCTCTGCACCAGTGCTGCGGCCTAAAAATCCTAACGTCCCTCCTTACAAAATATGCAAATCATTCCCCATTCCTACCACCAGAACTTTGTCCTTGCCAAAGCTACAATGGTCTTCTGAATATCCAAAGGTTTGATACAAAAATTATCCTTTCCTGTTCTCTTCTTTGTCTCCTGCCACTGTTCAAGATACATGACTCAATTGTTCCCTTAGTCTTATTCCATCTCCAAGTTGTCTTTCATGATGTTTACTCTATGTGACTATTTTAAGACCCCTTTAACTGTATCAGTCTGCCAGGTTTTAACCCAATAGTCTCTTTCTTCAAAAAAGAACCTTTTCTAGAATATCTATATGGGAACTAACTAGAAAAGCATTCCCCCACTACAGCAGTGGTAGTCGCTCAACCTCAGTTACATAGATGTGATACCTTCCAACCTACATCACTAATTTCTAACCATGAAGTCTTCAGAGAGTGATCTCATCTTTCACACCTGCCTGAATAGTATGATGTTGACAGTGTAAACACATAACCAGTTTTATTCAACTTGTGATATTTAAATCCACATCAAAACAAGATGGTTGCATGCTAAATGGAGAACATGATTATATCTGAGGAATGAATGCTGTATGGGACTCCTACATCTAATCCTTGATGACAGATTATAGTTAAACATCATTTATATTATATTAGAAATCATTTACATTAATTAATCAACAGTTGAACACATGCATTTAAGATGCTTGAAAGTAATTAAATCTTATTTACATAAACACACTCCCACTCAAACATGAGTGTCAGATAACAAATATTACTTCAGCTCTGAAAACAGCCATGTGGTGATTTACATTAAAGCAACATGGTGTGGCACTAAACATCCTAGGTCAAAAATGAACATTCCCAGGTAAAAGATCATCTGTCCATTAGAGTTCAGACAGGCTGGCTGTTTATTTCTCCAAAAGAGGAAGGCATTCACCTATTGATTTTATCCTGGAGAAAGGACACTGACAATATCTTCATGGTGCGCCCTCCATTTTAACTCCCCAACCAACCAACTTCTCCATTTTGGTGGCCTTTTCAACAACGTGAAAGTTCACAGATTAAGACCTACTATCTGTAGGGAACCACTAATCCCTCAAAAAATGCAAAGTTGTGTGTTATATTGTGTGTTACTTACGGTATGTCTATACCAGTGGTTCTCAACCTTCTAAAACTCAAGGCATCCCTTGCAAAATGCCAGCTCTTGCTTTGTCTTGTTTTTTGAGAATGGAAAAAAACCCCAAAGCCTGGATAGCGCAGTTAGCAGTGCATTACACTTTTTGGAGACAGAATGTTCTCTGTTGCTGTAGGGGAGAGGGCTACAAGCAATAGCTTCAAACTGCAGTACAGGAAATTTAGGTTGGAGATTTGAAAGAACTTCCTAACTATATGGTTGGTCAAGCATTAAAACAGGTTACCTTGAGAAACTGTGGAATCTCCAGCTCTGAAAATTTTCAAGAGCAGGTTACACAGGCACTTGACTGGTATGATTTATTCAGGGTTGATCGTACCTTGTGCAAAGGGCTGGACTAGATGACCTCATGAAGTCCCTTCCAGCTGTACATTCCTATGAGCCTATAACCTTAAATCTTCTATTGCCAAGAACTCAGAAACACCACAATAGGTTAAAGTATTTTGGAAATAACGTATTACTATTTAAAATCTCTAGGCCTATTTCGTGAATCTTAGGCAGCGTGTGCTAAAAGTGACCAGTACTTCACTAGTTGGAAGTCACTGGTTTACACCGATATTAAAGATTGACCTTGACGCTCAGCTTGAGCCACATGAACTACCACTCTCTGCACTGCTGCTACTGGGGCTGGATTTGGGCCATGCTCCATGCCTCAGTTTAGAACAGGGATGGAGCAAGTGTAAGGGTGGAGGGATTGAGGAGCAGAGGCTGGGTTGGGGGAGGAGCAGAGACAGGAGGTAAAGAGGAGCCCTGAGGCTGCAAGGAGGGAATAGGGGGCAGACATAAGGGGCGGAAGTGACAGGCAAAAGCAGGGGGCAAACTGCTTGACCTCCCCATACTGAATGTCCCCCCACTACCTGCTCTCTTGCAGCAGTGGCAGGGGTTGAATTAAAGACAACCCCCCAATATTTAGATTCTATACATAGAAAACTATAACCAATTTATACATTTTCCATGTGTAGAATCTAATTATTGGGGTGTCATCTTAAATTCAGACTCATGTTAGATTTGAGTAAATATGATATCACAGAGTTCTCTGTATGGCTCTTCTAAAGAATCAGTTCAGCAGAGTATGGACTAACAGCATGACTTTAAGGCTGATCCTAACAGTTGGTGTAGATACAGTTTTAGAGCTATCAAGGATTAATCAAGTTAGTCTGGTTTCCAAAAGGAGATGAACATTCTTGTCAGGTGTACAATCAGTATTTTAAAATTAAATATCTGGTTAATATTAATTAAAAAATTAAACAGTGTCACAACAATCCAGGGCCTCTTCCACAAGTATAATGCAGACTTTTAAAAGTTAATATTATAATTGCTTCTGTTTAATATGCCTGCAAGTGAGAATTAGGAAACCCATTACCACCGCTTGTTACAACATTTAGTATGCCTGAAGGAACTCCAGCACATACAAAGACCTATTCCAAATTCTGATATTATAAGGCTGTAAAATATGTATTTATTTCTTCTTTTTTTTTTGGAGGGGTAAGTAGGAAAGGGAAGGAAATTATCTAGGCAGGTAGTCCAAGATAGTCCCAGTCTTGCCTAAAAATATTTAGGCAGATGAACATTACAAAGATCATTTCAGTTCCCTCAAAACTACAAGGTTCCAAAGAAAAGTATTTCTTTTAAAAAAGAGAGGACAGAAGTATTGTGATAAAGGAATATTAAATTGGTAGACAGAAGTCAGTAGACCCTTTGTTGCCACCTTCCCATAAAATCTCATGTACTGCTTTTACACAAATTGCAGACAAACCTAAATTTAAGACAACCCCCCAACTATCAGATTGCAGACATGGAAAATTGGTGGGGGAAAATAACCTGCCCTATGCCCTTTGTCCCTCCCCACAACCTTGTCCCTTGATCCTCCATGTCTACCCGTCACCGCTTGCCAGTGCTTTCTTGTGCCTCCTACCACTCACTCCCCTTTTGTGCCTGCCACCCCACCCCCCTTACCTTTGCACCTTCTCTTGCTCTGTCTCCACTGGAAGCATGGAACATCCAGCTGGGCCAGGTAGTAACAGTGGTTCCAGCTTCAGCCCCTTGCCCAGCACTGCATACCCTTCTCCAGAGCTTCCCTTATACCGCATGCCCTTTCCCTGTGCTCCCTCTTGCACCATACACCCCTTCCCCACATGGGAGAAAGGGTATGCAGTGCTGGGGGGAAAATACAGTTGAAGAGGTGTGGGGGAAGGGATACTCCACATATCCCTTCCCCTGTGCCATTTCCCTGTGCTCCACGTGTCCCTTTCCCTGGGCCTCCCCTTACTCTGTACCATCCTTTCCCCCTCACAATCCTCCCTCTGCCTTTTCCCATGCTCCTCCCACACCATGCGCACTTCCCCATGCTCTCCCATGCACCCCCTACCTGCCACATAAACCATCCTAACTCACTTCAGGACTGCATCAGCTGCCTGCCTGGCCCATATTGGAATCACAGAATCATAGAAGTAGGGTCGAAAGGGACCTTGTAGATCTTCAAGTCCGACCCCCTGCCTGGGCAGGAGAAAAACTGGGCTCAAATGACTCCAGCCAGGTAGGCATCAAGCCTCTTCTTAAAGACCCCCCAAGGGTAGGAGCCAGCACCACCTCCCTTGGAAGTCGGTTCCAGATCCTAGCCACCCTAACTGTGAAGTAGTTCTTACAGATGTCTAATCTAAACCTACTCTCCAACAACTCGTGGCCGTTATTCCTTGTTATGGAATATAAGATGAGAGATTCCCTTCCACCATATTGAAGGGGGGGGGGACTCAGCTTATATTCAAGTAAATACAGTATTAATTGCAAAGAAAGGTAACATGCTCCTTCCTCCCTTTTATCAGTTAATACACTTCAGAAGAGTGATTGATCAGGAGCTTATGTTCAGAAACTTGAGTATGAACAGAAAGTACCAATACTACATTAGAAATAAGAACTCCAGCTGACCTGTATGTATTTTGAAATCTTCAAGTGGCACAGAGCTGGCTACACTGCCAATGTGAGTCAGCATGTCTTCTGCAATGCCAGTAGGAGTACAAGTCATGCTTTTTGGTTCTCCATCCAAATTAAAGAAGCCTGGAAGGAGAAATTTTGTAAAACATTCCAAATGCTTGTTATTAAAATGAGCTAATTCTTAAGAAGTCTGCTTTTCATTTGTATTATTTTACATACTATAAGACCTGTTTTTTAAAAAAATCAATGTCTGTAATGGTCAAGAGCCATTTTTCTAGCTTTTAAAATTAAATAAGAGGCTCGATTTAAAAGGTCTTCCATGAAATGAAACTTGATCACACATGCACCCGATAGCTCCATTTTGCTTCCTTTTTAATTTACAATGGGTGTAATTCACCTATCTCCAAAGGGCCAGCCAACACAGGGCATAGGCTCACTTTAGCTCACCAAAATATCTGTGGGAATGGGCAACTTCCCCCACTCCCACAAGGCATGTACCCCTACAGGAAAGTCATTTTTTCTTAACAGCACTGACTGGGGGGAAAGGAAGAGGAAGTCCTCCTCCCTCCCAAAAAGTAGTAGTGAATTGCTCTGGGCACACCCAGATTTAAAGATCTGCTGACAAATGCACTCTGCCCAACTCATCTGATATGCTATGTTTCAGTCAGCATAAGTAAACAAGTGCTTCACTCAGCACAAGCACTGCCTCAGTAAGAGTTGCAGGAATTTGGCACAAAATGGAAGTACAAATGTTTCACTAACAAAGGCAGTAGGTTGTTTGAAAGAACATATCTTACCAGGCCAAGGTGAATCAAGCCAGTGCTTAATATGTAGAATTTTTTTATCTTTAGATCTTGTATAAGCTTCTTCACAGATTCTATCATACTTTGCAATTTCTTCCTACAGGACAAATAATCTCCATATGAAGCAGACAGAGAATAAGCCCCTACTGTTTACAGAAATTGTATATTGTTCAAGTGTGAGAAAACCTTTTCATAATAGAGAGCTATTTACAAAATTCTAGTTTCTGTTCCCAATTACACCAGCTAAGAAATTCTCCGAGAGTCACTGCAGTTTATCTAGGACCAAACTCTGGTTCAGGCCTACTAAGCATATTTATCCAATGCACAAGCTAACAGTTCAGTACTTAGGACAGATGCTACTGAATAAAAGTTCAGCACTAAAACAACAGGTGGTATTCCAGACGAAAATAAAATAAGAACAACCAGACACATACATGGCTTGTAGTCATGCATATGCAAATCAAACTAAATCTCATGCTTCAAGATGTAGCATCACCACAGGAATTGAAAGTTTCACAAACACTCAATGGATCTTAGCTGCACTGCTTGGGTAACCTGAAATGGTTGACACAATTCACACCTTAAGGCACAATACCAAGCTGTGAGTTTACCTACACTGAAAGCTAGAGATCCAATGACAGACTTGAATTAACTTAGCTAGCTATGGTATAGAGAACTGCACAGCTGCAGCAGCCTCTAGATAGGTTTGTGTAGCCCATCCTGCAGATGCTATACTGCTGTCTAGCTTAAAGACAACTTGAGTACATTTAGATGGGTTGCAGTAAGGGCCCTGGGATTGCAGCATTAACTCCTACTCATTGGGCAAGTCTACACTAGATGTTTTACTGCGCAGTAGCCTAATCTACTGTGCAGCAAAGTGTCACCATATAACCATGTGTAACAGCTACTGCACAGTAAATTAAGCTAACGCGCAGTTTTCTACTACCTGTAAATAGAAGTAGTAAATTAACTCTGCATTAGCTACTATACAATACTGACTGTGCAGACAACTGAAAGGGAGGAAACTGCTCCTGGTCAGCCCAAGTAGCAGGGCGGAGGGGTACCTGTCCCCTCCCCCACAGCTGTTTCCCAGCTTCCTACCCTAATCGGCCAATTGGGGCACAGGGCTGGGAAACAGCTGTGGGGGAGGGGACACTTTCTCATCCCTGGGGCATGGGGCTGGGAAATGGCTGCCCTAGAGGTGGGACATTTCCCTCCTCCTCCCCACCCCCCTCCTCACCCCTGTAGAGACCAGGCCTAACCACGGTGCCCCGTCAGCCTGGGGCTGGCACCCAGGGGAGCCTAGAGCTCCCACGGCATGCTGTAGAAGGGGTAGGGGAGCAGGGCAGGAGTAGCTCTGCTTCAAGCTGCTCCCAATGGGCACACATGTAGATGCACTCTGTTACCTGTCAGCCCTGTGTTCCTGAGGGAGTCCTGGCACCCAGCTTGCTGAACTTACAAATGACTTTTTCTATTCTCCCACACACACACACCTCATCTACCCAGAACTAAGCAGAAGAAAAGTTTAATAGGTATCTGGGGCTGTACGTTCCATAGATACATCACAAGCAGGTCCAGGGAGGTGATTCTTCCCCTCTATGCAGCACTGGTCAGACCACAGTTGGAGTACTGTGTCCAGTTCTGGGGCCGCACTTCAAGAAGGATGTGGCTAGCATAGACAGCCTCCAGAAGAGGGCCACTCACATGGTCAAGGGGCAATAGGTCAGGTCCTATGAAGAGAGGTTAAAGGGCCTGAATCTATTCAGCCTCCGCAAGAGAAGGCTGAGAGGGTATCTGGTGGCCGTTTACAAACTCACCAGGGGGTCCAGCCGAAATTGGGCAAGACTGTTCCCCTGGGCACCACCGGGGGTTACTAGGAATAATGGCCACAAATTTTTAGAAAGAAGGTTCAGGCTGAATATCAGGAGGCATTACTTCAGTTAGGCATAATAATTTGTTTTACTACTCTGACAGGTAAGTAAACAGAGCCTATTGCATACAGCTGCTACTTTTAGATGTGGCAACAAGCAGCTCCTATGATTAACATGCAGTGTACACAATAATGAACATTCAGATATCACTTGACTGGACACTACCTGAATGGTATACTTTTAAGATCATGCCAGAAAGGGTAATTTGGATTCTCTGCTTCTTCCCTCTTAGTCCTAACTCACTGTTTGTCAGTCTAAGGATAGAGGAGAACATGTTTTTCTAGTTAGTGTGCGTTACTGAAATGCTATGTAGCACATGGGGCAAACAGTGACCATGCAACAGGAGGACTTCATCATAAATGTTCTAGCTTCAATTAGAGATAAATCTCCCTCTTTTTCAGTACTGAATTTAAAGATGGCGAACATCTCTTTGGACACTTTTTTCCCCAATAATTGGATTTTCAATTTTATGCAAGACATAACTAAAGTAAGTCAGAAAAAGTCAATGAGAGAAGGCAAAGAAGTCAAGGAAGAAGTAGTTAAGCTAACAGCATGTAATGAAACAGTCACTTCTTTCTGAAAACAGCATCACAAACAGCCTTCCACTCTGCTGACATATTGTACCTCAAACTCCTGCAGTGTTACAGTCCCATCTGCAATCAGTTTGTCAGCATATTTCTTCAGCACTGGCACCTGCTTGTGGATCTGCTTGTACATCAGGGGCTGGGTGAACATGGGTTCATCCATTTCATTGTGGCCTCTCCTTCGGTAACAGACCTGCAGAGAGAGGGCAGTAAGGAATCTAAGCTATTCACACGTACTGCTTTCTTGATATGTGTTTAGGACATTAAAATAACAGCTTCTGCAGAAGCTAAGAGATATTCACATTAGTATTAATTTCTAAGAAGGCAGCATCTGGTACAATGGGACCTTTGTCTTGAGGCCTCTAAGCAGTACTGCTATATAAGGTGAGGAAATTCTTATTGCTCACATCTGCTCAGTAATATGTAAAGCTGACAGTCATTAACCAGTTTGATGATATTTATGTACTGTAATTAACACAGTAAAAAGTTAAGACTAATCCACTACTTACTAAGTCTACAACCACATCTTTATTGAATGTATTTCTCCATTCTGCAGCTATGTTGCACACATACATCACTGCTTCAGGGTCATCAGCATTCACATGGAAAATGGGTGCATTGACTACACGAGCAACATCAGTGGGGTACGGAGAGGAGCGGGCCATTCGGGGATCTGTGGTGAAGCCAATCTAAAAAGAGGAGAGCCAACAAGGCAGAAAAGGAAACCAAGTTATTAGCCTTCAATGTTTTTGCTCTAATCTAAAGCATCTGAGGTTTGAATTTAATACGGTGAACTTATTTACCCAACAGTATCACATGCTTTCTGTCAGATAAAAAGCAAGTTAGTTTAAAGGCTGGTTTTAATGTTGTGACAGTTTCTAATGAGCTTATTTTCTTCCCATGAAGTTTGTATCTCCTCTCCCAAGCACCACAGTAACAGGGACTCAGGCAGGAGCCCTGTTAGTTAGACAGAGTCTGGCAGGATTGACCTGACAATGAACTCTGTCAGGTGGTGGACATTACACACCTGGAAAAGTTTTGCGTGATTAGCCTGTGAAAATCGGGAGGGGGGAATAAAAGACAGCAGCGGGGCATTGATTTTTGCCTTTGGGCACAAGAAGATAAATGAGGAGTGACAGAGACTCCAGAGGGGAAAGAAGAAACTGACCTGCAATCCAGAAGAATGCCAGGAGTGCAGGACTTCAGGAGCGGCAGCAGGTCAATCTTAGAGGGAGATTACTTTGCGGAGAAACTGAGCTGCACTGGTGAATGCAGGAAGACACTGAGGGACCAGGAGGCGGGTGCCGGGAACTGAGATAGATAAAGATAGAGAGAGAGGGATAGAGCCCTCAGATAAAGTACAGGGTGCGGGTAGAAGCTAACCTCAAGCCTTGACCCCACTGGGACAATTATAACCAAAGATTGAGAGACAGGTTGGGAGAGAGCAGCAGGAAATCACTCTTGGCAAGAGAGGCCTACAGAGAAAGAGAGATGTGGGAAATGCTCACCACCAATGAGGTAATTAGTGCCAGAGACTGTTTGCAAAGTAGCTACAAAGTATCTAGCGCAGAGATTCTTCATTTGTAACACAGATGTCCCTCACCAATGAAGTAATTGGTGACATTGCTATTGCTGTACCACTTTACTTTACTTTAGAACTAAACTAACACTGTGAGCTTTAACACCGGGGTGGCATTTATCTATCGCAACCATCAAAAAACACTGATCTCCTTGCTTTTCTTCCCAATCCAAGTCATGGCAGGCAAGTACAAAGGGGAGACGAAGATAAAAATGCAGAACCCTCTCACAAAGTGGTGCATTGGCCGGGAACATCTTCAATTATCCCAGGAATAATTTTCAGACACTTCCAGGCGTGATAGAGTCCATGGATACTGTTAGGGGCTCCTTTTTTAACAGGGGTAGGTGAGTAACTCACTAGTCACGCACCAAGTAAAACTCAAGTGCCACTCTTTATTATAAGGAAAAGTTAATAACATACATAAAAATGATTATAACAAGTTTTGAGCTGCACGTATGTCGGGCTGGAGGAAAGGCACTTCACACCTTATCCCCAGTTGTTACCTGATAGGTTTTGGGAATCCCACCCTGCGTCCAGGGTGGCGAGACTGCCTTCTTTATTGGGTTCTTAGCCTTGTCCTCCTCAAAGCAGTTTCAGTTGGGACCTTTCTTTAACTTAAGTACCTTGCAACGGATGCATTAGGTCATAGCCTCCAGGTTCTGCAACCCCTTTTTGGGGTGTCAGGTTGGCCTCCTTCCAGAGGCCTTTTTGGGTTAGGCCTGATTTGGGCCTAACAATTCTCCCGTGAACAGTTGCATCTGCATATATTTGTGCTGATTAAAATTGCGCAAGGTAACGTACCAGTTGACATAATTCGTTGGACCTTTGATTTTTTTAATACAATTTTTGAGCATAGCAAGTAATCATGTATATTAGCATACATAAAACTATAATACATAACAGCACAATTACTACAGGCTATATTATTAGATTTATTAATCTTGTTCAGGTAGGGCTATATTTTAAGAAAATATTATATTAGTGATGTTTGGATACTGATTTTAATTTTGTAAGTTAATTTTAGGAGTTCATCCTTTTGATGGACGATATGCAGACTTGCTTGCTTTTTTTACTTAGAGTATTATTATAGGCTTTAAGTATTTTTTAAAATTTGTTTAATTGCTGATACACAGCTTTTTAAGATGGATTTAATTAAACTGTTTAATTTACTGGAAACATTTTTGCCATTGCTTGTGACCGGGAATAAGTTGGTTGGGCATAAATATGCTCTATACTTTTAACTGTTGTTGCATTGTAGCGATACTTTTTTACGGGAGGCTGGGAAACGTTTTTATTGTTCTAGGTCACAGGGCTTACTGAAGCTATACACAAGCACCCAATGGCATTATTGATTACCACGGTACTTTGATTGAAAATACTATTTAACACGCAATTATCAACAGTATCTTGGTGCAGCCAACAAGGGTCTATCAAGAAGTTTTTTTGATAATGCATTTACTTATTTCGTCCCCATCGTTTATATTTTCTAGGGTTTAGAAGTTTTCTCAACTGAGTTAATTATTTGGCCGTAGATTGAGGGGCCTAAATTTTTCCTGCTAATACTATGGGGACGGGAATGTACTCATATAGAAGCCAAACTTCCGTTTCTATTTTTACTGATTTGACATGGATATACTCTTTTAGTGGTGTTTTGATTCTTGATGATATTACTTTAGCAAAGAGAGGTTTACACTTTGGGCACTATTTTACATAAGAATTTGAAATGACTGCTGGATCTCCAGATTTAACTTAAGAGTGTTTGTTTTTTATATTGGTGTAACGCGAAAGTTTGCTTGGTAATACAAGCTATAGCTTGTTTCATTTGCAAGGTTCTTATTGCTTTTAGGATGGACTGCATTTGTCTGAGGGGTTGTACTGCCATGGTTAGTGTTTTGACGTGGTTCTCTTGGTATTCTGCATTTGCCACAATTTGGCTTTTTAGCACCTGTTGCGTAAGTTGTCCCATTTTGGTAAGCTTATTTCTTACAACTTTTATATTTATTGAATTTAGTGCTGCTTCTGCTGTTCCTAGTGTTCTCAGGATGGTAGAAGCATCTCACTGGACCCTGCAATGGGTACCGGAGGTTTTTGGCCAAGCAGAGAGAACGGGTTCCACTCATTTATTGCACCGGGGTGCAATTTGGTAACATTGACTTTTTTTATTGTAAGATTATAAATTTTTTTTAAGAATACCGAGGGAAATGCTACAAAAGTTTTTGGGACTTTAGACCCCATGGTGGTGGGGATCTCTTCTGGGTAGGTGAGATTTACTGAAATTTAAAAAGAGATTACTTCTTTATTTGTTAACTTTTGTTTTTGCCCATCTGTTAAGTTTTTTTTTCTTTTCCTTTTTACTACACAAAGTGTCTCATACCTTTGTTGGGATGGGGCACATTTCGGGGCAACAATTTTTGATAGATTTTACAATTTCGGCAAACATTAACACAAAATTTACTTTGAGTCCGCTGCATGCGGTATGTTTGTAGTTGCCTTTAGTGAAGCTTTGAGTGCCTTTTGCCCCGGTGTGTCAAAATTTTTTGATTTCGGTGACACAGTCTTTATCATGGGTCAATAAAGACTAATTAGTTCCTGGAAGAGCTGAGATTTTATAGTGGAATGTGATATTTTTTTGGGAGTTAGAGACGTGTATTTCCCAGTGGGTGTTTCCCCAGATCTGGGGTCTTTTAGTCTTGGTGGTGTTAACCAACACGTACCAGTGTGCTTTGTAGGGACTTTGGATGGAGCCAGCCAGTTTCTAAACTGAAAGCCAATTGGTGTAATTAGGTTTTATAGTAGCATTTTAGATTTTATACAAAAGCATTTTTTATACAAATCCTTGATGGGCCATGGGGGGGGGCAAGAGACATTGGGCCAGGTAGCTAGTAGCGACTGCATTTCGGTGGCCACGTTTTAGTACTTTTTTTAATGTTCGTTCTTTCATCATTCAGAACCAGAGGGGTGATTTCAAAATTGTATTCAGGAGTTTGGACTTACTGGCTTTTTAGGAGAGTTGGGGAGGGGGTTTTGGAAGGGGTTACTTACTGGGTCAGCTGCTTCTAACTTTATTAGTTTTATTACAAGCAGTAGTACTTTGGCCTTCATGGTGATTTTTGGAAAACAACTGTTTGGTTAACTGGAATTCAATATTTAGTGGTAGGGGTTCCTACCAATACCATGTTTCTCTGGCTCCAGGCTAGAACTAGGCTTTTTAAATTTTTTTTTTTTGTCCTGGACGGACATGAAATTTTACTTGAGTTCTTACTGGAGGTCAGTGAGATTGGTTCAAATCTTTAAGCCCAGCTCCGGTTTTTTGTTTTTTTTTTTTTACACCGATATTTGGGGGTCGGCCCATTATTTAGGTGAAAGGGCTTGTTCTCCATGTCTATCCTTGAGTTCGTAGGTCCCGTAGTACCCAGGGGACTTGCCAAACTCATTTTTTTTAAAAACTTTTTGAGCGATATTCAATTTTCTTTTTATTTCTTGATTTAAGCACTCCACTTTTTCCTGACCTTGTGGATGGGTAGGGAATACCGAAGCAGTGCTTTATATTTCTTTTTTTACACTACTGCGCTACTCTGGAATTTTTCAAGTGAGACCTATTGTTTGTTTTTAAACGGTGAGGTTTTCCAAAATGAACTTTTAACTCTCTCAGAGTTCACAGTACTATATCTTCAGTAGCCTTGGCTGTAGGCCACATTTTTGGCCAGCCTGTGGCTACATCCACTGCTACCAAGATATATATATATATTTTGTTACTGGGTTTTAGCGGGCCTATAAAATCCATTTGCCACTCCTCCCCAGGCTTTAGTACCTGAACATTTGCTCTTCCTGTTCCAGGGTATGGGGATTGTCGGTGGGTGCTGCAGGCCAGACATTTTTTTTTATGGCTTGCTGTACCTCCGACTTGGTAGCATTTTTCTCTTCTTGCTGGAGCCTTTTTCACATTCCCTTTTTTCCCTCATGGGCAAACGCATGCACTGCCTGTGTCTCTTCCAGAGAACTAATGATGGAAGGGCGAGTTAAGGAGTTTGCCTTCTGATTGAGGCCACCTTGATTTGGTCCTTCATTTTTTAACTGTGTTGCCAAATTTCCATTTTTTAGACTGGCCTTCTCTTTAAATGCCAGCCAGCCTTTTCCCAATAGGGGATTCATTCACTAGCTCCCTTGGCGCACACCCAACTATCAGTGTACACCTTTACTTCTTCTTAACCTTACCCGATTTCATAGACGATTGCTTTTTTTTTACTGCTTTCAACTCCACAAGCTGAGTGCTCGAGCCCCTTAATATCCCTTCTTTTATATTTTTTTGAGAAAGGGCAATACCAGGCTTAAATTGCTACTAGGCCTTCAGCTGCCCCGTTGGTAAACAGGGCATGGGGGTCAGTTGGGTCAAAGCTCTCAGCAAGCTTTATGCGGTTTATAGTTTCTTCATCCGTGGGGGCCTTTAACCATGGGAGTACGGGGTTCTTTAGTATACCCCCCGCCTTTCCGTGTGGGTACTTTGCCAGTTGTAAGCTTCACTTTAACCACCAAGTTTGGTGGGGGATCCCACAGGTGGGCCTTTTTTTAGGGCCGTTAGAATCCTAGGTCACACTAGAATCTGTAAAGGAGCTTCTCTTACCAATCTTTTTCCCTTTTTTAATTCAAAAACTACTGCCAACATTTTCTTTTGCAAAGGCTTGTAATGAGTCTTCACATTGGATAAAACCCAACTTCAGGCCCCCAACAATTTCCACTTATCTTATTTTCATTGGCTTCGCTGGTATAGCACTGTGCTGATGGTGTTCTCCCAGACTTCTGTCTCTAAATACTTAGGGGTGCTGGGGTCTGGAGCAGGTGGGCTTTCTAATATGGCATGCAGCATTTCCTGACTGAGTCCTTCGATTTTCTCCCCCCACTTTCACTGCTTATCTTTGACTTTCAGCGCTTCATATAGCGGGTGGGCCAATGCTGCAAAATCGGGGACCACCACTCGGCACCAACGCATCAGAACCAGCTGGGACTGTAGCTTTTTTGGAGAACGGGGCGGGGGGAGTTGGGCTAATGCCTCCTTGGTCTGTTCCAAGTTCCTCAAACCCTGGGCATCTAGCTGCATTCTTAGGTATGACTGCATTCTTAAGATACAACTGAGCATTGAACCCTTTTCAGAGTTTGCAGCACCCTGTGAGAAATATCCACACACTCTTCAGGACTGTTTGACCAAATTAGTATGTCATCCACGTAGCTTTGAACCTGTGGCTGGGACTTTAGTGCCTTTTGCACTTGCTGGTGTGCCAAGATCGGCAAGTTGCACCACCCTTGTGGTAGGCGCAACAGCTGGTACTGTTTTTCTCTAAACATAAAAGCAAAAATATCCCAATCATTTTCCCACATGCAGATTGCCCAGAAACAGTTTGAAATGTTAATTATTGTGAAATGGGAGGCACCTGCTTTTTGGGCTGTGTCCCGCATTTTGGGCAGAGTGCTTACTACTGGACCTAGTTTCTTTGTTTTCTTATTTACTTTTTGATAGTTTATTACCATCCTCCATTTTTTACTAGCCTTACGCACTGACTATAAAGGGGAGTTTCACTGGGAGACAGTGGGCTCCACTAACCCGGCTTGCAATAGCCTTTGAAGCATCTTTCTTACTTTCTCTTCAGCCTCAGGCCTCAGGGGGTAAGGGCGCACAAAATGTGGTTTTATTTCCTTCTCCAATTTAACTTGGACCTCCTTTCCAGTATTTTCCATATCTCATTTTGATTGAACCCACGGCCCAATCTTTGACATTGGGTCTACCTTTCCAACGGCCATCACGCTCCGGTGAGGGCCATTTATTATACAATGGCTCGGGACAGTGGTTCCCAATATTCATAGTGAATGGCGAGTAGTGGTCATGACTGTGAAGACCTCTCGCCTTAGCTTCACTACCACTTCAATATCTCTTTCCCGGATTGTCCCTTCCCCTACTTCCTTTAGTACAACAGGGCGCCCCCTTGAGGGGGGTGCTTTTACTGGAAAATTGTGACTTCGGTTCCTGTGTCCATGAGGAACCACCTGGCTATCTGGGCCCCTTGAACCTGAATTGGAGCAGACAAATACCCCCTTGAATCGTCAGGGACTCGCTCGATCAAGATTGAGGGAGGGGGTGTCCCTTGTCTCTCCTCCCCGGGGCCTGCCTATGTTAAATCTAGGAGCAAGTTTTTTAACTCAGGATATAGCCCAGTTTGTATAATCAAGCTCCTCAGCGGGGGGAGCTGTAGGGACAGTCGGGGCCATAGCTGGGGTAACAGCTGCAACCTCACAGCTGTTTTTTATCCTTCCCCCTGAGGTTTTTCTCTTTCTAAAGTCGATATAATTTACCAGTGGGCTTCCCATCAATTTGTTCTAATGGGATGCCTGCCTTTCTAAGCTTGCTTCAAAGTTGGCGGTGGGGAATCATCTTCTTCTTTACTGATATTTCTTCTACTATCGCTACCTGTTTTGATTTAGGGTATTCCCCGGCCAAATTGATCACAGTTTGCAACTTCCGGATAATGTCTTTCACTGAACGGTTGATCTAATTATCATAACATTGAATCAAGAGACCATGCAAGGGACCTGTCCCCTTGCAAAGGGTACTTGCCCAGGTGGTCTTCATTTACAATAACTTTTGGGGGGAGTTGTTCAACTGATAGTAAAATGCTGCTTCAATGAATGCATTTCCACTCAGTTGGCATATAGCTTTTTCCTAGTTTACTCATTTTGGTTTTCTTGAATGTTGATCTTTGAACAATTTTTAATGATCTAATGTTTTTATGGCAAAGCTTATTAACTGATAGGCATAATGCCCAGTTTTATGCCCATCTATTACGATCTACTGTTGCAGAGGCTTGGGGAGACTTGTACCATTTTTGGGGGAAAATTTTGGCTAGCACTGCTTGTGATTTTTAGGGAGCGAAGAATTTTTCCAACTCCTGGGAAGCTACTTTGCTAGCTCACTGGCCTTAGCTCTTTTTTGCACTTTTTGTCCAGATGGCCAGTTCAGTTTGGAGGTCTGTCGGTTTTCAGGGGACCACCACTCACTCTTGTCCAGCAGTCCTTCCATCAGGCCCCAGGACTGCATAACTGCACTTACCCCTGGCTCATCCAGCAGAGTTTTTTGTACCACAATTTCCGCAGGAGGAGGGGTGGTCGGCCAGTCGTTCTGTTCCACGACCTGACTAAGCACCGCCACCTTGTCTCTTCTCTGACTTTGGGTCCTCTAAAGGCAACAAGACTCCCACCAAATCCCATAAGAAAAAGATGGCACCTTCTAACAATGCCATCTTCCCAGGCTTTCTACCTGTTTGCCATTGGGCAAAAACTCCCTCTACCGCAGCAAGGGACCTGAGGTCCCTTACTCCAAAGGGGGACCATGGATGCACCTTCTTGCTGAGTTCAGAAAGACTTATGGTTTTATCCCGGCATGTGAACATGGCTTCCCAATCCTTGAGTCCAGCTGGCCACGCTGTCTCAAAGAGGGGTCTTTGCCCACATTCTCCACCACTTGTTAGGGGCTCCCTCCCTTCCCAACAGGGGTAGGTGAGTAACCCACCAGTCACACGCCAAGTAAAACTCAAGTGCCACTCTTTATTACAAGGAAAAGTCAATAAAATACATAGAAATCATCATAACAAGTTTTGAGCTGCAAACGAGTCAGGCTGGAGGAAAGGCACTACACACCCTATCCCCAGTTGTTACCTGATAGGTCTCAGGAACCCCACCCTGCATCCAGGGTGGCGAGACTGCCTCCTTTATTGGGTCCTCAGCCTTGTCCTCCCCAAAGCAGTTCCAACTGGGACCTAACTCCCTTCAACTTAAGTACCTTTCCTCTCCCTCTTGTTCCCCCTTGTTCACTTTTTGCCTTACTGCCTTTTCTGGGATTAGAGCCAAGCCATTATTTCATTTTGCAAGCAGTTATTTTTCAATTTCAATTTTTACAACCTTCACATCCGAAAAGTCCCGGACTTGGCAGGGCCAGAGGGTCGGCTCAGGGCAGTTCCCCTTTTCTGTGGTGACGAATTGCAACAGATGCATTAGGTCATAGCCTCCAGGTTCCATGACACTGACCCCCTCCCCCCCCAGGGTGTCAGGTTGGCCTCCTCCCAGAGGCCTTTTCGGGTTAGGCCTAATTTGGGCCTGACAGATACACACGGTCCCACCGACTGACAGCAGGCTCATAGTGTTACCCTGCAACTTCTACAGGGACATCAAGCCCAGCTGGAAGAGATAGTGCAAATGAGGACTCAAGAGGCGGAAGCAAGGATCTGGCTTTTCTCTCGCCAACAAGATTTATGCAAGAAAGTTGAGGCAAAACAGATGTCACTGGGGAGAGAAGGAGATGGAACCAGGTTGCCTCATGTGTCTCCAGATAATGATATTGAAGCATACCTAGAAGCCTTTGAAAGGATAGCTACAGCTGCAAAATGGGACCTGGGAAGCTGGGCAGCTCAAATAGCACCTCTTTTTATTGAACCAGCACAAGCAGCTTACCATGCCCTCAACAGGACAGAGGCTAGAGATTACCAGAAGGTAAAGGTGACAATATTATATCAATTAGAGATTTTCTCCAAGACTTAATCACCAGAGATTTTGGGCTAATAAGAGCCCTGAGGGGACTCGACCCCATCTACTGGCTCAAATGCTAAGAGATCTGGCAGAAAGATGGTTGCAGCCTGAGACAAATACTCTCTCAGAAGCAATAGATGTTATAGTACTAGAGCAATTCCTTACTGATCTTAGCAGTAGTTCCCAGCAATGGGTACAATGCCATCAACCTCAGACTGTAGTAAAAGCTCTAAGACTTGCTGAAGATTATGCTGCAGCAGAAGGAGAGGGCAAGGCCCCTAGGAGAGACTGCTCAGGAGGTCCAACATCTGGGGCCCAGCAAGGAACATCTAACCAGTCACGGTGGGGAGAGAATACTCAGAATTTGGGTCGGGAACTTTGAACCTGGGAAGTTCCCAGGGAAGTACTTGAGAGAAGTAGCATGCTACAGATGTGGGGAAAAAGGGCACGTCTTATATTTCTGTCCACAAAAAGTCCAAACTGAAACTGCCGGAGATAATATTCATATTGAAAAAATTAATTGCAGTTTCGGCTGGCATAAGGGGCTGGGCCATCAAAACAAACCGTGGTAGAAGTAAGAATAGAAGACACTATCATACCTGCAGTGATCGATACTGGTTGTTCCCAGTCACAATGATTTGGGCTACTCTTTTTCCATTTCATCTAGGGAACCTGGAGAACCCAGTAAGCATGATCTGTATTCATGGGGCTTCATACACTTACGAATGAAGGAGGGTTCAGCTGATGGTACTTGGTCGCACAGAAGAAATTGCCATGGGCCCACCTGAAACACTACCTTGCCCCATGCTCTTAGGAGTAGATTGGCAATATCTAGAAGAAGTCCTTGTACGAGTCATCACCAAGAAAGGGGGTGAGTGGGAAAGGGACCTCGGAACAGCCTGCTTCAGAGATCCACAGAAGGATGAACAAGATGACCTAGATATAGAGCAACTGATAGGTGAGGGGTATTTTTATGATGAGCAAGGACAAGTACCTGCATTCCAAAATATGCAGGTACTTTAGCCAGTCTCAACTGGCTAAAGATGAAGAAAAAATAGTGGATCTACAATTGAGTGAGAATGTTTAGCTATCCAGTGGGGAATAGAATTGTTCCATTATTGTCTCCTCGAGGGGGAAGTTGTGTTGATAACTGACCACCCGCCCCTTCTCTGGTTGAGGACAGCAAAGCTAGATAATGCTAGGCTAATGCTAGGTCCCTGGCCTTACAACCCTTTTGTTTTACAGTAAGACATCGTGCAGGGAAACTGAGCGGGAACGTTGAATACAGAGGGCAGACAAAGATAAAAGTGCAGAACCCTCTCACAAGCACCATTTTTGGGTTATAACAATTCTACTGCGGGTGAGGGGTCTGAAAGAAAGACAAACATATCCAGTCCATTATGAACAAAGTAGTACCACTAGAAGATATTCATTCATCACACCCAAATTGCTTTGGGAATTCACTGCTAAATCACCTGGTTGTTGACCACAACATGAATAGTGCCATTTGTAGTATAAGATGGCAGATCACTGAGATGAAAGGTTTCATACACCACTCCCTGTCCAGCAAAGGCAGCATCTCCATGTAGCAATATGGACATGACCTGAAATAAAAGAGTAATTAAAGTAGCAAGAATTGCAACTGTAAGATTCTCAGGGAAAAGAACTGTGTTTTTGGTATGTGTTTCTATAGTGCCTAGCCCAACAGCATCCAAGTCTATAATGCGGTAATTCCTAGAAACTGTGAAATTCAAATAATAGAGTAAGACAGTCATAAACCACATGTTTGTCTGTGCTTACTGCCTTGTTCAATTCCCAGCTGAGTTGGTTCCAATTTATTTGATTGCTTCTAAATTCTAACTTAATCAACCTACCAATCAGTCCGATTCAGGAAGCTTGTTAGTAGGAAGAAGGTACCACTTGTCTGCAGACTAATTTGAAATGAGTAGTTCTATTGTTTCAAGGGTGACATTACCAATTATAAAAGAGCTTCAGTCTTCAAAAATAATTCACCCACTTTTACAGCACAAAAGTTCTGTTACTGATCTGTTGAAAACAAAGTTAAAGCTGATAGCTCAAGCCAAAGTTATTGCCACATCCGAGTAATATTTACCTTTTTCCCTTCTGTATCTCCTCGGTAGAACTGTTCTGCTTTGGTCTTTCCCTGTACAACAGGGTCCACTGCTTCCAAATGAGATGGGTTAGCCACAAGCGAAAGGGTGATTTTCTTATTTGTTGCTCGGTTGATCCTCTCATGGTACATTCCCAAATGATATTTTACATCCCCAGATCCCTAATAGACAAGAGGCAGTGAAGGCTCGTGCATGCCATTCATACAAGCTACTTCCAATTCAACATGTCTAAAATCTAAAAAATGAATCTGGCTTGTGTCTCAGTCTATGCTATAGTTTTGACAACAATTTCAAATTTTAAATAGTTCAGTGCTTATTTAATGTTAACCAAATACAGACATCATGCTTGGCTCCAAGCAAAACAGAAGATGTCAAAAGCTTTCAAACTAGATTAGATAGATATATTGGGACTTGGATATCCACAGTTATCATTCAGAGCAGGAATGTAAAAGACATGTCATCTGGCCTGCAGGACAGGAAATTTGGTGGTGGGGCAAAGTAATAGCAGCATTAAATGGTATGGCTCAGAGCTACGACTGCTACCACTCACTCTGCATCAAATTTCTGACCCATGGACAGCCCCACAGACCACATCTGGAGCGCAGCACTGCATCATCTGGCTCACAGAGCTACCTGTGGGTTGGGAATTTGGTGCAGAGATGAGCAATGGCTCTGGGAGCCACAGTAATTAACACTGCCACCATTCGACTCACCACTAAATTCCCAGCCCCACGGGCCAGATAATATACCTTGATGCTCTAGATCTAGCCTCATGCTCTGGGACTAGCCCATGGACTAGCCCCATATTGCTCGTCAATCCCACAGGGCTGGATGAGTTTCACACACCTGATTTAGAGTTATAGTTCATAGAAAAGTTAATTCCTATGACTCCTGCATTTGAGCACATAATACAGCGTTTTGTAAAGAGTAAATCTGCTACTGAATTTCACAAATTCACACTGAAAACACAAAATACAGACTCCATCCTTTAAACTGCATCTAATTCTGTTCACATTATATGGGCAAGAGAATTTTTGCCCTCTCACTAATGAAGATGGATCTAACCTCATCAGCTGCCTCAAGTTTAGGATCAAACTGACAGAAGATCTGCTCCAGTTCCTTCCGAATAACGTTGGCCAACACATTTAGCCTGCCTCTAAAACAAGCCAAAAATACATTTAAATCACAAGCCAAAAATATATTTAATCAGAAAATTAATTTATGAAAGTTTACAAAAAACAATCAAATCAGGAGTATAAGCTACAGGCCTTAAATGCATCTTACACTTTATATTACATTAAACATCTAAAAGCACCAATTCACTAAAGATCTTTTTAACCTCCTTCCAAACACACCAGACTGTCTCCACTGCATTTCCAGGGTGCAACATGCAGTTGATTGCTGTAAGTTTCCTTATTTCTAAGAATTTCTTTCCTAGTCTTAATATACCAAGAACACAGAATTATCTTGACCAGCTAATCAACAATTCTCAGACAAGAGCACGGAATTTTTCTTAGTTTAGCTATTTATGGGAGCCAGGTGGGCATATTTTGTCACCTGCAGGTACACAAGTGCAGGCAAGAGGTGGCCCTTTGAAAATTCTTTTAAATTAATGATTATAGCAACAGGCACAGCAGGCTGTGCATTAGCTAGCTGCTGGTGTTTACTTCAGATTTGTTGTAAAGGAGAGGGCCAGAAATTTAATAACTTCAGCTACCAAGGATGCAACAGTACATAAATGCACACACTATCCTGAGTAGCAAGCTGCAATATAACCGCCTTTTACACAGCTTAAATTTTGTATTAAAAAAAGGGCAGGTGGCAGTTTTATATTTTTCTGCTGCTGTAAGAAGTAGTTCCCAGTTAAAACAGCAAGAAATACCATGGCACAATTATGACCTCTTCTCCTGCTACAGCTTGTATTACATTACTTTATCCTAACAGAATTTCCCTGGGCTTTAAGTACCAATTCTCTCATGTATTAGAAAGGTGACTGTACTTTCAACAAGAGTTATGCAGCTCAGTCATACTCAACTCTCAAAAAAAAGACAGCCAAGTCTACTGCTGTCTGTAACATGTAAATTCAAACTAGAGAACAAAAAAAAGTCACACAAACAAATGAGAGTCTTGTTTAAGGAAAGATGAATATCACTTTAAGTGGATTCTTTTTTAATCTATTATTCATCGACACAGTCCTTTCCCATTCCTGGCCCTGCCTATCAGACTATAAATGGGTACAATCCTCCTTGTCAATTGCAGGCTCTCTCCACAGGAGGATAAGTATCGCATCTGTCAGACTTGCTTGCTTTTTCAAACTAGGTCTTCAACTGACCTCCAATTGTGAAAGCTTTACCCACTCACTGACGGGCAGCTCTCTCAGGACCCTACTTTTGTTGTTCAATGCATCTTTTAGTAGGCATAACTGACCTCTGCTTCAGCAGCCTCTATAATCCCAGTCTTTTTAACAATGTGAAAAGTGTCTGAATATCCTCAGGAAGCAAGCGCATTTTCAATCACCTTTTTTACTTAAATAAAAGTTACCTGTGAGGCATCCCCATTATTACATATTCAATTCCCATCTCACTGGATTTATCAATGATGGTCTTAAGGGCAGGGATCATTACTTCACAACCTTCCAAACCAAAGCGCTTCTCTGAAGACCATTTGCGGGCAAGGAAATCTTCAAATCTTCTCAAAAGGATGAGAGAAAAAACAGTAAGCTAAGGAAACTGCAGATTATGAGTTAAACATCAACTGAAGCACATTCATCGAAATAAGCAGCATGGTTTTAGAGAATTCCCAATACAGGTTCAATCATAGAATCATAGAGTTTGGGTTGGAAGGGACCTCAGGAGGTCATCTAGTGCAACCCCCTGCTCAGGACCAGCCCCAGCTAGATCATCCCAGCCAAAGCTTTGTCTAGCCGGGTTTGGAAAACCCCCAAGGATGGAGCTTCTATCACCCCTCTGGGTAACCTGTTCGAGTGTTTTACTATCCTCCTAGTGAGAAAATTTTTCCTAACTTCTAATCTAAACTTCCCTTGCTGCAATTTGAGACCATGCTCCTTGTTCTGTCATCTGCCACCACTGAGAACAGTCTAGCTCCATCCTCTTTGGAACCCCCCTTAAAGTAGTTGAAGACTGCTATTAAGTCTCCTCTTCTCTAGACTAAACAAGCTCAGTTCCCCCAGTCTTTCCTCATAAGTCATGTCTCCCAGCCCCCTCACCATTTTTGTCACCCTCCGCTGGACTCTCTCTAATTTGTCTGTCCACGTCATTTTGGAGTGTGTGTGGGGGGGGGGCGGCGGGGAGGGGACCCAAAGCTGTACTCCAGATGTGGTCTCACCAATTCTGAATAGAGAGGAATAATTACTTCCCTTGACCTACTGGCAACACACTTTCCAATGCAGCCCAGTATGCTGTTAGCCTTCTTGGCAACTAAGGCATACTGCTGGCTCACATTCAGCATATTCACTGTAACCCCCAGGTCCTTTTCTACAGAGCTATTGTCCAGCCAGTCCGCCCCCAGCCTGTACTCGTGCATGGGATTGTTCCATCCTAAGCGCAGGACTTTGTACTTGTCCTTGTTGAACCTCATGAGATTCCTTTTGGCCCAATCCTCCAATTTGTTTAGGTCACTCCAAATTCTAGCCCTACTCTCCAGAGTATCTACTACTCCCCACAGCTTAGTGTCACCTGCCAACTTGCTCGGCATAAATTTTAGTAGGGAATAAAGGATTTCTCTCCCATCACCTCAACTTCTCCTTTAAGAATGGCCACACCTGGACATTGAGAACTGATCCTTACATTTTTAAATTAGAAATGTAATTAGCCATGTTAGTCTGAAGTCAGGCAGGGCAGGGTGGCACTTTAAAAACTCATTTGTCCAGAAAAGCATGTACTTTCATAGTCTACATCTTACTTGAACTGCAGAGAGCAGATGTACTAAACAGAAAGGAATATAATAATTTGAATACAAAATATGCAGAAAGAAAAAAGAAAGGATGGCAGAGTGAGCACTGCAAGAATGGAAGGTGAGTTGAAGAGATCAAGATGAATAAACAAACCAGCTAACCCACTGAGAGACGTAAGGGTTATAAAAACTACATGGGGTACATGTTTGGGATGTACCTGGGATAAGAATCTAGAATTAAGCACAGGAAGAGGTTTCTTCCCTGTAGTAAAATTCACCTCTCAGGGCTACTGATTTAAGTGATGACTCTAAATACTCTGCTGCTCCTCCATATGTAAAACTCCCACTGACCTGTGGGAAAGCCTCAAAGTCCAAAGTAATCCATCCAGTAGATCCAAGAGGGGACAGCAGGAAGTCCAATATTTTCCAGAAGTAGCACAATGCCTAATTATGGGGATAGTCATCATAAAACATGCAGTTCCAGGGGAAACCTCACTGAAATGATGTAACAGCAGCTAAATGTGCCAAAAGCCACTACAATGGAATTGCTGCCTCAAGAATGAGTAACTATAGAAATAAAAGATAAAAGAAATCTGTCCTTTGCTGACAGTTCTAGTCTGTTTCATTCATTAATGGATTTCACCTGGAGGCACTGCCGAGTTAAAGTGGCTTTTAACAAAACACTAAAAGGGTCATTTATAAAAGCCTGAGGATATTGAATACAAAGTTATTTTTATGAAGACTTTACAGGCTACACCAATGTAATACAAGGGTCGATAATGTTGCAATGCCAAGGTCTCCACGTATTGTCCGAATGCTTAAGTTTACAGTTTTAAATGCAGAGCTTCAAGTCCCAAATCTTTTTCAGTCCACAAGAGTGCCGTACTTATTGAATGCAGAGGGGTATTGCAGTGCGACACACCCCTAGCTACTGTAAATTGACATAACTCTGTTGAAGTTAGTGGAATCATACCTATTTAGATCAGCTGGGGACGGGGGGGGTACTGGTTCCATGTGAACCAAAAGCCATAAGGGCAATGGGAAAAATAAAAGCTGTACGACAGGGCACATCTCCCGCTCTAAGCCCGGCTTGCACCTGGAGCCACAGGTGCCAAGGATTTGGGGCGGGGGGGAGACTCAGGGGTCCCATCTAGCCAAGCTCCAGCTCTGTCAACCCAGCCCGGGATTGGCTCTGGGGCTTCCACCCCCCATCCCAGTGTGGCATCCCCTGCTTTCCCTCATCGCCAGCCTTAACTTGCCCACCTGCAGCCTGAGCCCATTGCTCCTTGTCCTGTGACTTGAAAGTTAATCATTCATAGCTGTCTAACTTTTTTTTTTTTGAAACAGCATCAACTTTGTAGTATTTCCAGTACATGAAAGGGGCATCTTGCATGTCATCAAAAATATTTGCCACTATACCATCGCATTTCCAGTGTACAACACCTTGCCCAGCATTGGTTACTATGTGCACGATGTGCTTGTAGACTAGTTAGCCCCTTTAAAGAGAAAGGCCTCTGGAAGGAGGTACAGACAGAGACTCTGGTTACATAGTTTTAGAAACAGGTGATCATCTAAATGGCTATCAAAACAAATTATTATTGCTCCAAAGCAGGTAAACAATAAGCAGGAAAAGCTGATGAATCTTGTTCACCATAAATTAAAGCCTTTACTGATAAAGTAAAAGTAAAAATAAGCAATATCAAAAGACTTATCCTCCCAGCCATTCTTCCCACTGTCCATACAACAAAATCCTGAGAAACAAAACCTCTTTTTTGCCTTAACTGTAAAATTTTAGTCTCAAAAGCTGAAAAGCCAAAGCATTTGTTGCACATGTGAATAGCCCTAATAAGGAAGAGTCAGAGGGGCAAAGACCAAATGGCATCGATAGAAAAAGACTTGTTTATCACAGCTAGAAGCTAGTATTTTGATTTAAAAAAAATAAAAATAATCCTCCAATCAGTATCACTTCGACAAATAAAAAGGAGTATATTGCCTTGTGCCTAACAATTCAGAAACTGACCTCTAGCCCAAAATTTAAAGCCAACCATGCTAGACAGTGGCAACATATAGGGAGTGCACCAGGGAGCACATGCACCCCCTAAGAGCACTGGCCAGGGAATGGAGATGCCAGGAGAAGCAATCAACCATGGTCCCCCAACAGCCCATCACACCAACCTGGAAGTGCCAGTGGCATTCCAGGGTTGGTGCAATCAGCTGCAAGGGAATCCCCCTCCTTCCCAGTCGGTGCAACCAGCCATGGGGGGGATCCCCCCCCAGGGGCACTGACTGGTCGCTGTGGGGCAAGTGCCGCCCCTGACTCAGGAGGTACCAGTCACCCATGATGCTGGAAGCTCCCGAAAATGGTCAGGGCTTACACTAAAAGTATCAGACTCTTAAAAAGGATGACAACAACTGATTTAGAGAAAAATTAAGTTAAAGTTTCATCAAAAGCAATCACAGACCTCTGTCACAGGCAATCAGTTTTCATTATCTAAATGTTCTGCCCTCCTTATTGTGAAACTAAGCACTGTAGCCTCATGCATGAGGAGAAATTAAGAACAAACCTAAATTGTTATTAGCAACACACAAAAGAAACATACATTTTACAAGATAAAAAATTCATAACCAGGATAATGTCCCTTTGAGTAGCAAGCCAAAAAACCAAAACAAAAGATGAGGCAGGTCTGTGCAGGAACAAATTAAGCACTTTTGATTCAGCAAATACTTCCTCCCACCCTACATTATCCATGAACATTTTGGTAAGATATGTCTGACTTTTTCCAGATGCTCTAATACAGGTTTTTCCCTAGCATACATAGGCTGAAGTAGTAGTGCAAATTCTTAAATGAAGAAACTTCATGGTGATGGACTGTTTAACAATCTGCCACTCAAGCACCATGTTTACCTGATTTAAGTATCTGACTGGATTTCCTCTTAATTAAAACCTAAAATTAGACAAATGGCATGCTGCCGTCTCCTGAAATTTCACACAAAACACATAGGCTAGAGACAGAAGTTACACATAAACTAGTCTAAGTGATCAGAAACTGGTTTAAACCTGGAACAGAACAGAAGTTCAGTACACAAACCAGTTTCAAAATGGCTGAAACTGGTTTAAACATAAACCTGGTTAAACATAGTATCAAGACTTAACTTATTTGGGTCAAACCGGTTTATAAAACTTCTGTCCAAGACCCTGTCCTGGTTCAAGTTAAATCACAATCCCCCAGCATGCTTTCCAGCCCTGGGCTGGTCTGTGCTATCTGCTCCAGACAGCAGGACTGACCCCTCCCCTCTTTGCTCCCTAGCTGGGAGCTGAGGGCTGGCTGACTGGGAGAGCAAACCCAGCTGGGGATGCAGCCCAGTCTACAGTGTCTGGAGCCAGGGAAAGGGGGTTAAACACCTCTTTCCCCACTCAAACATACTGCCGGCTGCAACTGTGGAGTACAAATCCCAGATGCACCTGGAAGCAGGAAGAGGAAGTGATGAGCAACCCTGCAGAGTCCTGCTGCTTTAATTCTGGACTGCAAATCCCAGAGACCTCAGGGGCAGCAGGAAGAGGAAGTGAACGTACAGCCAGAGAGCCATGCTTTAGTTAGTACCCCCCAGCTTCTGGCTTGAGCCCTGACAGGCATGTGGCTGCATTTCTTGAATCAAAGGTAAATGTTTGTTCACTTCCGTTTCAATTTAATCTGTGCATCTTAGACTAACTTGCAAAGACTGAATCAATTCAGCCTCGGGCTTTTTGACTGTCTGTACCTAGCCATAGAAACAATGCTTTCAGTATGTTCTCTTGGAGTTTCTTTTTTAATAGCTCTCCACAGCCTTGATCAAAAAGAAAACTAATAAAGAAGCATATTCCCTTAAACACACTCTAAATCAGTCCAAAAACAGCCTCTGTGCTTGAGGACTGAAGGACAGCCGGTGTAACACCCACCTTTAAAAACAGACACCAGAGGGAATTCATGGGACTAGTTAGGTGAACCTAACAGAAACAACAGCTAACAACAGCAACACTTAATGGCATTAGTATTACTACTACCACCACTGCTAGAACTGTGCATCACATGAATGAACAGGACTTGCTGGGAAAGACTCCACAGCTGCATCCAGATATGCTCAGCCATGTGTTCTGTGGCACCCCAAACCATGCAGCTGTTCTCAGTGCTGCTAGGCAGCCCAAATAAGGCTTCTGGGTCCAGCTCAGTGCTGGCCCCAGCTTTCCCTACCCCATCCATGGTAACCTGGTACACCAAAGGGCGTGTGGCACAGGTGTTCCCCAGGGGCAATTTGCAACAGCACAAGGTGTATCGCTGATTCTTGTCCCCAGGGAAACAAATGTGATGCACTGATCTCCTACAGTTCTTTGAGGGCAACAAGCACGTGGATCAGGTTGATGCAGTATATCTGGACTTTCAAAAAACTTTTAGAATAGTTCTGCACCAAAAGCCCTTACTTAAATGAGACTGTCATGGCAGAGATAAGAGTTATTCATGGATCAGTAACAGGATAAAGGACAGGAAGCAAAGAGTAGGTTAAACAGCTAGTGTTCACAAAGGATAGGGAGGTAAGCAGTGGGATCCTCTAAGGGCCTATGCTGGGGCATCTACTGTTTAACATATTCATAAATATGCCCAGGGCTGGACAAGCCCTGCTGCAGCTCCACACCCCACTGTGGGCACAGAAATCTTGGGGGGCACGTGCCCCCCCCCCACCATGTCACCTTGGCCACCCACTGCTTCACCTGTGCACCCTTCCTCCTCCCCCCCCCATAAAAGGGAGCTACAGTTGTTCTTAACCACCCTGCCTGGCTGCTGCAAGAATGTGCACGAGAGCACACACATGTGGCACCTCTGCATCCCACTCTCCCCAGCCCCAAGCAGCCCCCTGCAGGCTGGAACACTGCCAGGCTGCAAGGAGAAATGCATGGTTTCCCATGCTTTTCCCATTAAATGAGAAAATGCACATTTTTTCACAGCAAATGGAAAACCCAGATCCTGATGATCAGGCAGGGAGCAGGGAGTGAGGTGGGTCTCCTCCCCATTGCTACTGTTCCCAGCTGAGCCCAGCTCTCTGTGCATCTGCTCACAGAAGCTCCTGGCTAGAGCGGGGCAGGAGTGGCCCTCAGACTTCTCCTGACCCCGAGTCAGTCAATCCCTGCTTCCTATACCCAGAGGCAAATTCTGCTGCAGAGGGGAAGATGAGAAATGGGAGGGAGTGGAGAACCTGCTGAGTGCTGGGGGGAGGAAATGCCCAGAGCTAGGGAGTGTGGAGGTCATACCTGCTTTGGGGATTCAAAAAAGTCCCTAGCAACTCCTGCCACCACCCGTCAGCCAACTCAGGGAAGCATGGGGGAAAGGGGGTGACAGCAACCCCCCTGCACCTCCAGTCAGAACTCCTACACCCTCCCTTTTTCAAATCTAGATCCACCAGTGGATGATACCAAATTATTCTGGGTGCTAATAAACTAAGCTGAATGAAAAAGTTACAGAAGGATCTTGTAAAAATGTATGTATGGACAAACTGACCCATTATGTTCAAGGTTGCTAAGTGCAAAGTGATGCACATGGGTGGGAACCAAGACATACGCACATAACAATGAGCCCTCACCTTGAACTGCATGCAGTCCTGGTCCCCAACCCCCAACCTCCAGAAAGGACAGAGTAAAGGTAGAAACCGAACAGGGTAACAAAAATGGTATAGAGAGACTTCAGTATTATGACAAACTAACTCAAGCTGGGACTTTTCTGCTTAGAGAAATGAAAATTGAGAGGGCATATGACAAAGAGCTAATAAAATCAAGAATTGCATGGAAAAGTAAATGGGCACTTATTATTTACTAGGGGGAAGGGACTTAACAGTGGGGGTCTACTACAGACCACCCAACCAGGGAGAAGAGCTAGACTGGGAATCATAGAATCAATAAGTCAGAAGGGACCTAGACAGATCATCTAGTCCGACCCCCTGCCATGGGCAGGAAGGAGCACTGGGGGTGGCAAGGGTCATAAGATCCCAGCCAGGTGCCTATCCAGTCTCCTCTTGAAGATTTCCAGGGAAGGTGAGAACACCACCTCTCTGGAAAGCCTATTCCAGGCTCTGGCCACCCTTACCGTGAAGTAGTTCTTCCTAATAGCTAACCTAAACCTATCCTCCCTCAGCTTGTGGCCATTGTTCCTGGTGACTCCAAGGGGGGCCCTGCTGAACAGACCTTCCCTGAGTCCCTGCTGGTGGCCCCTGATAAAGTTGTAGGCAGCCACAAGATCCCCCCGCAGTCTCCTCTTGTGGAAACTGAAGAGATCAGGTCCCTTAGCCTCTCCTCATAGGGCTGGCCACAGAGGCCCTTAGGTCACGGAATTCTCAGGTCAGCTTGCGAAGGTAGTTAAGTCAAAGGATGTGGTCATCATGAGTGACCTAAACTATCTGAACATTTTCTGGGATTGAGGAGCCAGGTCTGACCACTCATGTAGGTTTCTAGCCATGTTACAGGACCTCCATCTAACCCAAGAGGTGCACAGTCCCACCAGGGGAAATGCCTTGTTAGATCTGATCCTGGTCACAAGTGACAACCTGGTGAGGGGACTGCAGGTGCTCGACGACTTGAGTGATAGCAATCATCACCTATTGGAATTCACCATCTAGTGCAGAGTGGCAAAGGCCTTTAGCAAGACAGCAGCCCTGGGCTTCAGAAGGGTAGATTTCATTGAGCTAAGGAGACTAACCAGGGAGGCACTGAGGTCCCGGAGGGGTGGGGAGTTGGGAGTCCAAGAAGAGTGTTCAGTCCTGAAGGAGATGATCTTCCAAGCCCAAAGGGTGGCAATCCCAACACGGATCAAAGGGGGCAAGAGTGCTCAAAAGCCCCCATGGTTCACCAAAAGCATCCAGGAATGTTTCAAAGCTAAGAAGGAGGCATACACCCAATGGAAAGGAGGGGCCATCACCAGGGAGGACTATATCTCCGTTGCTTGAGATTATAGGGGGGCTGTTAGGAAGGCCAAGGCAGAGATGGAACTGGGACTAGCAACCTGGATGAAGGATAACAAGAAATGCTTTTATAATATAAATACATAGGGGGTAAAAAGAAGGTTCCAGGTAACGTGGGGCCTCTGCAGGACACGCTAGGAAATCCTGTGGTCTCACCAGACGACAAAGCTAACCTATTTAACAATTTCTTTGCCTTCATTTTCCTGAGCAGGGACCAGGTCATCCCCTCCACCAAGATCCCCCATGGTCCCAGGGGAGGCATAGTCAGGCCCAGGGCCAGAGAGGACCTAGTTAGGGAACTTCTGGTGGGACTAGATGTGTTCAAATCAGCAGGTCCTGACGATCTCCACCCCAGAGTGCTAAGGAAATTAGCAGAGGTCATTGCGGGACCCCTGGCTCAGTTTTATGAGTACTCATGGTGGTCTGGCAAGGTGCCAGAGGACTGGAAAAGGGCCAATGTGGTCCCCATTTTGAAAAAAGGGAGGAAGGAGGACCCAGGAAAGTATAGGCCTGTTTGTCTCACCTCAGTCCTGGGGAAGCTCTTTGAGAAAATTATCCAGGTGCACATCTGTGAGGGGCAAGCAAGGGAGATTATGCTTAGTGGCAACCCACATGGATTCATTTGAAGCAGGTCCTGTCAGACCAACCTGGCCTTCTATGACCAGGTCACAAAATCCTTGGACACAGGTGTCGTGGTGGACATAGTCTTTCTGGACTTTAGGAAGGCCTTTGACACCGTCTCTCACCCCACTCTTGTTAAAAGATTAGGAGATTGTGGCACTGATGCCTACACAGTCAGATGGGTTGCCAATTGGCTGGAGGGCCACACCCAGAGAGTGGTGGTGGATGAGTCATTTTCACCCTGGAGGGATGTAGGCAGTGGGGTCCCCCAGGGCTCGGTCCTTGGGACCGCACCGTTCAACATCTTCATCAGCAACTTGGACAAGGTGGTGAAAAGCACCTTGTTCAAATTTGCAGATGACACTAAGATGTGGGGAGAAGTGGGCATACTAGAAGGAGGAACAGGATGCAGTTTCATCTGGGCAGGTCACAGGGGTGGGCGGATGAGAATAAGATGGGATTCAATACTGACAAGTGCAGGGTACTGCACCTAGGGAGAAAGGACCAGCAGCATACCTACAGGCTGGGGAACTCCCTTCTCGTCAGCGCAAAGGCAGAAAAGGATCTTGGAATCATTATAGACTCCAAGATGAGCATGGGCCACCAATGTGGGGATGTAGTCAGGAAGGTTAACCGCACCTTGTCATGCATCCACAGATACATCACGAGCAAGTCCAAGGAGATGATCCTCCCCCTCTATATGACATTGGTCAGGGTCGCAGTTAGAGTACTGCGTCCAGTTCTGGACACTGCACTTCAGGAGGGATGGACAACATGGACACAGCATAAGGACTGGGTCTCCAACTGGGCCAGAGCTGCCTCTCCTGCTAAGCTGAAAGTCAGCTAATTATCAGGCTCACACCAAGAGAGACCTAACGGTAGGTGTATACTACAGACAACCAAACCAGGGGGAGGAGCACAATCTGGAGTTCTCTCGAGAACTGAGAGGCCATGCACGCATGGGTCATGGTCATCATGGGTGACCTCAATTACCCAGACATCTCTTGGGAGGAACACTCGGCTAAGTCATTCAATACCGATAAATGTAAGGTACTCTACCTCAGGGGGTAAAAAAACCCTGCAGCATGCTATAGGCTTGGCAGTGCTACACTTGCTAGCACCACCGCTGAAAGAGACTTGGGGGTCATGACGAATCACAAGATGAACATGAACCACCAATGTGAAGCCGCAGCTGGTAAAAATAACCAAGCTCTGGCTTGCATCCATAGATGCTTCTCAAGTAAATCTCAGGATGTCATTCTCCCACTGTTCTTGGCCTTGCTGAAGCCACAGCTGGAGTACTGCATCCAATTCTGGGTGCCTGAATTCAAAAAGGATGTTGAGAAGCTTTAGAGAGCCCAGAGGAGAGCCACACACATGATCAGAGGGCAAGAGAATAGGCCTTATGAAGAGAGGCTGAGAGCCATGGGACTCTTCAGTCTGAAAAAGCACAGGCTCAGGGGGAACTAATGGCTGCCTGTAAGTACATAAGGGGTGTAGATCAGGATCTGGGAGAATATCTGTTCACCTGAGCACACGAAGGTAAAACAAGGACCAATGGTCATAAGCTCCTCTAAGACAGTTTCACGCTGGACATAAGAAAAAATGTCATTACTGTCCAAGCCCCCAAGACTAGAACAGACTCCCTCCAGAAGTGGTGCAGGCACCTACTCTGGACTCTTTCAAGAAACATTTGGATGCTTATCTTGCTGGGATCCTTTCACCCTAGCTGACTTCCTTCCCCTGGGGTAGGGGACTCGACTTGATGATCTTCGAGGTCCCTTCCAGCCCTAACATCTATGAAAGTCGGATCAGTCATGTTGCTTCCTGACTTGTATTAAAGAGCTCTACCTGACTCAGGAAGTTCACAGGCCAGCAAGAGTAAACGCCCTCCTAGACTTGGTCTTGGCCAAAGGAAACTATCTGGTGAGTGACCTGAATATAGAGGGTAGCCTGGGCAACAGCAACCACAAAACCATCACATTCTCTGTCTGTCGCAAGACAGGCAAATCAGATAGCAGGGTTGAAGTTTTGGACTTCAAAAAAGTGAATTTCAACAGGTTCAGAGCAATAGTAGGGGAAGCACTGCGGGACCAGGGACCAACGGTGAAAGGAATGCATGAAAAGTGGTCATTCCTCAAGGACATGATCCTCAAAGCCCAGTAGAAGTCCATTCCCATGCAAACAAAGGGTAGCAGAAGGGCTGGCCAGCCCTCTTGGTTTAATAGGGATATCACTGTCGTCTTTAAAAAGAAGAAAGAGGCATAGAAACAATGGAAGCTTGGGACAGTCCCCAAGGAGGACTATACAACAACAGCCCGCACTTGTAGGGAGCAGATTACAAAGGCTAAGGTGGTGACGGAATTTAAACTAGCAACAGAAATCAAGGACAATAAGAAATCTTTCTTTAGGTATGTGGGAAACAGGAGGAAAACAAATGGAAGCAAGGGGCCTTTCCTTAACAACTCAGGACAGCTGGTTACCAACACTCAGGAGAAAGCTGAACTCCTGAATGAGTACTTTGCTTCGGTATTTCACCAGACTAAGGGGAAAATCATACTAGATAAGGTTCAGAATGGGCATGGTGGGAATGACCAGCTTCCTACTGTTGACGTTTCATAGTTTCTAGGGTCAGAAGGGACCTGAGCAGATCTTCTAGTCCGACCCCCTGCCATGGCAGGAAAGAATACTGGAGTCAAACGACCCCAGCAAGGTATTCATCTAACCTCCTCTTAAAACCCCCCAGGGTAGAAGCCTGCACCGTTCCTCTTGGAAGTTGGTTCCAGACCCTAGCCGCCCTGACTGTGAAGTAGCGTCTCCTGATATCTAACCTAAACCTACCCTCTGCCAGCTTGTGACCATTATTCCTGGTCACTCCTGGTGGTGCTCGGGGGAACAGTGACTCCCC
>NW_017728951.1:54893472-54921001 GCF_001723895.1 Crocodylus porosus
TTGTGTGCTCTCCTGCTCCCTTTGATCCTCGTTGGGATTACCTTCCTTTGGGCTTGGAGGATCGCCTCCTTAAGGAGTGACCACTCTTCTTGGACACCTGGCTCCCCTCCCCTCCAGGACATTGAGCTTGTGCATGATCAGTTAAAAAAGTTAGACATTTATCTGGTCCTGCTGACTTATGAACTTCAACCAAGAGTGCTGAAAGAGCTGGCTGAAGTCATCATGGGCCCTCTGGTGAAACTCTTCCAAAACTTGTGGTGCTTGGGGGAGGTCCCTAAAGACTGGAAGAGGGTTAATGTTGTGCCCATCTTCAAGAAGGGGAAGAGAGAGGACCTAGGCAACTATAGGTCAATTAGCTTAACTTCTATCCCAGGGAAATTCCTGGAAAAATTCATTAAGGAGTCTACATGCAATATGCTTGCAAAAGGTAGGATTCGGAATGACAGTCAACATGGCTTTGTTGCAGGCAGGTCTTGTCTAACCAACCTCATCTCCTTCTACAACCAGGTAACTTGCCACCTGGATAGAAGAGGTCAACATTGTATACCTAGACTTTCTAAAGGCCTTTGATCTGGTATCCCATGAGGTTCTCACAGGAAAATTGGAGGATTGCAGGCTTAAATGCTTAACAGTTAGGTGGGTAAGAATCTGGCTGAGGAGTAGGACCCAGAGAGTTCCAATGAACAGATCTGCATCGTCCTGAAGAGAAGTGGCCAGTGGTGTCCCTCAGGGGTCCATGCTTGGTCCAATGCTTTTCAACATCTTTATCAATGATTTGGATGTGGGGGTGAAGAGCTCACTGACCAAGTTTGCACATAACACCAAGTTATGGGGGAGTGTGATCATGATTGAAAATAGGCTGCAGATACAGGTGGACCTAGACAGGCTGGCAAGTTGGGCAGATCGGAACCAGATGAAGTCAACATTGAGAAGTGTAAAGTGCTCCATCTGGGGACAAACAAATCTCCAACATACTTACAGGCTCGGTGGTACCAAACTGACAAGTACCACAACTGGAAGGGACCTAAGGGTAATAATAGAGCATAATATGAACATGAGCCATCAGTGTGATCCAGCAAGGCAAACAATACTCTGGCATGCATCAGCTAATGCATCTCAAGCAAAACCAAGGAAGTGGGTTCTGGGTGCTGCACTTTTCAACAAGGGTGTGGAAAAGCTTGAGAGAGTCCAAAGAAGGGCCACCCATATGATCAGAGATTTGCAAGGCAAGCCATATGAGGAAAGGCTGAGGGACTTGGGTCTCTTAAGCCTAAAAAAGAGAGGGCTGAGAGGGGACCTGGTAGCAGCTTACCACTATATTAGTGGAATACATCAAGGGCTCAGTGAACAACTGTTCACCAGGGCTTCCTTAGGGAAAACCAGGAGTAATGGCCACAAACGCCTGGAAGACTGTTTCAGGATTAACACTAAGAAAACTTCTTCACAGTTAGGGTGTCCAGACTGTGGAATAAACTCCCTCCAGAGGTGGTGCAACCACCTACCCTTGAAATCTTCCAGAGGAGACTGGACAGTCACCTCACTGGGTGTTACCTGACCCCAGTTATCTTTCCTGCCTAGTGCAGGGGAGTTGGACCTGATCTTGTGAGGTCCCTTCCAGCCCCTTACAATCTATGTATCATGCTGAAGATCTGGTATGCCCTTTCTATTTAAGAACCTATTTAAACAAACAAACAAATAAATAAATAAATCACAAAAACATTCCACATATATTATATGTGGAACACCTTTGCAGCTGGTTTGCCATTTCATGGTACCACAAAGAGGCTGAACTTGCACTATGTTGCCATTATGGCACATTTAACATATTAATCATGCCATAAATTTAACATCTCATGGGAGAATCCATTGGCTCCATCTCCTAGAGATTCTCCCTACCTAAAGGAAATCCTAAAGATACAGTTAATCTGAATTTGGAGTCACTGGGCTACTAGTCAGATGCAAAGGATCAAATACTTCAACCAGATACAAAAGGTTCTGACAGAATCTGAAGCCATTCTTCACGTAGGTCATGTAGTTAAGCCATTCTTCCAGTTGCCATATATCAACCAAACACCCTGCTTGCCCTACCATTAAAACCATGGAAATAATCAGAGAATCCAACCTTTTCTCCTCACCCCTCAGTAAAGGAAAAAGTCAAATGCCTATTTGTTTCTGAACAAATTTCAATATCCCTCTACAAGGGCAGCAGCCCCACTCATCCCAAGCATACCTCATTGAGCGCACCAGCCTAGCCAATAAAGTCCTTTTTTCCTCATTTGTAAATTTCATGACACCAGGAGTCTCAAACTTCTGCCGGATCCACTGGCATTGCTCAACATCATTGATAAACATGAACTCCAGTCCAACGTGCTGACAATATGTGCTCTGAGAGGGCAAATACAATCCAGAAATTCAGAACTTAATGAGCTAGACAGCATTAAAAAGGCAGCTATTTTAAAATTAAAATCTGTTCCTTTATATTAATCAATCAGATGGCACTTGAACACAAGGCAATTTCCCGCTCCCCCCACACCTCTTTTCTAGAAGTTTGCAGGTCAAGGGTTTTTGGCTGGGGGGAGGGGGGGGGGGGGGGAGTTTAGCTAAGCCCCAACTATTCCAGAAATCTTAGGTGAGGGTCACTTCTCGCGTCACATTAACTGCCCTGTTAACAGCTTGAATGGATTATTGTTGTAGTTAGGAACTGTCAACAACTGGGAACAATCTGATTCGATATGATTTGTCCAGATAAAAGTAGTTATACAACAATTGCCACACTAACCTCCAACCGCTTAATGATTTCTCGTAGAGAAAGCGTTGCCTCATTTCCTCCTATGAAGGTGGTGGTAGGCAATCTGAAAACCTTGTCCAGGTCAGATTCATGCAAACCATAAAACCCTGCAGGGTATTCATTGATGAGTGGAAAGGCATGAGAAAGGCAAAAAGTACAAAACAGAATCATTATATGAATGTCAAGACAGCTTAAAAAGAAACATCTCAGCACTGGGGAATGAAGGGCTAACAAAAGTACTGTACGTGTTAAAATTATAAATCTGGCATTTTTAAACCACATCCCCTACCACATTTTTAAATAGGAAATGCATACTTCAATGGACTATGGGGTTTATTGTAATATTTCTATTAACTGGTTGGATTGTAATAATATTGTGTGCCTCAATTTCCTATTAACTTAAAGCCTTCAATCTGGTATCCCACGATCACCTCCTCTTGGCAAAGCTGGCCAACTGCGGCCTCGGGTCCACCACGATCCCCTGGCTGGGGAATTGGCTCCGTGGTCAGACCCAGAAGGTGGTGGTTGATGGAAGTCAATCGTCATGGTGCCCTGTGACCAGTGGGGATGTTGGAGTCAGAAGTGGACTGGCCAAGTTCACCGATGACACCAAACTTTGGAGCAAAGCATCCACACCGGAAGACAGGAGGGCGATCCAGGCTGACCTGGACAGTCTCAGCAAATGGGCAGATGAGAACCTGATGGTGTTTAATGCTGAAAAATGCAAGGTTCTCCACCTTGGGAGGAAAAACCTGCAGCATCCTTATAGGCTCGGCAGTGCTACACTGGCTAGCACTACAGAAGAAAGAGACTTGGGGGTCATCATTGACCACAAGATGAACATGAGCCTGCAATGCGATGCTGCGGCTAGTAAAGTGAGCAAAATGCTGGCTTGTATCCATAGATGCTTCTCGAGCAAATCCCGGGACGTCATTCTCCCACTGTACTTGGCTTTGGTGAGGCTGCAGCTGGAGTACTGCGTCCAGTTTTGGGCCCCACAATTCAAAAGGTATGTGGAGAAGCTTGAGAGAGTCCACAGAAGAGCCATGCACATGATCAGAGGTCAGGAAAACAGACCTTAAAACAACAGGCTCAGAGTTATGAGACTCTTTAGCCTGGAAAAGTGCAGGCTTAGGGGTGACCTGATGGCTACCTATAAGTTTCAGGGGTATTCACCAGGATCTGAGGGAACGATTGTTCAGAGCATCCCAAGAGATGACAAGGTCAAATAGTTATAAACTCCTGCAAGACCGTTTCAGGCTGGACATAAGGAAGAATTTCAAGGATTTAATTAATCAACCTTATTATTTACAGGGTGTCAGCATTTGAAAATATATTACTAAGAGCATGTCAAACTCAGTAAATGTCCACTGTGTTTTCTGGCTGGCATTTTACTCTAATTAAAGATGTCATCATGCAAAAAGAGAAATCACAGTGCATAAGTGCTTCTTCATTTATATATTTGAATGCTACATTTTGTGTGTCTTTCCTAATAACCAGATCTAGAAGAAGCAGAACTAGAGGGATTACAAGCATAATTAAGCAAATATCTGTTAGAATACTACTATTCACTCTTTGTGCCATTGTTATGTCTAGCATTTAGGAAGCTTTGGGCCAAAGAAAACCAATTTAAATTTCTTTACCTAGTTCCCTTATGGATTATTGGTGAGCTCTAATACTGATAAACATTGCCCATCCGGTGCTCTTTATTCTAATATATCCTTAAATTTTCAAAACAATAGGAATTATATTGATCATATTCTGGCATCTCTCACAATGATGCTATCTAACAGATGAAGGTATTCCTGAATACTTCCGAGATAGGGTCAAGCAATGTTTGCAAGACTTGAGATTAGTCTTCAGAATACTGACTATTCTATTTTTCTTTTTAAAAGATTTAGCTTAGACTTCATATTAAGAAAGCAAGAGGGAACTTGCATTTGCAGGACTCTGACACTAATTTGGGCACCTCTACAGTTGCCATGTTGTCAGATGAAAAACTATTTAATGCATAGTTCATCATCCACAGAAAGATTCACTCACAAAAACACATTCTCCAAAGCTTCCTAGGAGCAGTTATGATAGAACAGCATGAATCACTGAACTACAAAATTGGGAATTTTAGCAGCTGAAAAATAAAAGATCTCTATTACATAGGACTAAGATAACCCAGTGATGAGCAATATAGACATACCTACTAATATTTATTGGTTTAGATGTGGTCTAGAACTCTGAACTGTATATGACAATTCCCTATATTTTTTTATATACAAGTAATAAGCATTACCTGTTCACTTATTGTATACCTGGGTCACCATTCCACCATCCTTCAGTTTCACCCATCCTGTCCAAACCCTCTGTTCGTCAATTAAAGAAAATACCATATGGTGTCACCAGGATGGAAAGGAGGAAACTTTATTAGAAGGTTTTAGCCACCATACTATAATCCAGCCACAGACAACTGCCACATGCACATTATAAGTTACTGTGTCCTCAGTCAGGCCTCTCAGTTCCTGAATGTTATGAACCATGCTTGATCTCCCCAAACTTCTGCACAAGAGCACCAGAACATAATTGTTGCTTCTACAGATGTTTTTACTTGAATTAACTGTAAGTAGTACAAGTATGAGGGAATGTTCTGTTCTCAGAGTTTCCATGTGGGTGGTCACTCTAGATTCACATAAAATGCATCATAATACAAAGTTGAAAGAATTTCTTGTAAAATATCACAAAAAAGCAAGAAGAGCATTTAATTAATTATGAGTTGTTCTATCCAAGCAAAGTTAATATTAAATTATTTTATAGTAATCTTCCCTACCGACTGTGACACCAGGGCACAGCTCACCTAAACATATGGATTTAATATACAGTTCTCACCCAGTTTATCAATAGTGGTGATTAAGTCAGATGGAACAAATGAATCCAAGTCAGCATCCAGAATTCCTAGGGGATCCAACTGAGCCACATGATGCCCACGGATCTGAAGAGAAGAAAAAATGTAATTAAATAAAAGAAATCGGATTGACAAAACTGGTCAAAGGAGAGAGTTTGGTGACACTTTTGCCTATAACACACACACACACCTCCTGGGATCAAAGGAAGTCAAGATAACACTAATCCCAAAAAGGAGGAGCGTGTTATTGGATATACTCACTGAGTTTTTCTATTATAAAACACTGAACCTTACTAATGTGTAGGTGTAACCAACTACATTATCTTTCTTACATCCATTTCACTTTAATTTCACTTTAAAATATAAATAAGCATTCCTTTTCTATTTGTGGTCTATAAAGCTCTGGAAAAATTTAAGAAACTTTGTCCAGTTTATAGTAGTAACTTAAAATGTTCTTTGGCTATGTAAATGACAATGCAGAGCTATAATCATACAGTCCTAAGATAAAGATACCAAAATGTTGGTGGAACAGATATTACCACTGAAAGACTAGCGCTGTACTGCTAGTATTAAAGAAAATCCATGTCAGATAGGAAAAGAAGTTACAAATACTGTACAAGTCCTCCCAGTTCTACTTCAAGAAGCTTTGAGCAGCCCAATTACATAAAATCAAGATGAAGCTAACAGCAGTTGAATGCCACTTTCAAATTCAAGACCATTCTGAGTTAGGTGTTTAAGAACTGCCATTGGCGATATTTGCCAAAAGTTACTTGACTCACTGCAGTATCTCAGAGATACAGTATTTAAAATGCTTCAGATAGCAAACACTATTCTCTCCATGCTGTGTAAAAATGGCTTTGTTTAGACATTGTTTATAATGTATTTCTCACTTCCAAAACAACACTCAACTATTTTACACAGATATTACTTTTTATTAAAGAATTAATTAAATGTGCTATGCTAAGGGCTAAAGTGTGGCTTTAGTGCACAAGGGAATAACCAAACATTTCTCCAAGGTACAGTTCTAGTCTAAAAAGGCACTTTTAAAAAGTGACTTGTAGAGTTCTAAAAGTACATCGATTTCTACATCAGGTGGGCTCCACTTACAAATAAAAGACTGTAAGTCCTGTAAGTAGAGCCTGGGCTCTGACAGTCAAACCACGGTTCTTCACATCTGGATGCATTGTCACCAGCAGCAAAATTTCTTCAGGCCAAGTTAAGCCCTGTGCAAGATCACTGTTTACAATGATATAACTGGGATGATTTAATTGAGGATGGTCCCGCTTTGAACAAGGGGTTGGACTAGATGACCTCCTGAGGTCCCTTCCAACCCTAATTTTCTATGATTCTAGGATTACACAAATGCATGCAATTGGAATTGAGCAAACAATTCTGTTGGTAATGCTCGTGTCAGTAGAGAGCCTTCAACTCCCTCAGCTATGTTTTCTCTGCAGTATTAGCAGAAGTAGTCAAAGTACCTTATTTTAGGCAAAATCAGATATAACTCCACATACAAACAGAGGATCTCAAAATCACAACACTGCCATTTTTACATACAACTTTACAATGAAGCCATATAACAAGAAGTGCTAATTGCCGAGGAAATTCTTTGCATGCCAGAAATAAAAATTCAGCGCTCCATTTTTCCAGCATCTGTAAGAATACATAATTTTTTCAATATTTACAGGTATATTAATGATTATGTATGGAACAATGTCTGGAACTATGACAACTATATTGGACATAGCAATCAAAACATGCTGGATGTATTTTGTACTTTTTTCTTCTATTTCTATATCACTAATTTAGTTTACAGTATACAAAACAAGAGGCAGCTTTGGGTTCAAAGCTACAGATCTAGTCAAGGATGGCCTGGTTGGGAAGTGAGGAAGGGAGGGAAAGAAACAGAACTATCTTCACTAACAGGGAGCCAGATAATAATAAACCATGTTCCGATTCCAGAACCGTCATTAGTGGCCATGATGAATGAAGCCAAAAGGAAGAAAAATTGATCCTTGTGTGACAGCCTGCACCCTTCAAGCATTGCAAGGAAAAAGAACAAAAAGCTATTTCATTTAAAACTTAACATGACAAGTCAAATGGCAAAAGCCTGGAAGTGGACATGCGAGCCCCACAATTTGCAAGCAAAGTTGGGTTTTCTTATCAAAGATTCAGTGGAAGACAAGACATATTGTAGAGATTTGGCCTTAATACCAAGGTTTCAAGATAGTTTTTTTAGTAAGACCATCCTAAAACTGTAAAGTTTCACCTTGTTCTGCAACAGGTACCCCACTTGACATAGCTAGTATCCATTTATATATGGATATAAATCTATACAAAAATTTCTGCTCTCCAGGACAGTAGGATTTTTGAATTCCTGGTCTGTATCCTGTATATAGAGATTCACAGAAATGACATGCACCAGTTTCTAGAAGAAGCTTCGTTGTCCATCTGCCCAAAAGAATGGCAAGGAAATTCAGCAGAAATAGATTCAGAAACTTGAAAAACTGACGAGAAGCAACTAATATTCTGAACAGGATATGATGCTGCCAGATCAATGACTTAATTCATTAAATAAGTGAAGATTTAACTTAAACAGGTCTTCCTCAACAAGGTGCTCTGACTATGCAGAAGGTTCATAAGTCTGCTAGTGGCTTGGAGTTAGCATATTGGGGTCTCCTAACTTAGAAAGTGGCGATTTCTATTTTAAGTCCCAGCAATCTCAGGCTCAGTGTCTACTATAAACAAAAATTACCAAAAAGGCCCTTTAAATGAACATCTAATTGTTCATTAGTCTGGCAGCATTTTAGTAAAAAAAAAAAAATGAAGGGAAAAGTAAAAACTGTCAGAAAAAAGATGTACAGGGTAGAAAATCAGGGGGAAGGACTGCCAACGTAAAAACATACAAAAGTAGGGATGGAAGGGACCTCACAAGGTCATCCAGTCGAGCTCCTGCTCAAGGCAGGAACATCGCAGACTAAACCAACTCGGCCAAGTGTCTGTATAACCCGTTCTTGAAAACTTCCAAGGATGGAGATTCCACAATTTTTCTTGGTAGCCTGTTTCAATGCTTGAACACCCTCATAGTCTGAAAGTTCCTCCTAATCTCCAACCTAAATTTCCCCAGCTGCAGTTTGAAGCCATTGCTCCTAATCTAGGCCCCTACAGCCACAGAGAAAAGCCCACCTCCACTCTCTATAATCACCCTTCAGCTACTTAAAGACAGTTATCAAGTCATACATCTCTCTTCTCCTCTGCAGGCTAAATAACTCTAGTTCTTTCAGCTTCTCCGCATAAGTCTTGCCCCCCAGGCACCGAATCAGTTCTGTTCCTCTGCACTGGACTCTTTCCAATCTATCCACATTCTTCTTCATGTGTGGGGCCCAAAGCTGGACACAGAAGTTCAGGTGAGGCCTCACCAGTGCTGAATAGAGCAGAAAAATCACTTCCCTTGATTTACAATCAATATTCCTGTTGATACAACCCGGTATGCTGTTGACTTTTTTGGCAACAAGAGCACACTCTTGGCTCATATTCAGCTAATGGTCTACTGTAACCCTTGTTTTCTCCCCAGTACTGCAGGCTAGACCAATCTGCATCTGTGCATGAAATTATTCTATTCCAAGTGTAAGACTTTGCACTTGTCCCTGTTGAATCTCATCTGATTGATTGTGGACCATTTCTCCAGTCCATCCATTTCATTCTGGATCTTATCCCTTCTCTCCAGAGTGTCTGCTGCTCCACCCAACTTGGTGCCATCTGCAAATTTGATACGTATGTACTCAATCCCACTGTCCAAATCATTACATTAAGATATTAAAAAATTCCTGACTGAGGAGAACCCCACTTGAAACCTCCTCCCAACTAGACATTGAGCCATTTATGACTACACATTGAAAGCAAGTGCCCTACCAGTTATGTATCCACAATACATAACGTGACTAGAACTTCATCTAGTCCGTGTTTTCTTAGCTTGTTAATGAGAATGTTATGGGAGACTGTCAGAAGCTTTGCTAAATCAAGCTTTGCCAGATTAGCTGCTTGCTCCCCTATCCATAGAGCGTGTTACCTTATCATAGAAGGAATTCAGGTTGATCAGGCATAACTTGCTCTTGGTGAATCTATGCTGACTCTGTCTGAACAACTTGTTCTCCTCTAGGTGTTTCACAACTGACTCCTTGAGGACTTGCTCCATGATCTTTCCAGGGAACAGTCAGACTGCTAGCTCTGTAATTCTTCAGATCCTCATTTTCCCTTTCCAAGCATCTGGGACCTCATCTGAATGCTGCAAGTTCTCGAAGAGTATAACCAATGGCTTTGAAACTAGCTCAGCCAATTTCTTCAGTACTTTATGGTGTATTCCATACAGCCATGCCAACTTGAAATCATCTAGCTTCTCTAAGTAATCGCTAACCTATTATTCTACTACTCTAGGCTATTTGTCTCTCCCTTATCTTTGCTGCCAGCTAAACTTATCATCCAGTATCTGCCCCATTGTGAAGGCTGAAGTAAGAGAGATATTAAACACTTCAGTCTTCTCACCATCATCTGTAACCAGACTGCCTTCTGCATTCCATAAGGGATGTAGTTTCATTGGTCTTCCGCTTGACATATCGGTACCTATAAAATCCCTTTTTACGTCCTTGCCAGCAGCATCTCAAATTGTGTCTTGGCTTTTTGTTATATACTACCCTCATACTGTGACTGACTTTCTACATCTTGCAGGATTCATTTTTTAGTTCATCTCATAGAAGAGATTCCTGCCTAGCCTGGCTGGCATCTTGTTGCACTTCCCATTCTTCAGTCACATCAGCATAGCTTACTCCTGTATTCTTAAAAGGGCCTCCTTAAAAGTACAGCCAACTCTTCTAGACTCCTCGTCCCTTTAGACTTGCCTCCCAGGAGATCCTGCCCACCACTTCCTGGAGTTTGTTAAAATCTGCTTTTCTGAAGTCAAAGGCCTTTATTCTGCTGCTCTCCTTCCTTCCTCCCCTTAGGATCTTGAACCCTATCATTTCATGATCAGTCATCTAAATTACCTTCTACCTTCATATTCTCAACCAATTCCTCCATGTTTGTGAACAGGAAGTTAAAAGCTTTCCCTCCTTGTTTGCTTCTCTAGCATCTAAATCAGAAAGTTACCCCACACATACTCAAAGAATTACTTGGGCTGCTTGTGTACTTCTTTGTTTCCCTCCAAAGAGATGTCCTGATAATTAAAGACCCATATGAGAACCAAGTCCTGTGATCTGGAAGCTTCTGTAAGTTATTTAAAGAAGACATCATCTACCTCTTTCTCCTGATTTGGAGGCTTGTGTGTATATATGTGTATATGTGCAACACCTCTTCCTTCCTATCCTTCCTGAACAAGCTATAACCATCCAGGATTATACTCTAGTCATGTGAACTATCCAATCACGCTCTGTAATCCTAATTACAGCAGAATTTTGCAATTTGTACTAGGAGCTCAAATTCTTCCCATTTTTACCCCCGTGCTTCTTACATCGATATATAAACATATTTTATGGGCACTTACACACATGCAGGGAGGCTGGTCCAATGTGCTGTAAATCTAGAGTGTCAATTAATTGAGTCTGCTGGAGCGTGGAAATTAATGTGCTCCAGTGGCCTCCAGCCTCATGTGTATCAGTGTCCCTGTGCTGAAAAATGGCAGCAGGGTGCTTTGAACTAAAGCTTGTTGAACAAGCTTTAGTTCAAAGTGCCTTGCTGTCATTTTTTTCAATGCAGGGATGCTAATACACATGATGCTTTGGGCACTTTTAATTAGAGTGGTTCGCAAATTAAATCACACCACCCCGCCTCCCAGAGCACATGTATAAACACTCTATTATGGTAAATAATCCTATCTGCATTAATGATGGTAATCAATATGTCCTGTTGGTACTGAGTGCAGAATTGAATCCATAAAGATATTTCCATTGGGTATTACTCATTTTCTGTCATTCACAGCGTTTAGCCCAATCAGCTGTATTAACTAAAAGGAAAGGGGAAAAAGCAAAGGAACAAAGGCAAAAGGAAACAACAATTCTCTCTGGATATCAACATTCAGTTATCTTTGCTAACTAATTTTTGTAACAGATAACTGTTCTGTAGTCTCAGAACAAGTCTCATGTTCAGTGTAAGAGTAAAAGTATTAAAGTCATCAGGCTAAAAAGAAAAAAAAAGAGAAAGAAATTTAATTGCTACAAGCAGAGACAGAAGATGTCAAGGGAGATTTACAGTACTTCTGCACCACACTTAGATTTATCATTTGGCCAGCATTTTGCAGCTCCTGGCAAAACAGCTTCATTACTTTCTCCTCTCTTGTTTTAAAACTTGTATTTAGAGACTTGTGTAAATCATAAACTGTCAACATTCCTAGACTGCCAACTTTTAATATTTAAAAGAGGAAAAAGTTGTTAAAAATGGTTACTAGATTCATCATATTTGGAGAACAATAATTTAGAAAACACTGATTTTTATTCACCAATTTAATACTTCACATACCACTGCAGTAGTGAAGGCAAGCAGGAGGCCATTCTTTTTAAAGGTCACTCTTTCAATTAATGGAAAATTCCAACCCACCAATACAAGCTTCATCCATTCTAGTTTTAAAATAACTCAGATTCTCCAGTTATTTTATTCTGCATGTCTGCACACTCTCCCCTCCCTCCCCCCACCATTTTACAAACCACAGTGGTCTACTGCTCAAGGCAACTCCATCCACCATAGCTGGAAAACCACTTAAAAAGATACGGTGTGACAAAAGACTACATGAAAACCAGTGGTTTCGTGATTTTGGTTTTAATACATTTGGCGACTTTTTAAATTTTTGCTCAAGGATTTCATCAAACTATATCTTGCTCTGAGAACCCATTCCTCCCTACTGATGCATCTGTGAGGACACAAGTCAAACCTTTGAATGGAGAGAAAAAGTTACACAAGAAAAATCATTGTTGCCCTCAGTTCAAATATGGTAAACATGCAAAATACACAGATTTACAATCTATCTATTTTCCTTGCATCTTCACGCTCAGAACTACATGGCTTAACATTAGGTATTGTGGAAATAGATCAGAAAATCTGCATTACCCATAGTGTGATAGAAGTCAGGAAGTTTAGATTTAAAATGTCAGAGCTAATACCAAACAGAGTTCAGTATTACAGAAAGTTGTAGATTAGTGGTCTTTTGGTAAAGTAGGAGTCTACTGCAAAAAGCACAAAAACTGGCAAATCTAAGAAAAGAAAATTCTGTATTTTTCTCTATTAGATTTAGTTATCAGGGAGAACCTGCTTACAAACTGACGGCAGCCATTCAGTGTAGCAATCAAAAGACTACATATGTTTAAAGGCAGCAAGGTGCCTTAGATAGTCCTTTCATTGTTTGTCACAGAGGCATAGACTCTTGCCATGTGCAGATATTTCTGTTCCATTGATCAAATCAGATAACACCCACTTTCAAATAAAGGGGAAGTCACTCTCTTCCAGCATTCTGCTTCCAACAGTTTTTTTAGAAGCACAACAGCTAAACTTTTTGTTATAGTCACTCTTATTTAAGAGTTTTGCTACAAATTTCAGTGCCAACCAAAGTACATCAGGCTAGCCTGAAAGCGAAAGTGTTTTCTGAATAGACTACTGGTTAAGCGGCGCCTGTAATTATATAGTCCCTTTCACCTATCTACCATACAATGCTACACATTTGAGTTATCAAGACTGATACTGGATCATTCTCAATACCAAGATAAGCATGATACTATGCAAACAAATGATGCTGTGGTACAAGCAAAACAGTGCAGAATCAATTTGGGGAGTGGGGTGGGGCATCTATTCCCAGTAACAAGGATTCACAATTAATACAGCTGGAATAATTACAATTTTTTTCAGTCTGGCCACTTCTCTAGAACAACTCAAAAATATTTTTGGTTCACATAAAGCCAAGCCAAAATTTGTCAGATTTGAAAAATGTATTTTCGGTCATATCAGAGAACACTGTTTTCTGCTTTCAGGTTCCCCTTTGTTTAAAGTTACATCTATTTTAAACAAAAAGTCTGTCGCTAAACAAAATGTATGCAAGAGAAAGGGTCTAAATGAAACATTTCAGAGTTACAAAAAGTTTCATTTAGGCATTTTTTAAAATTTCATTCCCCCCCCAAAGTTATTCAGCAAAATTCACATAAATTCACAAAAGTGTTTAAATTCCCCTAAAACTTCATTTTTAGCCAATTTGCCATTGGTCAAGTAGGTTGTGTCAAGCTCTACAATCCATTCTGATTTATTTGGGAATTCCAGTGTATTCCTTCCCTTTTCCCATAGAAAGAGAATTTGGTGCTAATGAAAATATAACTGGACATTGATCACTGTTTTCCTTGGTCTGAAAACAAATTCAGGTGAAAAAGTCCACTATGGAATATGATCAGAAGTTTCACTTTACTGCACACATCTACTTAAGATATATACACATATTCACTAGATTAAAGAAAAAGCTAGTTCACAATATGAAGTAACTCTGTGGCAATTCTATCATCATTCACACTCAAAAGATTCTAGCAAATGGAGCATATGGATTTCAGAGAAACATTACTTTATTTTCCCAACCAAAAATCAGTAAATACCTGCACAGAAAAAGCTCCCAGTAGAACACTGAATACTTTATATACTTACTTGATAAGCCCTGATCAAAGACTGCACAGCTAGGTGGTCCTCAACTAGTTTTTCGGCTTTATATGCTGTCTGGGTCAGTCCATGGCTCTGAAGCAGTGATGAATGGTCTGGTAAGTACGCCTGACCGGAAGGAGCCCCAGCATTGCCATTTTGAAAAAACAAATCCCAAGACTGGATAGCAGTATAGAAAAGAAAGGAACAAATAAAACTCACAATGACAAAAGGAGCAGCTAGACATGACAATGAATAACATCACACCATTGCAGAATCAAAATCAACTAGTTGATAGCCTTTGTCATATTTCAATACATGCACAATTTCTGTGGCAAATTAATGGCTCTCTGTGAATGTAAGTTTATTGTTCATTATAAGTTTATTGTTCTGAATGCAAGCATTTGCCATGATGGAGAGCTTTCTGTTAGAAGAAAAATACCAGTGTAAGTTCAAATTCAGGTGTGTGTTTTTCTGAATGAGTTGGTCAGTATCATTCCTATTCCTCATCATCCTGGAACATTATATTAATCTAGACTTCAGGGTGTTTGTAAACTTGTAATTTGCCATAACTACAAAAATCTAATTAAACCACAAGTGTCGCTACTTAAGTCATGATACCTAGTTCCCTCTGAGTAACAAAGCTGGAAGTCAATCTTTGGTTTATTGACAAGCTTTAGATCTACTCAGTGGGGACCAGAGGCAGACAGTGTATCCCAAAAGTCTGACAAGAAAAACTGGCCAGAGTATCCTGAATCTGTGTATTCCTAACTGCCTAAGCCAGAGTTTCAAAGTGCTCCAGTTTCAAGTTACAGCTTCTCTCTTCCAGCAGCAAAAGGCTTGGGCACCAAGAGTACAGGCACTATATACCATCCTAAGAAATAAATTCCCTTCCTTTGTTCATTGAGCATTATTAAGAACGCTCCTTTCTTACCTCAATACAGACATGCACGACTTGGTGAACATCAGCCCTCTCCCTTGTAAAATGGCAATGCTGCCATGCTCACAGGGGTTTCGTAATATTCTATATTTATGGAAGCACTTTAAGGGTTTATGACAAAAGGTGCTAATGAAGCACCAAGTGTCATCAAATCACTTCAGTGGACACAGCTGAAACTGGAACAATAGTTAGACTCAGTTGTTTAAAGACCTAAAGCTTTAGAACATATTTTGTTCTTTATTCTTATTTACATCTATTTTAAAAGCTTAGCAAAGTGCTATACAATTGTCTCTCCCATTTAGTAGCTTTGGTGCGTTCTTCCAGGGAACCTGCATAACTGAAAGTTCTGTCCCATCCACATGTGTCATCCTGAACTGGCACAGATCACAGCAACCTGGTTATGTTGACAGCCTGCTCTCTTCCTATCACTCTACTGAAAACTTGGTTCCCCACTTCCCAGAGAGCTTTTTATGCAGGAAAAAAAATTATGTATCAAGAGATTTCAAATCCTTACTCTTCTTGAAACAGATATTCTGAAGCTCAGCTAAAGAAGCTCTTCAGTCAGTCACTTGTACTGCACAAAACTGACAGCAAGAGAGCTAGGTTTCCACTGTTTTCAATGGGTATCAAACAAGGGGACACAACTATTCAAATCTAGTGTCAGGTTCACACTTTGTTAACTGCTTAAAGTTACTCAGATGCCAGAGCTCTGAATGTCTTCCTCCCTATGTCAGATTTTAAATCTTTTATTTGCATGTCTCCACAGTGATACTTAAGGCCTTCAGAGCAGAGGAATTATTTTGGTAATTCAAAATGAAAGATCATTATTACATTAAAAAAATCCAAATATCTTATTAATTCAAATGTGTAGCTTCCAGAGGAGATCTGACATGAATTCAAAGTTATATTTTCAAGTAATCCAGGCAAAATGTTAATTATGTCCAGCCCCCATCACTCTCATTTTTTTTTTTTGAGACTGAGTAGTGAGCAAGCAATATAATATAACTTCCTGTCAAATGCCAAGAGACTGTACTTTTAGATGCTATAGTGCAGCATAGGCCGTCTCACAGGCAATGGAACAACACTGCCTTTGGCAGAAGTTGGCAGTCTTGTTAATAAAATCTGAATAGAAGTTTTGAAGATGTACAACTATGAGGCTCTAACCAACTTCTGAAAGGCTACATTTGAAGGCATATGTGGATGGAGGGAAGGAATCTCATGCATTTCACTTCTGCTATCAATGTTCTTGAACGTATTGATTTGTTGAACAGGTTTGACATTTAATCAGAGGGGAGGGAAAATACATCATTTGGCTAAAGAAAATTAGTTTTTCCTAGACACACATCCATCAACTTTCAGGAACTTATATGGCATCTTTCAAGATTGATACCAGAGTACAGTCTTTTGGAGTTCTTGTATCAGTGTCTATCTCTGCTAATAATGCTTGCTATGCAACTGAAGGCATAAAAGACCCACTCAGTTTTCACAACTTTCTCAGTAGAATAAATAGTCTCTCAGTTCTTTCTTTATTCAACAGAGATCTGACTACATTGGGCTGAGTTATACCAAGGAATAGGAGACTGTCAATGGCATAGGGACATAAGCTATAAACAAGAATTATAAAAGAAAAAACGGATGTTGATCCCCAGTGGTTGATCCTCTGTTGTGAGCAAACTTCCATCTTCCCACAGAAGCAAATCCATTAGATACCGATGCCTGAGCTTTTAATTTCAAAATAAGTCAAAATGTCAAAAGATACGATGACATTTCGTTATCACATATTATGCAGTACTACAAAACTAATCTGAAATAGGTTATTTACACTATAACATCACTGGAGGAAACTTAAAGCAGTTTTGTCCTCTCAAGTAAGGCAGAAACACGCAACCTGAGCTAATTTTATAGCATCACTGTTCATACAAAACAAGCTTGTTTTTATAACACCAATTTCCAAGTATACAATATAAGGAAGGAATTAAATACTCACAGTAGAATGGCTGCATACAGGAAAACATGGTTACCATTATGTACTCAATATTCAACCATGCCGTTTTGCAATTAATCTTCTGATAGTAATAACTGAGCCTTGTCAAGCCCCTTCCCTATGATCTATGGCCCTGACATCATTCTATGAGCAGAAATAATGATGCCTTTTTCAGAGCTCATGTCACATTTTATTCCCAAAGCTGTTTTGGATGCTACTTTCAGAAGAAGGAAGACAAATGCAGAAGCAGAGATGCTTCAAAAGGAAAGTATCAAGTGGAGACGAGGTGGGGAAATGGGAATATAGGAGAAATTCCTTCTGTAACCTACCATCTAACCAGGTTTAATCTCTCCTTAGCTTTGCAGAAGTTTCCTTAATATCTACATATTCAGGGAAGTACTTCTAAGGTCAAAACACTAATGATGCTGGAATCTAAACCTGAAACAAAGTCACCTTGTATGTTAAACGAGTGAGCAACCAAATTTTTCAATCTTATGAGAAAGTAAAATACTGTTGAGACCCATGGTTTGTGGACATTTAAAAATAAAGTTTTTTAAAAAAAGGGGAGACAGGGGAATTTGTTTTAAAAGTTGAAACAAAAGATGCAAGTTGACAAGATACATCTGAGCAGAATAGCAGAATGTCCAAAGGCAAGTGAAATAACTAGGGCTATCAATTAATCGCCATTAACATGTTAATTGGTTCTTGCATTTTTTTTTTAACCAATTAACCGCACACATGATTTTGAAGCCCACACCTGGGCTCCACTCAGCCACCATCACCACTGCCTCCAGACTCCTACAGCAGGGTAGCAGTGGCAGCACAGAGGACCGAAGGGCAGCCCAGGCACGGACTCTGGGCTGCTGCAGCAGGAAGGCTGGGGTGGAGGCGGGGAGGTGCATGCACAGACAAACACATAAGAGCAGCAACAGCATGCATGAGGTCAGGAACACAACCAGGCAGCATGTACAGCAGTGCCCAGCAGGTAAGTCTGTGGAGGTAAAGGGGCAGGGAGAGACAGAGGGAAGGGGCGGTGGCAAATTGAGGGCCCATACAGTGAGGGAGGTAGCAGGGCAGTTCATGAGACAGAGCCGCAGGCAACTCAGCCACAGAGCAGGCAGGGGATGCAGCATGGCCAGTGTGCAGCTCCCGGAGCAAAGGCAGCAGGGCACAGAGGCTCAGCCTGCACCCCTGGACAACCCTCCTGTGGCTCCGTCCCATGACCTGCCCCAGCCCCGGGGCCTCATACACCCTTCCCCCTCCCCCCTCTCCTCCCCATCCACAGACTTAGCTGCTGGGTGCTGCTCTACACCCTGCCATGCTGCGTTCTTGTAGGGTTACCAGATTTCCAGTTTTAAAGTATATCATGATTGCAACAACTAATATAGAGGAAATTAGATTCATATTTATTCATTTTATAAAATTCCCTAATAAAAAGTTTGGTTTAAGATCACCAACAAGAGTGGAATCAATCTATACTTAATCTTACTAGTATCATTTTGTATTAATATTTAGCTTACCTTATGAACACTTTTAGGGTTTTCAAGCCATGCATAATACATTTCTTCCACATAATTTGAATTACTTCCACTCAGGAATGGTTCTGTGGCTCCGGATGAAACATAAAGTCGGTTCTGTAGAAATACCTTTCTGGCCACATCTTGATTTTTCAAAAATTGAATGCCAGGATGTTTTAAGGTAGCTGCAAGCAACCTCAAAAGACTCATGGTTAATAGAAGATCCAAGCCTAATAAAACAAAACAAATTCAAATCAAGAGAATGGCTAATGCATTACAGATGTCTTGCAATGAAAACTGTGGTATAAAGCTAGAACTGTTTTTTAAACAGAACAGAAAAGCCCACTGATCATTTATAGAGTCTGCATATACAGATGTTGATAACAGTGATGATCACCCATTACCACCTATCAAACCCAGAAACATTTCAGAGTTGGGAACCAAAGATATCATTAAGGTTTCTAAAGTAGGAGTAGCCCCCTACTTTTAGATACATTCCTTTGAAACCCAGGCAACAGAAATCACATTAACCCACTCACTCTTCCTGGTACTACTGAGATCTGTTGCTGCTGTTACTCAGTTTTTGTTTTTTAAAGAGTCAACCTTTCTAGTAGCTCTCCTGGAGGGTTTCAGCCACAGAATCCTTCTGAGAAGAAAAGGGAAGACTGGTATGTCAATTTATTTTGCCATATAGGGTAGAAATAAAAACATGAAACATTATGGTGGGCTTTGACTGGGCACTAGGCTTAAGACCAGATTACAGCAGGGGTGATTTAGTTCAAGCTGTATAGTGATGGAGCTATCCTGTTGTGCCCCCAAAGGCCATTTAGTTTCCAGGCTCACTTTTTAACTGGGTAAGTGCCCTGAAACTTTAAAATGTGACAAAAAGGGAAGTGCTAGATTCAGAGAAGTCTTGAGCACTAGTAACTTCTAATGTTATCACAGGACATTGAAGCATTTCTAAATGTAAGCTACAGTTTGAAACCTAGCCAAAAAAGCAACCATTATGTTAATAAAAATCAAACTCGCAAAAAAAGCAGTATGAAAATAAAAACAAATCATCTGAAAAACAATGCATTAACCAATAAAAGTTAGAAAACTTGAAGTTAATCCTGGCACATCTTCCATAAGAGTATGGAAAGTGGGTCATTTAAATTACATCAATCAGTTACCATTACAAATTCATCCACAATGGGACAGTTGGTTAAAACTGGTGTAATAACAATGTATTTGTGTACATACACATCACTGAAGGGAGCATTCACATAGATCCAAGATGCAGAACATGTACCATCAGACATAGCAAAAGAAGAGGAAATGTTATCCCGGTGCAGCCCTATTTTACTAAGCCACATTATATGGATCTCCTCTGTTGAAAGTCATGAAAGTTTTGCATAATTGAGGCCATGGAAGGGACACGCAGTTGAAGAACTCTGAATCCCACTTCAAATTTGACACACTTCAGCGATATGCATTTTCCCCAAAGTTTCCTGTGCATTTCAGAAGCAACACTGCTCTCCAGCTAGATCTCTGGAGGCTCCAGAGGATAGCCAAGCACTCACTTGCCATCCATCCAACTCTCCTTCCCTTCCCTGTAAGCACTTAAAATATGTTCCTTCTCCCCCTTTCTTCCCCAGGATCATTTCTGAAAGTGCTTCTTTACCCATGGATGCCTGCACCCTTGTTGTCTGAAGCACACCAAAGTAGAAATGAAAAGTTAATCATTTAACCAATAAGCCCAGTGGTAACCAGTTAGCTTACCAGTTATTGTTTCATGTGGGGCAGGGCACAGTCTGTCAGGGAAGGGAAGAAAGGGAAGCCACACAGTATCCCAGCAGGAACTGGAAGACAGGAGGAACAAGGGGGACTAGTACCCATAGCCTATGAAGTTTTAAGAGTAAAACAAACAGTGGCCTGACTCATCAGTTAAGCAATTAGCTGCTCATTCACAGGTGCTCCTCCCTTTCAAGGAAGGGCTTCATGTTGGGTTTGCTCTCTGGCTAGGCTTGTGACCACCTTCTTCCCCCCACCCCCCAACACCAAAGGGCCTGGGAAGCAGCTCCCAGCACCAACTGTGTTCCAGCTGCTGTGTTATCAGTTAACCACTTAACCAATATAATTAAAGGAGGCTAAACAGAGAATTTTTTTTAACAATATTTACATCCAAAGGCACTTGCAGCGCTTCAAACAGCATATATGTTCAATAACCATCACAGGCGGGCAGAGGGTAGATTCAGGCTATATATTATATATTCACTGTCAGGGCAGCTAGGATCTGGAACCAACTTTCAAGAGAAGCGGTGGTGGCTCCTACCCTGGGGGTCTTTAAAAGGAGGCTGGATGAACACCTTGCCAAGGTCATTTGACCCCAGTACTCTTTCCTGCCATGGCAGGGGGTCAGACTTGGTGATCTGCTCAGGTCCCTTCCAACCCTACCAACTATGAAACTATGACCCAAGTCTGGAAGGCAACTTTGATTTTTAATCTTAGTTTGGCTCTCCTCACTTATAAAATGGTTAAGTAGAGAGGTACACCAATATATTGGTCGCATATGAGATCAGTACCAATAAAAGGAAAATACATATTATTGGCTATCAGCTTTCTTTGGCCAGTGCAGCTACTACCAGTAATGCGACTGATAAATACTCCTTTCATGTGCACAGCTACACGCATACACGCAGCCAGGAATGCAGCCTGGCAGCTTGGAGAGCAGCGTGCTGCTGATAAACCTGTTGGGTGAAAGAGACATAAAGGAGGGCAGGGGTGTGGAGAGGGGGCAGATCGAGAACCCCACAGTGAGGAAGAGAGTGGGTCAGGGGCTGCCCAGCCAGGTTGGTAAATGGGACCCTGGGGCCAGGAGCAGGATGGAGCTGCAGGCAGCTTTTCCAGGCAGCATGGGGAAGGGGGCTGCTCCTCACTGCTGTGCACACCCCCAGGGGAGGCATGGGGAGGCCTGTGCCCTCCCAGATTTGTGACCTCACTGCAGTCTTGGGGCCAGAAACTACGCCCAACTCTTCCTGGAGGGGGACTGGGCTGGGGCTGGGCTTGGAGCAGACTGGAGCAGGGTGGGATGGCCGCAGCAGCAGTGCTGGGAGGGGTGGCTATGAGGGAGGGCCCATGGGAAATTTTTGGGTGTCTACAGCCCTCCAAACCTCCGCCTAGCACCACCTGTTTGGGGCCGCTCTGCTGCCTTTTCCTTGGGAGCCCTGCACTGGCCATGCATCCCCTGGCTGCCCTGTAGCGGGGGGTTCATGAGGGAAAGGCAGCAGAGCAGAGTGCCCTGAGCAGGTGCAGCACTGGGGGGGAGGGGGTTGGGAAGCTATAGCCAGCCCTCCCAGGACCACCATCACCCATCCCATGCATCTGATCCCACCCTACTCCTGCTCTGAGCCCAGCCCTGGCCCAGACCCCCAACCAGGAAGAGGCTGGTGCCACCCCTGGCCCTGGATGAGTAGCCTGTGGCTCCACCCCACGCCCTGCCCCAGAATCTCATTCACCATCCTGGCAGGGCAACATCTACTGCAGCCCCAGCCCCACTCCCTCCCTCACTGTGGCGGCCTCGATCTGCACCCCCCTCCACAGCCTTACCAGCAGGATGCTGCTCTCCAAGCTGCCAGGCTGCTTTTCTGTAAATTGACTACTGAGTCAGTAACAGCAAATATGGCTGGTTAATAATCAACCAAGAAAATCTTTATTGGGGCACCCCTAGTTAGACTGTAGTTCTTTCACAAGATAATAACAAAGAAAAATTACTGTTTGAATAACACTTTGGAACAATTCAATGCAAACTCACTTTAAAATTCAGGATTGAAAACAGCTTTCCTAGGAAACCTTCTTTTATTATTTAAATACATCTAGCAACACAGCATCACTACAGTGAGCCTCTCATAAGAGTAGAGATGGCACACTGAAACTAGCCCTGACAGCCTAAACCCAAAGGGGAAAAAAAAAAAAATCAAAATCTAATGTCTTGGATCAGAATTCAAGAAATGGATGCAGATACACTATGGAAACCCTCAAATCAGGTCAACAAATAGGAATATTTGGCTATAAAGACAGCAAAAATGTTGGCTGTGTAAAATTAGAGTCATTTCAGAAACAGCATCCTAGCCAAAAAGGGTTTTGCCACTTTTCAGTTACTACTTAGGTAGCAGAGCATATGTTAAAATAACAGGTGAACTAGTTACAAGATGCTAGCTCTACAACACACAATATATGTGTTACAGCTGCTAGCACAGATTGTATGCAGTGGAGCATATTCCCAACATATTTGAAAAATCACAGCTAGGTCTTTCCAATTCTTTCAGCATTCCATTTTGAGACATTCCTATCTAGCCATACAGCGAAGCAACTTGTCCAGTCTTATACTATTACATCAGATCCTGGCTTCCACAAAAGCAGCTGTCAGACTCATCTTATTTCAGAACACTAATGTAAAGATCACTTTCCTTCTTCACTTTGACTGTATCAACCCTCCATGAGGACCCTCCTTCATTATCATGACAAGTGGTGTCTTTCACAGAAGTGGCCAAACTGCAGCTCACAAGCCACATGCAGCTTGCCAGCATGGTTTCATAGTTTCTAGGGTCGAAAGGGACCTTAACAGATCATCAAGTCTGACCCCCTGCGCTAGTCAGGAATGCTGGGTACCATAATATCCCAGCCAGGAATGCTGGGTACCATAATATCCCAGCCAGATATCTATTCAACCTCCTCTTGAAGACCCCCAAGATAGGGGAGAGCAGCACCACTTCCCTTGAGAGCCCATTCCAGAGCCTGGCAGGCCTAACCATAAAGTAATGCCTCCTGATATCAAGCCTGAACCTACTCTCAATCAATTTGTGGCCATTTTTCTTTCTCCCAGGTGGTAAAGCATGTAGGGAGCAGATCACACCTCTGCTCCAGGCCTAGAACCAGGCTCTGGCCCTGCGCTGTCACCACCCTACTATTCCAATCCCAGCCCCAGGCCTACCCATCCATCCTGCTCCCAGTCACTACTTCCCACCCATCTGAAGCCCCATCCCATCCAGGCCAGTCTCCATGGAGACCCCAGGATCACTGAGGGGTGACAGCATGAGGCTCCCAGGTCAGAGCTATGATTCACTCCTTTCATGGCCCTGCCTGTAGAACTGGTACCCATTGCAGGGGCATACAGGAAACGGATTGCAGCTCTGCCGGCCCTATGCTGAAACCACCCAGCAATCCCAATCCCAGCCCCTGCTCCCTGGCCCCACCTGCCTGTCCCACTCCCAGATGCCGGTCCCAGCCTGCCTGCTATGCCATCCGAGTGATACATATATAGCACTTGCTTTTTGTGAACTCAAGTTCACTTTATCCAAATTGTTAGGTGTCACTGTGGAAGACAAACCAAGTCTAATGTAGTTGTCCACAGAAGTCTAGTGAAATCCAGCCTAGCCTAGACAAAAAGCAATTGTAAAAAAAATATGACAGAAACTTCAAAACATGTTATGAAGTTCCACTGCATAAGCCCTCCTTACCCAACCCCAAAGTCCCCTTCAGTTCAAAGTTAGAGTGTAAACTGGATTTAGCCAAGCAAAGCAGCAGCTTATTGGCATTTCCAATGTGATGGAAGAACCAGGCCCCTGCTCTTCACTTTTAAGGCACTCTGAAAAAACAGGAAGAGAGCAGAACAGGAAGAATGCCACTTTTGACACAAGAAACCCAAGTGCCAGGTAACTATAAGCTAGTTACCCTGATGCCAACTCAGGGAAAGTACCAGAAAGCTCATAATGGATTTCATTAGTAAAGAATTATTGGACAGAAATATAATTCATGGCCGTTGGCATAATTTTATGGAAAACAGGTCCTGGCACAAACTTTATTCTTTGACAAGTTTTAGTGGATAAAAAAGCTAGATGGCCTTGGACTATTCACTATTTTCATCAGTGACTGGACAATATAAAAATCAATGCAGTTGAGGACTCCAAGTGGTACAAAGATTTTCTGAACAGTAAAAAAAATTAAAACAGAGCAGTCACACATAGCAGACGATCACTTGGTATACTGAGACATTTTAAACTAAGTGAATAATGCTACCAAATGCAAAAAACTTGTGTCTCTCCCAATTTTCCCAGCTCAGGCACCAGGCTGCTGAGGCAGGAGCTGCAGCTGTGCCACATACCCCAGGACATGCTCCCCACAGGGAAAACCATACTAGCTTGACACTGTGGCACTGGGGGGGTAGGGGTGTGAAGGTGGGGGGGTCACCTCCACTCCAGGTTGCTTAGCACCCTCTTCTACACATTTGCCCTTCCCCCCCACTCTTCAGCTCTTGAATTTCCATGGAGAATTGGATGTGGCTCCCAGGGTGAGTAACTCTGGCCACCCCTAATTTATCATCTCCCATTCACTGTTAAAATGCAAATTCCTGCCTCTGTCTGCCTCACAGTGCCGGCCTCCACTGTCCACTTAAGTTTTCAAACCAACACCTATGTGCTTTCTCTCATTCTGTCCCTAAAGCTTGGAAGGCATCCCCCCACGACAAAGCTAAGGGCATAGACATACAAACTGTCTACAAACAGGGGAAAAGGGAGAAAGCTAGACCACAGTAAACTTGCACCATCTTCCTTGAGAGCTAAGTTATCACAAGATAGTTGGGCACACAGGTATTTACTGAAGAGTAGCTGACACAAGGTAAAGCTTTAGCTTCTACTACCCTGCAGTACAGTGTTCCTACATCCATAAAACATCAGACCCTCCTTGCCAGCATAAAGGCCACTGGTGTGCCAAGACCACTGCCTATCATGCTGAGCAGTATTTGTCTCCACTTCCTCAATCTCCTGTGTTCATCTGCTTTCTCCTGCCTATTGTGCAAATTCCAAGATCTTTGGGCAGAGACCATCTTTCTGTTCTGTATTCATATACTATCTAGTCCTTACTACAATACAAGTAATCACCGCCAAGTACAGTACTTTGGAAACAGCCTATTATGTCATACGAAATCCAGAATAATACCAGGCAATGCTGAGCACACTCAATAGTTTTTCTAGTCCTGGTATTTTTCTCTGGATAAAGTATTTCTTTTAAATGTAATGGTGCTAACAACAATGGAAATGCTACAGCATAACACGATACCAGGGTGCTATCACAAAAGGACAAAAGATGTCATAATGCTACTTAGGACCGGCAAGCTGAAGTGGGATAAATAACTGCACAATACATTTTTTCTCAATAGCAATAAATAGCTTCTTAAACACATGCTCCAAAGGCAGCCTGTTTAACCTCACTGGAGACAAAAGCATCCAAAATACAAAGAGAGTTCATTCCTAAAGTGTAACTGACAACTTAACAACATTTATGCCTGTGCTCTACCATTGCTACAATAAAGAATAGGAGGAGAGGAGAAAGACAGAGAAAGGGCTACCCGGACAGTACCCCCTCCCTCCCAAAATTAACAAACTTTCTCTTTTACAGTTAGCTTCCCTGCTACATGAGAATCTCTTTTTTTTTTTTTTTTTTTTTTTTTAACTGTAAGAGCAATGGTATTTAAATTAATCACAGATGTGGTAAGCAACATCCTAGGTCATAGGGAAATCTGGAAACTCACATTTTTCCTTAAAAAGACAAGATTTCCAATTTCACCAGAAAACAGAAACAAGGAGCCTGTAAGTGAAACCAAGCCATTTTCTTCTAGTTCCATTTAAAATTTTAATATGGGGTCAGTGCCCCAGATTAAGAGTTAATCCAATTACTAAACTCACAATCTAGAAAGGTGAAAAACAGATTATTTCACTCCTATAAGTGTACAAAGATTATTACTGTGGCAAATTGGTACCAGATATGTTATCCCTGCCTCATAAAAAAGTAATGCCTCAATTTATGCAGGCATGAAACAAATAGACAAAGCCATTGCTGGCATAACTGTTCAGATTTATACAAAGGATTAATTTTGCTCAGTAATCTAACTTCTTCCTAATTCTTCCTTTGTACTTGTGGCCCTTCAGCAGAGATGTCAGCCATCAGCATCAGAACTAGACAAATTAGAGACCACTGGCTTGATTACAAAGCACTCCAACCTACTCAGCCCTGAACCTGTCATTCAAAACCAGCACAAAGGGCAACAGACAGAATCAAGAAGCAGTTAGAATTGTTTCAGTTCACACCATCTCCCAAATAAGCTCTCAAATGGCAAAGGGTGCACTGAGATAGGAGCACCAAAACGAAAGTAAAGAATTAAAATCTATGAGATAGAAAAATGAGGAAGAATGACCTGGAAGGAAGGGTAATTTTGCATTCACTAACAGTATATTACAGCAGCATTAAAATGATGGAGGAAAACTGAAAGCTCTAGGGGATTTACACGGCCAAAAGCAAGAGGTGCGCAGGTCATTGTTAACCAACTGGGAAACTGTGAGAACCAGCCAGAGGTGCTGCAGCATTGCCACCATAGGGTGAAATTCCCTATGCATCTCTTTTTACAAGGCATGTGGAGCCAAACTGGGAAGAAGCTGCAGCAGAAAGGTGTGCCTGCCTGGATTAAGCGGGATAGCTCTACCTGGGGGAGCAGCATTTACATTCAAGTTGCTATTGCCACCAGGCATAAGCATCCCACATGCCTCCATTTTCATGTCAGAAATGGAATATTGTTAGAAATGGAGTATTGTTAGAAATGCACAGCTTGCATCTTGCACCTGATAAGAAAGAAACACTGCCAAGGACTTTTCTCCTTGCCCAGCCTTGCCACAGCTCTTCTTATACTAAATCACAGACTCTCCCCCAGCGCCTGATAAGGAAG
>NW_017728951.1:54921386-54931851 GCF_001723895.1 Crocodylus porosus
TCCTTGGTGGATTCAGAGTAATCTGAGTTTTTGACTCTGCTCTGACCCTATTTGCAAATACACCTTTTGTGCTGCTAAATGTATGTGTGTCTGTGATTTTAGTGGCCTCCAAGAAATGGACTGCAATTTTCTGCAACATTCAGAAGGCAAGGTTCTTTGAGTAGATGTCCTATGTTTTATTAGACTAAGTAAGCAGTTGGAAAAAAGTTCTTGGCAAGCTTTCAGGCACAGTCACCCTTATCCATTTTCGGGAGGCATATCAGAACCAAACTGGGAAGAGCTGCAGCAAAAATGGCACATTTGCAGGCATGGCATAATGCAAGCAAGTGCAGCTTTCTCCAGCAGCCACTTCTCAAGTTTGGTTACAACGCCTCCTGAAAACAAGAGATGTGTAGGTGTATGGGCCACATGTTTTCATTTCCACAAGACACCGTGCTGGGTAGGAACTGGAAAGGCTGCAGCAGGAGCACATGCCCCTGCTACAGTTTCTTTCCACGCTGGCTCTGCAGGAGGTACACCATATTGCGGTGGGTTGAATATAATATTAATTATATAATCTAATCCAGTGGTTCTCAACCATTTTAGACCCAAGGCACCTGTGGACAGACTCAAAACACCCCTCAAAAATCCATAGTTGTGGTGTTCTCGAGTTCTTTGCAACTAAAAAACTGCTCTATTTTTCTGTAGTCGAAAAGAGTGAAAAAACTAAGCTGGCATTTTCTATACAAAATTCCTGGGTTTATTGTGTGAATCATACTTGTAAACCGAACAGTGCTAACATTGTGTGGCACCCTGTGGAACTCTTGAAAGGATCTCCAGGCACCCGGGTTGAGAATCACCAACCTAATCAATTACTAACATACTAATTAATATCAATTACAACATTTATATTATAATGTGCAAGATATATTTAAAGTTAGTTCTTTAAGTGGCCATACTAAATTCTGAACAGTTTTGGATGGGTGCCTTGAATCTAAAATGGTTCAGAACCACTGCCATACTGCACAGGCCTCAACCACAGCACAGCCTGAGGCACTCAACAAGCAAATGAGCAGATTTTCAACCCATGTCTAAGAAAGCATCATGGTGAACTGACCATCTTGTCACAGTCAGAGTCATTGAGGCTGGAAGGTCACTTGTCCAGAGGCTACCTAGTCCAACCCCCTGTCTGAGGCCGGATGATCCCTATCCAAACCACCCCACACAATCCATGATCTAAACGCTACATAAAACTACCCTCAACTCCAGCACAACACAGACCTAACACCCTAACCTGCCACCGGTAACGCAGGGGAACCACAGCAGCCAATGTACTACTTCTATAAAATGCTGTCAATATATGGTCAGGCGATCGTAGAAAGAGGGCCATGCCCCCCACTACAGAGCAAGGCAAAAACCCTGCAGCTCATACTAATATGACCATGGGGTAAAATTCCTTCCTGACCCCATACATGGTGTTGGTCTGGCTCTGAGTGAAGGGGAAAGACCCTCTAGGCAGGAAACCCTGGCTTTGGCATCAGTACAAGGGCTGGCACTTGCCTGCGCTGGATGTAGCCAACACCCAATGCCTGTGGGAAGGCTTTAAGGTTGTGAGCTACCACAACCCCATATTCAGTTTTTCTTCTAGAAGTCCTGGTTTTCCATCCAGATGCCACACTTGTTTTTAGAAAGAAGGAAGGAAGGAAGGAAAGGAGGAAAGAAAATTTCCCAAGCTCGGGGCTGCCCCACATAGACTGAGCCTCGTCTTCAGCTGCTTCCCCGGCGTCTTCAGCTGCTTCCCCGGGGCTGGACCGGGGCAGGTGGCAGCTGGGAGACCTCCCTGGGAAAGGCCGCTTGATTAATCGAGCATGAGAAGAGGGACAGGCCGGTTAATGCCTCCGCGGTGAAAAGCCGGAGCCATTAAGTCAAGCGACTCCCTCAGGTGCTGCGGGCCCCGCTCCAGCCCAGGAGCACCTGCTGCCACCGGAGTGTACGGGCGGGGGCGGGCCGCTGGCACCCTGGGGCGGCGCACGACTGGCCGCGCTCGGCGACCGCGAAGCAGGACCGACACAAGCCGAGCTGGCCCGGCCCGGCCCTCGCGGCTCCCCCGCGCCTGGCTAAAGACAGCCCCCCGCCCCCCACCGTGAGGGCGGCAGCTCCTAAGCAGCATCAGCGCTCGCCTCCACGCCAGGCCCCGGCCCGCCCTGACGCGCCGCCAACGGCCGCCCCGCCTCACCCTGCACCGAGCCCCGCGGTCACGGCAGGCGGAGCGGAGTGCGAGAAAGGGGCCGGGCCTGGGTACCTCGGTCACGTGGCGCAGCAGCCTCGCGCGGGACCGGGGCCAGGGCGGGACGCTGTGGCGGGCGGCGGGCGCTGTCCGCGCCGCGGTGCTGGAGCGGGGCCGGAACCAGGCTCCTCCCCGCGGGCCCCCGCACGCATGCGCCGGGTCCCGCGGGCTCCCTGCGCCCCCAACCCCGAGGACCGCCCCCCTTCCCTGCCCGTGCTACCAGGGGCGGTCCCACTGCCGGCCCCAGCAGCCCAAGGCCCTTCCCGGAGGCCAGGCAGGCACCTGTGCAGCGCTGCCAAGCCCAGCTGCGGGGGCGCCATGGTTCAGCCTGCTAGTCTGGACTGGCCCAGCTCCCTGTGCCCGAGCCATAGTTCAGGAGCCCGACAAGCCCCCGCCACAAAGACAGCCTGAAAACTTGTCCGTTTTCTAGCCCTCCCCTGCCCCTAGGTTGGTGGCATCGGCAGGCCCAGGCGAGAGACCCCCAAGCAGCCATTCCTCAAGAACTATCTTGGGGCACCCCCAGACCTCGTCCCGCAGCGCCCGACCCTGCATGCTCTGCGCCTGCCCCGCCGCTGGCAGCCCCAAGCAGCCCAACACAGTACAACAAAGAAAGGAAAGAGAGAGGAAACCCTCCTAGACCGTGACCAAATTACAAGATCCATTTTAAGAAATTAATATAAACAGGTACTCATTATCCTCATGCTATGTGTATAAGCTAGCATGGCATCAGGAGTTTAATTTTCCTTTGGCAGTCTTCATTTTCTGGTGAGCACAGCCTTCTGCCTTCAGTTTCTTTAAGCTTTAGGTACTTGCCTTGATTATGTATAAAATTAAGCATTATTTCTGTTGTCCTAAATCAAACTACAGCATAACATACAACCAAGATCAGTCATCTACACAGTTTACCAAAATTGCTACTTCAGTTAATGAGTGCCACCACGGCATAAAATGTCAATATGTTTCATAATTTTCTAGGAACAGAAGAAGAAAGGAATAATGGAAAAATTGTACTTGAACTAGAAAGGGAGGAGGAGAGTGAGGGAGCCATAGTTTATTACAGGCAAAGAGTAAGTAACAAAAATGACCTAAATCAGAATTAACTTGGCTACAGGACTAAGCAAAATCTTATATGGGAAGGAACACTGGCAGGTCTCAAGTGTTTGTATAATAATGCACCTTAGATTTAAATCTAAGGTTTGAATCTATGATAACCCATGGTTATCTTACTGATTGATAGTCACTCTAATTTAGCTAAGTGTTTTATTATATTTTATTATAAGAATATGTTGTTATAAGGCTCATATTTTTTCTAAGAAAAAATTATCATTATCATCTTACCTGTTCTTCTACCAAGAATCTGAGTAGCCTTCCAACAACTGTCAAATTTTACTTGGTTGATATTGCCTAACTTGCTGTTATAAAACGATCTTTACATTTGGGGATATTGCCCAGATGAAGTGTACTCAGAGCAGCACATGAAGAATTGTACTCTAGGATGTTCTGTCTCACAGCCAGGAAGGAGGAGAACCCTGTAAATGGGATAGGAAATATTGCAAAACAAAGATTCAGCTGAAGACAGTTGTGTGCTAATCTAACCTACTGGCCAACAGAGAAACATTTTTGGTGCCATAGTTACTAAGGTTTAATCTTATTGCAAGGAGACACAAACCATCTTCAGAGCCAATCATGTCAAACTAACTGATTATAAACTCAGTTAGAAATTGTAGCGATCTTGCAGAACTCTCAGTTACTTCAGAAAGAAACATATGCATAATAGGTGCTTGGATTCCATGGTGGTGAATCTATTACGTAGGCACGGATAGATACTAAGAGGATGAATATATTTAAGGGACAGAGCCACAAAAGCAATTAAGCACCAGATGAGTGATCCAGAAGCAGGCCTTCACATGTCATTGTTTCACTTTGCTTAAGTTTCCCACAGTCTTTAGGTACAAGGTGTAATTACTGGCTTCCCTGTCACTTTTACATACCTCTCCTTGTAGGCATTAATGTCTTCCATTGCCTACCCCTATTCCCTCTTGAAGGTTTCCTTGCTGTCACTTCTTTTCCTTTATCTTTTTATCTTGTTTCATGAGTCCACCAAACTGGTCCTCTGGTTGTGTGTGTTAATACTGACCCCTGGTTCTCTGAGAACTCCTATAAACTATTTTGACTCTCAAAATCTGTTCTTCTCCTTACAGCCTTATTCATTCACTTATCTATCTCCCTTTGGTTTCTGGGAGATAAAATAGTCTACATAAAACTTCCAGTAGCTTAAATGAAGGCACCAGGTGCACAATGAAACCACACCAAATTCCAGGTGTCAAAAGCTAGGTAGCCATATTCAAAAATGGTCTAATTTTAAGCACTCACCCACAGTTTCAACCCCATACAGAGGTAAATGATGTTACAGCCTAAATTATTTTTGCCCAGTAACATTAAAGAAAATCAGCAGCATATTACAGCTAACAGTCATTTTTAGCAAGTAATGTAAATGACCTGATGGGTAGGATAGAAGAGGAATATTTTTACCCCAAGTGTTTTATTTGTCTTAAGTCCTATAAGTCCTCTGTGTGTGTATATATATAATAGTACTGCATATATAATTGAGATATCTAGATGTAGATCTATAGCTATATAGCGCATATATATATATATCTGTATAGCACATACAGTATATAACAACAGAAATATATGTGTTAAAATATATAATGAATGAATATATAAATACATATATGTGTGCGTGTGTTTGTATAAACAGGGAATAATTGATTTTAAGACAAAGGCATATACATATTCTAGTTTTAACTTGACATGTTTCCTAAGGAATACGTATCCCTTTCTTTTCTTCTTATGATCCAGTTCAGTCCTATGTTTGAACCAAATTAGCCCTAAATTCTTGATAGCTGGAATTTTTGCAACAAATCACAGCAATTAAGTGTTTTTTTGATAACAGACTCAAAATGTATGGCGCACAGTTCTTCTAAGCATCCTTCATAGGAAACAAGTTACTATAATTCCTCATGACTATCCTTATTTGCACTCTTATACATCAGTTCTGCTTGCCAGATCTCCAACTATTTGCCTTACTGTTGCTTTTCCAATAGTTAATTGCCTCACACAAGTCTCTGTTTAACACAGCATGATTTCTCAGTATGTTTGAGTCTTCAAAGAGTAGTCTCTTTGGGGGTGGCCTGGGTACAGATTCTTTGTGGAAGGACAAGCTCATTAATAACTTCCTCCCTTAAAATGGATACATTTTTGAGACATTTCATTGCATTCATATTCTTAATTCTAGTACGAATAATTTAATAGGGATTTCCTAGAGTCCAGCATAGAAACTCCATTTTAATTCTTTTTTCTCCCAATTTGTTTACTGAATGTCATTGTATCAATATAACCTAAACTTGAATGTAGAAAGTAGAGTCATTGTTCACATGTAAAGTAAGACACATTTTCTGATCAAAATTTCAAAGTATGTTACAGCAGTAATAAGAGAAAATGTGTAAATTCCTCAAATAGCCATACAAAGTAAGCTGGCTCAGATATGTACACTTTGTCTAAATTATCTGAACCCTCTAGAAAAAGTCAGGTTCCAGTGCTAGTGAAACTGATTCAAATCTTGATTATTCGCAGGTAGTTTATTTGAATTTCAGAACATCTACACTGGATGGATATTTAAAATAAGAACCAAAGACCTTTTTGGTCAGATATTAAAGATCCTAAGGCACTCCCCTCCTATGAACTGGAAGTTGTATCAGTTCCCTAGGCCCAACTTTTCTCCTCCTTGTCTGCCACCTACCCAGACAACTTGCAGTTGGAAGTTCAAGTTGTCTGGGAAAACTGAAAGAGAGAGCCCATGCTTGCTATTGTTTCTTGCCACATAGACCTTAACAAACATAGAAGTCTGGACATTCACCCACATAGGTGCCTCAAATCCTCATGCAGTCCCACATTCCTCAGCCATAAGGATGCTAACTGCCAACTCTCATCTAAGCCCAAGCAAATCCTAAACTGTAAAAGTTGAGATTTCTCTTATATCAGAGAAACCATCACAGTCTGTTGCTGCAACATCCAACACTATTCAAAGGGAAAAGTCCTGGATTGTTAGAATCAGGTTTATGTCCATTAGGATAGGAACGTAATTGAATATATATTTGTCACTCTGGAGTTCACACCATTCTTTTAGAAGGAACCAAATTACATTTGGCAGTAACCAGCAGGTACTTTTTGAGACCAGGCAATTTCAAACTATTCTCATTCATAACTTTTCTGGTTTTGCTGTTTTTATTTTAATAGATATACCTATATTTAAGTAATAATTTGTTTCCTGATAGGGCTGAAGTAGTTCTATATCCAATTTGTATGGGACCAGGCTAGCAACGTTCTGTTTCTTATTCATCTTACTATAGTCTGTAAAATTATGTGTACCAACTATCAGAACAACCTATGTTTTAATTAACAGAATCTACTCTTTCAAATGGATGCTTTAAGTAGTATGCCCCTACTGTGTTTCCAGTGTATAGGCAACATATCCTCTTCTAAACTACAGTAAAAGTGAAGTCATTTTTAAGAGCCAATCATTTGAAATACACGGTCGAGTTCAGCAAGCATTTCTCACCGCAGTAATGTCAGTGTAGGAAATCATGATGCCATTCATGTCAACACAAAACTCCCTTTGATTTCAGTAAACCAAGAATTTTGCCAAAATTCTTTGGTTTGCTTTGGCTTTCTAAGTTTTATTATTTATCATGTTTCTCCCAGCCAGGACACAAAAGCAGAATATTCTTTTAACTGTCTCTCTTAGCTGAGCTAATTAAAGAAATATACCTACATGGAAATGGGACAGCAGAAATAAGTCTAGATACTTTACTACTTTCTGTGTGGTATTCAGTAATGATGAGGTATCAGATCCATGCCTCTTAAGCAAGCAGTCATTATTCAACCAGTAATCAGAGTAATACATGTAGATAGATTTACACAGATGTTCAAGGTCTCTTTATCCTGCCACCAAGCAGAAAGAAGCTTTGTAATCGTTCTCAATTCTCAATTTTTAGATTATATTATTCCAGCTGAAAATATCACCATTGCAAGTACATTATATTGTTCCAAGCGTACTTCCTATGCAGAGCCATGCTATATAGAAGTCCTGTGTCTGGTCATAGAGGTTGGGATACTTATGAATATACATTTGGTGGCTGAAATGTAGGTGGAAGAAACTCCTCCTGAACACACTGGTCTATTATATTGTCTCATGGATATACTGCTCTAACTGCAACTGTGCACCAGTGTATGCCACTTTTACACTGGGGTCTGTGAAAGCAGTGTAATAAAAATTATGTTTTTCACAAATGTCATACATTAAATTGCATTAATATTAGTATCACCGTTGACTTCAGTAGAATTGGTTAACTCATGATTAAAGTTATCCACATAATTAAGTATCTTAGGGAACCAGAAAAGAAAAGTTGACATTCAGAAGACCCTAACAAAAGCATGTAAGTGTTCTTTATTTAGATTTTTTCTCTTATATTCCCCTTTACTTTAAATGATAGTAAAACTTCAATGCGTCATGACAGATTCCCAAAGATTTCCCCCTTAATTTATTTCCTTCAAAAGTTAGGGATGGACCATTTTGAGTTTTTTTAAACTTCTCGAGAATTATCTTCCTAAGTGTTTTTTTTAATTTAAAAGAAAACAATCACGTACACAAAAAGTCCATTCTCCATCAGTAATGCTTCTTTGGTTTTTGAGATTCATAGCTCACTTCAGGAGGGGGTTTTGCTAATGAAGCTTTTGAAGCCCCAGTGACAGTGTCTGATTGTAATTGCAGAAAGGTACCTCTCTTAGAGGTTTATTTGCACTAATCAACACCATGTTGTGCCTCAAAGCTAAAGTTTTCTCAGATTCAATGCTCCTACTGGGTTATTCTGAAATAACGAAATAGCCTTTTAGGTTTACTTTTGTTCTGGCACCATACCTATTTTAATAGAATCCTTTGAAGCCACTCTTCAAACCTATTTGACAGCAGAAACTTTATAACTTCTTTTTGACACTTTTCTCCTGCATTCACCTTGCTCCCCTCCTCGGGCTCCCCACCAGCAAACCCTTAGCAAAAGTGTTAATGTAAAATATCCAGAGTCTCAAGAAACTTTGAAAGCCTGGCAGTGCTTAGGTAGCAAATCTATTAAAATAACAGATTGACTGGATGTTGGGATCTTTTATAGCAACTTACGGAGTAAAAATCAATTCTTATTTTCTTGATGGTGGCCATTTGAGAACATTGCATCCACAGTGCTGAAAGACATTTGACAGTATTGGCAGGTGATTCTTATTCACAGTCAGAATGGGTATATGCTTCTCTTCGGGGTTTAGTGGTTGGGTTTTGCTATTATATTATTAATCAGGTTAGTATCATAGAATCATAGAATCAATGAGTCGGAAGGGACCTAGACAGATCATCTAGTCCGACCTCCTGCCATGGGCAGGAAGGAGCACTGGGGGTGGCAGGGGTCATAAGACCCCAGCCAGGTGCCTATCCAGTCTCCTCTTGAAGATTTCTGTCACGGGGCACTCCCGTGCCCCGCTCCTAAGGAGGCTCAACCCCGGGAGGGGGAGAGGTGTAGCAGGGCACCCAGGGTGCCTGCTACTAGCAGTAGGAATAGGGCTGCTGATACTCCCTGAAGCAGCACAGATGTGGTTTGCTGGGGCAACCAGGCAGGTCACATGGCCAAAAAGGGAGCAGGGCCAGACCTTTATAAACAGTTAGGCCAAAGCCTAGCTAGCAGTTCCTGTCCGGCAGCTCTGCAGAAGAGTCCAGCGGAGCAAAGACAAGCAGTGCACCCTGACCACCCAAGGGGCTGCACCATGGCGAGGGTTGAGAGGACCCTGATTAGAAGGCCTTGCGAGAGAGCCAGGTGGGCCTAGAATAGATAGGCCAGGAGGCTTATTGTTATGTTACGGCTGGCAGGCTTATGGTTTAGTTTGGTTACTGTTACACCGGAGGACCGGGTGAGGCTGTAGGGGTGTGAGGAGGCCTCACAGGAGCTCCCCAATAATCCAGGGGGTTCCTGGTGCCCAGTAAGGGCACAGTGGTTAGTGCCGGAGTTGGCACGGTGAGCGAGCGCTGGAGAGGCGCGGTGTGCGGGGTTTTGGACCCCAGCCCGTGAGGGCGGTATTTTGCCCAGTGGGGCAAATGACCCAAAGAAGGGCAGGGGGCCAGGCACGGCTACGCACCACCTGAGCCCCAAGGCACGCGAGGCGCGGCATAGGCCCCAGGGGGGGGCCATGGGCGTGAGAGGCGCGGCATAGGCCCCAGAGGGGGGGCCACGGGCACGAGAAGTGCACGAGCTAGGCCCGAGAAGGTGGGTCTGGGGCCAGGCGGGGAAAGGGCCGCCTGAGCCCAACTTTGAGAAGCCTGAGTAAGGGCGAGAAGCGCAGGAAGCACAGCATAGGCCCCAGAGAGGGCGGGAGCCCCAGAGAGGGCGAGGGTAGCGCGAGCAGCGCAGCACAGGCCCCAGAGAGGGCGAGGGAAGCGCGAGCAGCGTGGCACAGACCCCAGAGAGGGCCAATCAGAACAAGAGTCTCCGGAGTGAGCAATTAGTCCCCAATCAGCACGAAGCCCCGGAGAAGGGCGGGCGCGTGGTATACGTCCCGGAGAGGGGCAGGCGCGCGGCATAAGCCCAGAGAGGGGCTAACGTCCAGGTAGGGGCTAGATTGATAAGAGCTCGACAGAGCCAATAGAAGCCCAGGAGGGGTGAATATAAGACAAGAGAATGTCCGGTACAGCTGCGAGGCTTGGGGCGTGCTGAAGGGGAGGTAGGAGGCACACATTAGCCCTTAAGGCAGGCGTGCACTGAGGCACCCCATACGAAGTAGGGGTAGATCAACTGACGCTGTGTATTAGGAGATAAAGGCAGCCTCCCTAATTGAACCAATTACCATCAAAGACGTGGCGGGTGAGGATAAGAGGGTGTTGGATCACCTAAGTTGACATGGCAGGGGGCGTTAGCGTGATCACGGCCGCCCCTGCGCCCCACTCTGTGACAATTTCCAGGGAAGGTGAGAGCACCACCGCTCTGGGAAGCCTATTCCAGGCTCTGGCCACCCTTACCGTGAAGTAGTTCTTCCTAATAGCTAACCTAAACCTATCCTCCCTCAGCTTGTGGCCATTGTTCCTGGTGACTCCAAGGGGGGCCC
>NW_017728951.1:54932826-54943047 GCF_001723895.1 Crocodylus porosus
ACTGGCCTGTAGTTGCCAGGCTCTTCCTTCCTCCCCTTCTTGAAAATAGGGACCACATTGGCCCTTTTCCAGTCCTCAGGGACTTGGCCCCGAGCACCAGGAGTCCTCGAACAGCCGTGCCAGTGGCTCTGCAATGACACCAGCCAATTCCCTCAGCACCTGCGAATGAAGGTCATCCAGGCCCGCTAGCTTGGACACATCTAAGCCCTCCAGGTGGTCCTTAACTAGGTCTGAACTAACAGTTGGGGGACTCGCATCCTTCCCGGGCCTCTCTACGCTATCACCCAAGACCACCCTGTTGTCAGCAAACAGGAACACGGAGGCAAAGAACTTGTTGAAGAGTTCTGCCTTCTCTCACATGTCCGTCACCAACTGCCCTGCCCTGCCTCATAGGAAAGGTTTAATGGGTTAAATTATGAGAGGTTAAATTATCAAAGGGAACATGGCAAGCTTGCCACTTATTTTCACATTAATGCATTGATCAATTGCTAGGCAATACTCCATAAGACAGTTTTCAAGAAAAATAATGTTGGGGATTTAAAAAGAAAGACTGTGAACGGCTGATCTGAAGCTCTTATCAGATCAACTCTTCACTTTCTTTTCTCATCAGACATCTTTTGTTGTGCTCTCTTTAGCTTCTCCATACAAATTATGCTGTACTATCCAGCTCAGGCCTGAGCTGGTTACAGAAGTTCCCACATTTCAAAAAGTCTTACTCTCCTATTCTGTGCTCATTGTACCATTAAAAAGAGATGGCATAGTAATGACAGCACTGGAATACATGTCAGGAGACCTGGGCCCTTCACTGACACTGTTAGTGATTTCCTTTGTGATCTTCGCCCATCTGTAAGATCTGGCTAGTACTGGTTGGCCCACTTTTAAAAAGTTTTCAGATCCTCACGTATGGAAATCTTTATAGAACTGAGAAGCATGTTCTCTCAACATACAATTATATGAAGGAGAAAGGAAGGGACTGTCAGGGGAAACTTCTGCAATCTGGCCATTTAGAACCATACCCAAAGCAATCACTTAATTTCTAGGTAAAGACCACTTGGTATAAGGGGAGGCATTTTATGCAGAGGTGTCAGCTCTCCTGGATTTACAGTATATCTTTATCATAGTGTCAGGATGGGGTCCTGAAGGATGGCTGTGATCTCCCAAGGCCTGCTTATCATGCCAAGTTGGCCCAATGGGCACCCTCGATTCTCGCCTGCCACATCTTTGATGGTATGAACGATAGGGAGGCTGCCTCCAAGTTCTCTTGGACACAGTTGAGATAGATTCTCAGGACCCCATGGACCCTGGACCCTTGGTGGGTCGCACTCCAGGATGGATGTCACAATAGGTGTTTTGGGGGCACCCCAGCCTTATGGGTTATACATGGCTCCAACCACTCCTCTACCATGCCCCAAGCCTCACAGATGGAGCTGATGTTGTTCTGTCTGGGCCTTGTTATAATTTGAACCCCTGGGTTCTCCAAAGCCCCGTCTCGCACTGCACCCTCTCTGGCGCTTGGGTTGGTGTACCCCAAATGCTGCGCCCTCTCTGGCACTTGGGTCCTCACACTGCCGTGGGTCCCCTATGAGGGCTCATCCATCCCCTAATAGCCTCACCCAAACCACTAGTGTTATACAACAATAAACAAAACACAAGCCCCTGGGCTGTAACATAAATTCAAGCCACCCAGCTGTAACGTCATTCAAACCCTACCAGGGAATACTCCTTCCCACAACAGTATCAGGAGCTGCTCCTGCAGTCAGGCCTCTCCCCTTTGCTTACTCTGGGAAAGCTCCTTCCCCCTTGGCTGCTGGCCTCAACCCTGGGGGTTTATAAATGAGCTAGGCCCTCCCCTTTCCAGTCAGCTGACTGCTGGCAGGTGTGGGCCTCGAGCTCATTCTGGCTGCCCTGGTAACCAGCAGCTGGAGCTTTCACCTCACTGCCAAGCCTCTTCCCCTGGCAGTTTCAGCTCTTTAAAGAAGCAGGGCACCCTAGTGCACTGCAACACATAGTATCACTCCAGCCAGTCTACATACAGATGTTTGGAAAAGACTGAACATTCCTGACCCTGCTCAGTTGGCAGGTCATGAGTATGCCCTATTGCAGCCTTATGAAGAGGGGCTCTGGATCAGAGGTGAAAGGATTCCACACCCAGTTCTGGGAGCACGACCAGTCTGCATCTTAAATAAAATAAATCTGAGGCTGATAGTTCATTCAATGTTATAAAGCCAGCAAGTTTAACTGGCTCATTCTAATATTACTGGCAGTCTCCATGCTTTAGAGGCTCAGAGCTAAACCAACAGGGAGATGAGTTATGACACTCCTTCCAGACAAAGTGAACCTTTTGGGCCAATGCTGAGATCACTGACTAGACAGAGCTGGAGAGTCTGAGCAATGAAGAGGCCATTATGTCAGAATACTGAGATATAAAGAGAAAGAGTCTGTAACATTCTTTTAAAGAATGAAATTAACACTTTCATGAACTCATGACAAAACACCTCCTTGGGTTCTTATTGGAAAAATTCTAATTTTTTTGTTCACAGGTTTATGTTTGTAAGGCAAAGTCATTGTGTACATTACAGGCTTTCTGAAGGAAATTCCCTGGCCAAAAAGCGTCTCAGAGATTCAGGCAAGACCAGGTTTCCTGGGAGTCTGTGCCTGCCTGACACTGATTCACTGCATCACCTTGGATAAGTCACTTAACTCTTGGGTGTCACAGCATCTCTAATCTCTACAAATGGAATCATGCCAAGACACCATGAAGAGGATGACTTGAACTTTCAAAATGCTTTTAAGATAAGAACCATTAGATACCAATATGTATCTTATTCATAGAATCATAGAAAATTAGGATTGGAAGGGACCTCAGTCCAACCCTCTGCCCCAACCCTCTCCTCAAAGCAGGACCATCCCCAGCTAGATTATTCGAGCCAGGGCTTTGGTGAGCCAGGCCTTAAAAACCTCCAAGGATGGAGATTCTACCACCTCTCTAGGTAACCCATTCCATTGCTTCACCAAGCTTCTAGTGAGAGAGTTTTTCCTAATATCCACCCTAAAATGCCCTTGCTGCAACTTGAGACTGTTGCTCCTTGTTTTGCCATCTGCCACCACTGAGAACAGTTCAGCTCCATCCCCTCTAGAACCAACCTTTCAGGTACTTAAAGGCTGCTATCAAATCCCCCCTGTCTTCTCTTCTGCAGACTAAATAATTTCCCTCAGTCTCTCTTCATAAGTCATGTGTCCCAGCCCACAGACCACTTCCATTGCCCTCTGCTGGGCTCTCTCCAACTTGTCCACATCCTTTCTATAATGGGGGGCCCAAAACTGGACACTGTACTCCAGATGTGGGATCACCAGTGCAGAATAGAAGGGAATAATCACTTTCCTCAGTCTGCTAGCAACGCTCCTACTACTCATGAACCCCAGTATGCCATTAGTCTTCCTGGCAACATGAGCATACTGTTGATTCATATCCAGCTTATTGACCACTGTAACCCCTGGGTCCTTTTCTGCACAGCTACTGCTTAACCGGTTGGTCCCAAGCCTGTAGTCATTCTTCCCCCCAACTTGGGGTCATTCATGAATTTGCTTAGGGTGTAATCCATCCCATCTTTCAGATTGTTAATTAAGTTATCAAACAAAATTGGCTCCAGGACTGAACCCTGGGGCACCCCACTTAATACCAGTTGCCAACTAGACCTAGAGCCATCGATCACTATCTGTTGAGCCAGCTTTACACCTACCTTACAGTCCATTCATACTTCCTTAGCTTGCTTACAAGAATATTGTGGGAGACGGTATCAAAAGCCTTGCTAAAGTCCATGAATATCATGTCCACTGCTCTCCCCATATCTGTGGAGCCAGTCATCGTATCATAGAAGGAAATCAGATTGGTCAGGCATGATTTTCCCTTGGTGAATCCATGCCGACTGTTCCTGATCACTTCCTTTTTGTCCAAGTGCTTAGAAATGGGTATCTTGATGACCTGCTCCATGATTTTTATGGGGACTGAGGTAAGGCTGACTGGTCAGTAGTTCCCTAGATCCTCCTTCTTCCCTTTCTTAAAGCTAGGCCCTTTTCCAATAGTCTGGGATATTGCCCAATTGCCACAAGTTTTCAAAGATAATAGCCAGTGGCTTGACAGTTACATCAGCCAGCTCCTTCAGCACCCTTGGCTACATCGCACTTAGCCCCATGGACTAGTACATGTCCAACTTTTCTAAATAGTCCCCAACCTGTTCTTTCACCATTGAGGGCTGCTCACCTTCTCTCCAAACTGTGCTGTCTGGTGCAGTAGTCTGGGAACTGACCTTGCCTGTGAAGACAGAGGTAAAAAAGGCATTGAGCACTTCTGCTTTTTCCTCATCACCTGTCACTAGTTTGCCCTCCCCCATTCAGTAAGGGATCCACATTTTCCCTGATTTTCCTTTTGTTGCTAACATACTTGTAGAAACCCTTTTTGTTGCCCTTATTGTCCCTTATTATCTGCAACTGCAATTGCACATTGGCCTTCCTGATTTCATCCCTGCATGCCCAAGCAATATTCTTATACTACTACTCCTCTTATATTCCTTATCTGCTAGTTACTATTTGTAACATGCAGGAGCCTTTAACAGATGCTTAATCATTTGAAAATGCTAAGGCAAACCAGCAGTTTAGAGATGCTGTTCTATATAACCCAACCATTTATGCACATAACAGCCAATAAGGCATTGGATTAACATTAATACAGTTCAGAATCCAGAGACAGTTTATAAGATTACTTCTAAAAAAGCATAGTTTAATAATGACACTCTCACTTGGATTTTGAGAAGAGCAACCATCAATTTCTTCAGTGCATGAAGACATAGCTTTGGTGAAAAACTATGGGCTTATCAGTGGTTCAGTTTGAATGGAGCTGCCAAGCTTTTACTACAGTGCTATAGATGTCAGTTAAGACTAACTTCCTGCTAAATGGTAAGCTGATTTATCAGCCTTTGAGGGGACAAGGATGCACATGTAAACTAAAGGCAACGGAATTAGAACAACATAGAACGGACATTGTTCGAAACAAAAGCCCATCTCCCATTAGCAGCTATTAGAGGATCTTGCTGTCAGAACATAATAGAAAATTCCCAGGTTTTAATGGCTTGACCTTCTGTTTCTGAAATGCACATGTGAGTGGTTGACAGACAGATTGTGAAGGTTAACAACTCTCTTGATTTTATCTTAAGTCTCACCCTTTTTGAAGCCCCCAGGTCATGATTACGTAAGAATTTTTTTCTGTTAGAAACAGTTTCTAGACCCAATGCGTGAAGACAAAATATTTAAAAAGGTGAACCCCAAAGGCTCAAAGACAAGATAGGAAGAAATCATCCAATGTCTTATATCTTAAATGTCATCACTTTAATCTGATCTCAGGATATTCTGGGGACAAACTCATGTTTGCTTTTTTTTAATACTGGGGCTGAAAGTAGTGGGAAGTGACACATCCAGCCAATCAAGGGGTCTTAACCTGCATGAAGTGGGGAATGTGAATGAAATAGGCCTTATTATTGATACTGGAGCAGGGCCCCATTGTAATGATCCCTGTACGTGCAGTTATAAAATCATAGTTCCTACCCCAAAGTGCTTAATATATGAGCATGTAGGGACAACAAGCAACAGAAAGAAGGGAAGCAGATAAAGCACCACAAAAACAAGTTATGCTTGGTAGAGAGCTGCAGTAAAAGGTGCACAGCTCATTTGTTCATTATTTGAATTGAAAATATTGACCTAATCATGAAAAAAACACTTTGTATATGCTATACAAAAAACTAGAACCCTTGGTTCAAAAATGATACCTTTTATTAGATCAACTGGAAAATGGCAAGAAAACTGTCCTTTTCTGCAAGCTTTCGGGATCAAAGTCCCTTTGTCAGGCTCTGGGAAAAGTGTAGATGGTACAAGATAGTAAAAAGTCCCCTTAGGTAGGAAATAAACTTCATTTTACACAGAGGGGTCCAGAAAGTGTCTTTGTATATGCTATGAACTCTTGACTGCCATTGTCAAGTTCTTCATGCACATCCATTTCTACTCTTTTGACTCTAGGAAACATCTACACACACACACCAGTTATACAGTTTCTAAGATCCAACAATAAATTAGTAATCTAATTAGTGGACAAAGAAGGAGCTATAGTAATCTTCAATCAAGACTAATTTCACCCAGAACATCAGAAAAAGGAAGAAGAAAGCTAAGGGATGGAAAAACACAAACGAGTAGAAAAACACTTTTCATAGAACACCCTCTACCTTTCTGACCTTCCAGTCCTCATGCTCAAGGGAAATTTACAAAACACCCTCAAAAGATGCATCTGGGAAAAAATAATTCTTAAGCTTTCTATACACTAAAAAGCAGAGACTAAACACAGATATTGACTTTATGGCTCATTATAATCTACCTGATCTCTCTCTAACCTCGCTGCACTCCATAGGTGATCATGATGTTCTTAAATGGTCTTCTGCTTTTCCACTTACTAGGTTATCCTTTCTACTGCATTTCTCTTGTCTGTTACATGATAAAAGTTTTTTTTAATCATGTTTTTAATTATATATGGACTTTTACACAAGTCTTTGTTCTATTTATTATTTAGCTCAAGCTGTGTCTACTTTTTTCTTGGACCTGAGGAAAGGTACTTGGTACCTGCTTGTTTATCTTCCTATACAATTCATCCAATACAAGATATCACTCAAAATCCTTGCCTACATATGCACGCGCACAAGGATACTGGTACTTTTATTGAGAGGCATATTGCTGACATCATTATAAAAAACTCTTCCACGTGGAGCAAAAAATTAATCCCTGAAAAGGCATGAAATAGTTCAGACTACATAATACAGAAGAAGCGAAACAACAGCCTGATTTCTTTAAAACACTAGAAGGAAGTCAGGAGGTTGGGAAAGAAACTAGCTATAAGCTGTACAATGAAACAGAGTGGGGGCAATGAGAGAAGTGCTTAAGAAAAATAGTATCATCCCTAATTCTAAGAAAGTTCCTTGTTCAGTTTTAAAAGAAAAAAAACCCATCTTTCATTCTTTACCATTTTGTGCTAATTGTGGGTTGTGAATATATCATTTGGGTCTTCCCCTGGGACAGGCTAATTTATAAAAAAAATACCCTAAAAGAGGGGTGTATTTGAAGTGCACAATTGTATCACTTCTAAGATAACCATACTCATTTGGTTACCTCAAGAAGTTTAGAAAAGGCAGTCTTTCTCTATGAAATTCAGGACACATGTAAAACTATCACATTAGCTGCAGCTACATTAAAAACACAACAAACTACCGCTTTTGCGGCTTACTAAAAGGCTTCTTCAATACAGAATATTTGCAAATGTACCCCAAATTAGCAACATCTCTCTCTCATTTCACAGCTTAGCTTGCTAGTTGCATGGAAGAAACCAGTCTGAGCTGCTTGCTCCTCTAAACTAACAGAACTGATATTTTTTCCAGTTTGCTTTGCTAGAGAAACCTAGTATACACAAATTTCAGGGAGAATGGGATTAATAAAGAACCTGTTTCCCTACACTGGACATTCTAAGAGGGCAGTGAACAGAGAAGATTAGTGGCTGGAGCCACTCCACAAAACACAACACAGGTCTGAGAGTTGACCTGGGGATTCACTTAATTTATTACCATATGTCCCGGGACCCGAGAAGACTTACTGGGAGAACAGGACGCCGCGACGGAGGGAGAGCCTGCGCAGCTCGTTAGCCGCGTCTATGTACAGCTGCGGCCGGCAGCTGATGGTGGCATCAGCTGCCGGCCGGGAGATTTAAAAATGGTGGCCGCCGCTCTGGAGACAGCGGATGGAGAGGGGAACAAATGGCTGGCAAAGCCGCCCCCGCCATTAGCCCAGCGGGACGGAAGCTACAGAGCCAAAGTGTTGGAGAGTCTGGGAGCCTGGAGAAGAGGCAGAACAGTTGGATCACCAGTGGATGAAGCCTGCGGTGGCAGATCGAGTGAGCAACAAAGGATCCAGACCACCCAGAAAGATCCCAAGACGCTTGTAGTAAGTGCCATGGCAGTGGGTGTGGGAAGCGCCGAAGAGGGGCGTGAGGCTGAAGGCTCACTTGGTGGGAGAGAAAGATCGGGACGGGATCGCCACCTGGAATAGAAGGCATCGATTGAAGAATACGGGGACAGCGCTATATATCCATCCAGGAGATGTCACTCCTGGGCAAGATCTTAGGGGCGGTGGTGGCAGGTCAGGGAGGTAGACGTTATAGAAGGATCACTTTGAGGAAGTACGCAACTGATGGTGTAGGGTGATGTATCAGTGGTGGGAATTATCCTTTGTAATAGGGCTGGGATATCTATATCGGCGGGGAAGGAGTCGGCTGGCACATCACGGAGCAGGTGCAGGGAAGTGGAGACCACAGGTGGTATGAGGCCAGGGTGTAGGGGTGGCAGGATCCCCGTATGTAACCGACGAGGCCAACCCAGGACACCGAGGGACCCGTGGACTAGCCCCACCCCACTGGGATAACAGCAAAGTCGTGGCAGACGAGAAGCGGGGTTGTCGAAGCCGGTATACAACCAAACGTAGTAACACCAGTGTTCGGTGAAGAGGGCGGTCGCCAGGACAGAGCCAGACTACTCGTAGAGAGCTACGAAGGCCTGTCTAGGACACTATATAAGAGTAATAATATTATTTTAGTTATACCTTTCTTTAAAGATTCAAAACATCATTGTTTTACATGTGTCCTGACATCTGCTGGGAAGAGCAGTCAGCCAGATCTGACCGCTCATGTAGGTTCCTAGCCCAAATACAGGACCTCCATCTAACCCAGGAGGTGCACCAAGGGAGACACCTTGTTGGACCTGGTGCTGGCCATGGGTGATGACCTGGAGAGGGGGCTGCGGGTGCTTGACCACCTGGGTGACAGTGATCATCGCCTGCTGGAATTCACCATCCAGCACAAGGTGGCAAAGGCCTGCAGCAAGACGGCAGCCCTAGATTTCAGGAGGGTGGACTTCAATGAGCTAAGGAGAATAGTCAGGGAGACACTGAGGTCCCAGAGGGGAGGGGAGCCAGGTATCCAAGAAGAGTGGTTGGTCCTTAAGGAGACGATCCTCCATGCCCAAAGGGAGGTAGTCCCAACATGAATCAAAGGGAATAGGAGGGCACAAAAGCCCCCCTGGCTCACCAAAAGCATCCGGGAATGTCTTCTAGCTAAAAGGGACGTGCACACCCAGTGGAAGGGAGGGGTAATCACCAAGGAGGACTATACTGCAGTTGCACGGAGATGCAGGGGGACAGTCAGGAAGGCCAAGGCAGAGATGGAACTGGGACTAGCTACCCAGAACAAGGACAATGAGAAGTCCTTTTTTAAATACACAGGGGGCAAAAAGAAGGTACTGGGTAATGCGGGGCCCCTGCGAGACATGCTAGGAAATTTAGTCGTCACACCAGATAACCTATTTAATGACTTCTTTGCCTCCATTTTCCTGAGCAGGGACCAGATCAGCCCCCCCAACCAGAACCCCCTCAGGCCCCATGGGAGGCACACCTAGGCCAAGGGTCAGGGAAAATCTAGTCAGGGAACTTCTGGAGAGACTGGATGTATTTAAATCAGCTGGTCCTGACGATCTCCACCCCAGAGTGCTGAGGGAATTAGCTGAGGTCATTGCGGGACCCCTGGCATGGCTTTACAAGCACTCGTGGTGCTCTGGTGTGGTGCCAGAGGACTGGAAGAGGACCAACGTGGTTCCCATCTTCAAAAAAGGGAGGAAGGAGGATCTGGGAAACTATAGGCCAGTTAGTCTTACCTCGATCCTGGGTAAGCTTTTTGAGAGAATTATCCTGGTACATGTGCGCGAGGGGCCAGCAGGGGAGATTATGCTTAGGGGCAACCAACACGGGTTCATTTGAGGCAGGTCCTGTCAGACCAACCTGGTGGCCTTCTATGACTAGGTAACAAAATCCTTAGATGCAGGGGTAGCAGTGGACATAGTCTTTCTGGACTTTCGGAAGGCCTTCAACACTGTCTCTCACCCCATTCTCATTAAGAAACTGGGGGACTGTGGTCTCGACACCTACACAGTCAAATGGGTCGCCAACAGGCTGGAGGGTTGCACCCAGAGAGTGATAGTGGATGGGTCATTTTTGACCTGGAGGGATGTGGGTAGTGTGGTCCCCCAGGGCTCGGTCCTTGGGCCTGCACTGTTCAACATCTTCATCAGTGACTTGGACAAAGGGGTA
>NW_017728951.1:54943147-54953911 GCF_001723895.1 Crocodylus porosus
GTCTTTTGACCCCAGTACTCTTTCCTGCCATGGCAGGGGGTCGGACTTGATGATCTGCTCAGGTCCCTTCTGACCCTGCTAACTATGAAACTATTAAAAATTCACAAATTAAGCTTCCAAGCCAACTATTCCACTGGGCCAGGCAATGACTATTATAGGTTAGTTGAAACATGATTGAAACTCTTGGGTAGAAACCCTGCCCTTCTTAAATGAGAGCAGTCTCCAAAGCAAAACACAGGCACATATCACTGGCCAGCAAAAAAGACACACTTGAGGTCATCCTGGACTTCAAATAACATGACAGAGGGAGATTCCTGAGCACTGTCTAAAATTGAGATGTTCAGGTATGAAAGACAGTGGGAAAGAAGTATCAAAGGCACCAGAGGGGAAAAAGAGAAGTGGCAGAACCACAGGCGTACTACTGGTATAACCCCTAAAGAAATCAAAAGCAATTTTTTCTAGTGCTGGCTGAAAGAGGATTGGAGTGATAAGCAAAGATGCTATATCCAGTTTGATTTTTGCTGTGCTCAAAGAAACAGAATTTTGTTTATATTTTGTAAAAGAAAAATTGCATCGGAAAAAAACTCCCATTACCAATATCTCCTTGTAGAGATTCCCACCATTGTCAGTTCCTCAGGCAATGGTGGAAACAATTTACAAGATGCCTATATTTTTGCTTAACTACTTAGGATGCCAAGTGTGAAAATATTATTATCTCTATTTTCTACATAGGGAAACAGATGGAGACAGATTCAATCATTTACCCAAAGCATAACTATAAATTGGAAGCAGACATTTATAAAGAAAGAAACCCCCAATCCTTCTTCCCTGTTCCTTTGTCTAATCTCCCTCACAAAAAAATGGAGATCTGAAATTTCCACAAGCACTCTCACATAGTGAGCTTTAAACTCCAAAGCTGAGATCTTTTAAGCAGAAAAATTGTAAGTAGATGCCTCCTTTGATCAATGAGATTATAATGCACAATTTGCAATAGACATTTTACCCTTATTGCATCAACTTTCAAGTTTTCCATTTCTGTACAACATAGAATAAAACAGTTCCTCATTCCTGACCCAGATCTGCAGTAGGTCAAGCAATTATGAATGAAAATGCTATTTTGTTTATATGAATTCTGGTTTATGACAGAGATGAAGTTAAGAAATTCTTACTCCTGACATCTTATTAATACTGTTCCTCTAAAAAATTCCTCAGGCAATGGTGGAAGTAATTACTTAAAACTTCAACGGGATAATTACCTTAACATGTAGGCATTTTGAAGATAGAGTTACCACAGGATTTGAAAATACAATTTGTTGGGTTCTTGTCCTTTATAAAAAATGACATGAAATGTATACAATGACCCTTATTTATTTCAATGATACTTTGGTTAAGATCAAATAAGTTGTTAGTACAGTAAGGAAACTCATGATATTATTTAATTACATAATTCAACCATTCCCAGCAATTTTCTCAACACTTAATTTTGGAAATTTAAATCTTGAAATCTGTCAGAGAACATGGAGATATTAGTAAAATTAGAACACTTAAGCTGCTTGCCATTGGTCAAACCTGGGACTTAAAAGTCAATTTTAATATCTCTCAGCAGCCAAAACATTGTGATGATTCAAAGAAATTAATTAATCCCAGCCATGGCCCAAAATTTCTGCTTAAAGTGCAGTTTTTTGTTGAAAAGTAATTATCGATTTGCCTATGGGGCAACATTCAGGAAAAGTGTTAAAGGATTTCTCTACATTACAAGACCCATAGGCAACTGATGCCACCTTATTCAGGGGAGACACATGCCCCCCCCAGTGACCAGTCAGCAACTGGGGGGAGGGTCCCCCTGCAGCCAATCTCACTGACAGGGAAGCAGCCACGGTGCTCCGAGAAGGGGCTGTGGCACTCCCGGAAGTGGCCGCAACACTTCATCTGGCGCTCCCACTCCCCAGCTGGCGCTCGCAGGGGTGACACCGGCAGTCCCACTTGCCTCCCTTACCTTGCCTAAGTAGAGAGCGTGGCCTGTCAAGGTGCGTGCATGCATCCCTGTGCAACCGCTACACGTTGCCACTGGCAACACCCAATCAAGTTAATCTATGTTAAAATAGATTAGTTAGCCTGTGTGAAACTTCAATTTTATTCAGAATTAAATTGGTGTAACCTTCCATGTCGCTTGCTAGTGTGCTTCACTCTTCCTGGCTTTTCAGGTGCCACCGCCTCTTTTCTGGTTGACAGCTTGTCATTGTGGATGACACCTCATAAGGTCCCCAGGGATTCTTGCCTGCCGCATATTATTGGTATTGGTTATAGTTGGGAGGATATTTTTAAGTCTGCCTCCCCTGGTTCCCTCCTTTGGCGCTCTCACCTGGCCTCCCATATTGGGGCTCTGCCTCCTCAACACCCCACCTTTTGCAAGCCAAAGGTGTTAGTGAATATGGGACTGAGACAAAGCTTGCCATGTTCACAGTCTAGTTTGGATGGCATACCATCCGGCTTCAGGCCTCACATCAGCCTAACTTGTATTTCTATTCACCCATGATTGCCTTGCTCCCAGGTGCGCTCCCTTTTCTTTTGGTTTTGACTCACAGTATCTTATAGTTTCTCTTCTCTTTCTCTCCCCAGGCTCGCTGCTGTTCCACTCCAGGTTGGCTGTATCTGGGATCCATGGTCCCAGGTAAGTGACTACTTTGCCAAGCCAGTGTAGTCTGGGTATGTCTCTTCCTGAGGCTGCCACCACTCACCCCTCTCAGGGCTGGAGATCAGTCCTGGCCACTCTGGGCCTTCTGGAGGATCCACTTCCAGTCCTCCTTGATTGTCGCCTGGTGGGATTCTTAATCCCCCCTCAGGGGGTCAGCTGGTGAACCAGCATCAGCATGCTGCCATAAAGCAGGCCCACGCTGGTACAAGTGCACATGCTGGTTCTCCCGTCTCCCTAAGCTTGGCTCTCAGAGCCTTGTAGTGTCTCATGACGTGGTCCGGACTACTCCTGGCTGTGTCATTAGTGCCCACATGGGCATGCCCAAGGGGTAGCGATCGGAGGGCCGTATGAGGTCTGGGAACATCGCCATGATGTCCCAAATCCAAGCTCTGGGCAGACAGCAAACCAAGGGGTAGCAATCGGAGGGCCGTATGAGGTCTGGAAACATCGCCATGATGTCCCAAATCCAAGCTCTGGGCAGGCAGCAAACCTCCGTGCCATGGGATCCAGGCAACAGATGGGTCCCTCCATTCCTCTCAGGACGTAGTTGTCCATGTTGAGGGCTTGGCATCTCTTCCTCGGGATGTTCCAGCATCAGCCTGTGCCATACGTGGCATGGCATTGGCTCCTCTGGAGTCATCCTCACCTGCCTCCTCCTCCAATGCTGCCAGGGCCTTGTACCTGTTCCCCAGTTGTACTGGGGTGGTGGGGGAGATGACCCTGTGGCAGCACGAATAGCCCTGGCCCTGGTGGTAACCGTCTGCCATACCACTGTGTTGGGTCCTGCCCAGGGTACCTCTCTACTAGATACTTGACTCTGCAGAGAATGGAAATACCTGTCAATTTCATCCTTGGCAGCCCTGATTCTCCTCAGCCTGCTGACCTCCACCTGGAGTTCCTTCACCTGCCTCTCCAGGGCCCAAAGGTGGGCACATGTGGGACAGGCAAGGGAACTCCCATTCCCCAGTCTCCGCCAGGCTGCAGAGGCCCCACCAGGCAGCCCCCACAGACTCTAACCTCCCCATGGGCTCCGTCCAGGTGGAGGCCTCAGAGGGGCCCTGGCAGGCAGCATCACTGGGGCTGGGTCCCTGGCAGCCCGCCATGTCCTTACCATTATTGTAGAGCAAAGTGTCTTCCTCTCTCCCCTGCCAAAGCCTCTGACTTGGCCCCTCCTGCTTGCCTACCTTGCACTAACACTGGCACAAACACTGGTGCACCCTTACAGAGGGCGTGTACTCCTGCCCATGAACTGGCCTGCAAACTGCCTGAAAACTGCTCCTGTTGACAGTCCCTTGTCACAGGCTCCCTGGTTGCCTGAGGAGTCTCCTTTTATACCCTTCTGGGCCTGTGGAATGAACCTTCTATAGGAATTTGCCAAGCCTAGGAATGACCTCATTTGTTTCTTGGTCTGAGGTGGGAGGTAGTTTTTATTATGGCTACCTTACTCACCAAGGGTCGTATGACCTCTTATCCAATTCTAAACCCCAGATAATTGGTTCCCCGCATCCCTAATGAACACTTTTTGGGGTTAGCAGTCATCCCTACATGACAGCATTCTTGCAGTACTGCTTTCAAATGATTCATATGTTGGAACCATGACCGCAAGTAGATGACAATATCATCAATGTATGCAGGTGCTTACATTGTATGAGGTGCAAGTATCTGGTCCATGAGGCACTGGAATGTCATGGTGGCCCCATGGAGACCAAAAGGCATCCATGTAAATTCAAACAGTCACCATGGCATGCTGAAGGCAGTTTTCAACTTGCCCCTTGCTGCTATGGGTATCTGCCAATACCCTTTTGAAAGGTTGACTGTGGATATGTACCTGGTTGTCCTATCCTTTCTAGGCGCTCCTCTACATGCAGCATGGGGAAAGCATCAAACCTTGCAATTTCATTCACCCTTCGGAAATCTATGCAAATTCTCAGGGAGCCATCAGTCTTGGGTACCACGACCATAGGACCCAGGGCTACGGGACAGTATTATGACCCCTTGGGCCAGCATCTTCTTTATCTCCTGGTATATGTTAGCTTGTAAATGGTGTGGAATGGGTGTCCACCTCTCTTGCATGATGGTCCCCCTTGACGTGTTAATTTCATGCCTCACTCCTCTGGCCTTCCCATGTCTTTCATTGAACACATCACTAAACTTTTCTATGAGTGCTTGTAGCTGCTTCCGCTGATCCTTATTCAATTTCTGTCCCTGGTCTACTTTTCCCTGCTGTTTTACCCCTCTTGGCTGATCACATACTTTGGGTCCTAACTCCTCAGGCGGGTCCTCTGGGCTAGGCATCCAACCATCTGGTTCCTGCCAGGCCTTCAGCAGGTTAACGTGGTATATCTGTTGCTCCCATTGGTGGGAGTAACCCGAGGACCTTATGCCCTTCGTGCAACTCCCTGACGCACGCTTGTCTATCATACTCTTGTTTTTGTCTTTGTTGTACATTTGCTAGGTTTTCTTGAGTTAGCCACCTGGCTTGCCTGAGCCTCTCTCCCATCTCTTGTTTATCTCATTGGACTCTGACTTACTGCCATCCCGTACTTTCCCATTCCTTCCTTACTTCTTGCAGCAAGCCTCATCATGGCTTCCGCCCAAATATTAAATTGAATGGGGTGACCATCATGGACATTTTGGAGTGTTCCTCAATTTGAATAGCATTCTGGTATCAGAATTAGGTCCCACCTTCGGGGTTCCTTCTGGGCACAGCGATGTAGCAAATGCTTAATCATACCATTGAATCATTGATAAATGGAGGTACATAACTGCTGGATCCCTAGTACCTGGCACTTGGCTTTGATAACACCCAACATGAAATTTGTGCCCTGGTCCATGATTACTTGTCTTGGGACTCCTACTCTTGATATCCATTTTAATAATTCCTTGGCGATCCGAGGTGCAACTGCTGACCACAGAGGTACTGCCTCTGGGTAACAGGTCACATAATCTACTATGACCAATATATATTGGTACCCTGCTATTCTTTTTGTCACAGGGCCCACAATGTCTAATGCTATCCTATCAATTGGTGTTTCAATGAGGGGCATCATTTGCAAGGGAGCCTTTGGCGGCCGTCTCTTTTGCACCCTCTGGCATTTAGGGCAGGCCTTGCAATGCTGTGTGACCTCCTCCCTCATTCCTGGCCAGAAAAGCCATTGGTTGATCTTGGAGATGGTCTTGCCCCTTCCAAAATAGCCCCCCATTGGGGTGATATGGGCCAATTCCCATATTCACCTGGGAAAAGGGCATGTTACCATCAGTTGCCATGTCCAATCATCCTGGACTGGGCACTTCCTTACTCTATACAATAGCCCATTATGTATCTCAAAATGTGGATCACTTACGTCAAGTGCCGGCTGTAGCACCTGGTCTTTGACACGGGCCACCTCTTCTTGGATCCACAGGAACTCCTCATCATCCTTCTGAGCTGTCCTAAATTGGGGTCCCATTGTTCCAATCCCCAGATTCAGTAGGTCTTCCTCCTCTGAGGAGGACATCTCTTCTTCAGCTGCCCAGCCTTCGAATTTGGGCAGCCTTTCCTTTCTAACTCCTCCCTTTGTAGTTCCTTTAGCAATTTGTACAAGGATGGCTAATCTCATCCTATGATCATTTGTCCATCCAGCTCAGGTGTGAATGGACTCTTATTCTACCCTTCTTATTGGATATCTTCACATTGATATAACCCCTCTCATACTGGTCGGCCTCCCCATGGATTCAACACGTCGTTACCAGCCTGCACCACTATGGCATCATCTGGTATCAATCCAGCCCTCACTAGGGTCTGTGAGGATACTAGCCCATATCCAGGGTAGCTTGTACCATCTTGCTGGCCACCCAGGCCATCACCGTGGGCCAGTCCCAGATGGCTATTTCCTCACTCTGCCCAAAGCTGCTATCCATCTCTTTGACAGCTTTGCTGGCTTCTGGCTGTTCTTTGATCCCTTGATCATCCCCATCTGGTTTTCACCTTTCTTGTGTGCCCGGCATTCACTCCTGAGAGACATGGCCTGATCTTCCACATCTATAGCACACTACCCCTTTTCTCAGGTAAGTGGGGGCCCCTCACCGTGGTTCTTTTTCCTTTCTAGCACTAGCTCCCACATTCTGACATTGTCTTTCTTTAGTTCTGATGCTGCAAAACCCTCAGCGACCCTTAAGGCCTGTGTTGCTGTCCTCGGGAGGTGCCGTGACACCCACAGTTGGGTCTCATCTTCCAAATTCCCCACAAACTGCTCTAACAAGATTTGATCAGCTAGTGCAGCCCTATCTACCTCTTCTGGTGGTACTCACTTATTCATAATATCCTTTTGTAGTTGTATCAGATTCTGGGGCTTTCTGTCCTCTTTCCCTTTTCAGGCTCTGAACAGTCATTGTAATGCTCTGATGTTAGCGCTAAACAGTGTAATATTGAGGCTTTCACTTTGGCAGAATTGTAGGCGTCCTCCCTAGGAAGGGCCTGATATGCCGCTTGTGCTTTCCCTACTAACAGAGACCCCAACTGGCTTGCCCACTGTAACCAGTATAGCCCCATTTGTATCACTGTTCTCTTGAATGGCTTGATGCATGCCTCAGTGTCATCCTCCTCAGTCATCCTGTGAATTTGGAAAGAGGTCCAGTTTCACTTCATCCATTCTTGTTGTTGCAGAGCCTGTTGCTGCTGGACCTCTAGCACTTTGGTGACAGCATGTAATGTCTGGCACAACAACTCAATTTGTGGTGCTAAGTTTACCTTCATCTCTACGTCAGCCTCCAGGGCTACCCCTTTTTCATGCTTCCCAGCCAATGCACCAATTTGTAACCTCCTGTGTCGCTTGCTAGCATGCTTCTCTCTTTCTGGCCTTTTGGGTGCCACTGTCTCTTTTCTGGTTGACAGCTTGTCATCCAGGCAGATATCTCAAAAGGTCCCCAGGGATTCTCTTCTGCCATGTCTTGTTGGTATTGGTTATTGTTGGGAGGATGTTTTTATGTCCTGCCTCCCCTGGTTCCCTCCTTTGGCACTCTTGCCTGGCCTCCTGTATCAGGGCTCCACCTCCCCTACACACTGCCTTACAGCAATCAAACATGTTGATTTCAGGCCATGACTGAGACAAAGTCTGCTTGCTGTGGTAAGGGCTTTAGCCCTTATAGGTTCAAAGTCTTTGATTCCCTGATCATCCTCAGCTGGTTTTCACCTTTCTTGTGTTCCTAATATTCACTTCATCCAGCTTCAGGCCTCACATCAGCCTAACTTGTATTTCTATTCTCCCCTGGTTACCTTGCTTCCAGGTGTGCTCTCTTTTCTTTTGGTTTTGACTCACAGTATCTTATGGTTTCTCTTCTCTTTCTCTCCCCAGGCTTGTCGCTGTTCCACTCCAGGCTGGCTGCATCCAGCATCCACTGTCCCATCCCAGGTAAGAGCTCGGGCTTTGCCAAGCCAGTGTAGTCTGGGCATGCCCCCTCCTGGGGCTGCCACCACTTGCCCCTGTTGGGGCTGGAGATCGATCCTGGCTGCTCTGGGCCTTCTGGAGGACCCACTTCCAGTCCTCCTTACTTGTCATACGGTGGGGTTCTTATTCCTTCCTCAGGGGGCTGGCCGGCGAACCGGTGTCAGCATGCCACCATAAAGTGAGCCTACGCTAGTGCGAGTGCATGCACTGATTCTCCTATGACCCACTGTGACTGCTCCAGCTTTTTTCCCTCCAGTTTCAGTGCAGCACGTTCTCCTCTGGTGGTCCCTCTCCTGCCATGCTTTCCACCCTTGGCGGTGTCCTACCAGCTCTGTGCCTATCTCTGCTCCCGCCCACCAGGTAAGTTTTTATTCATGGTGAGCAATTTTATACAATTGGTAATAATTAAATTTACATATTTCAGTTCTATATTAAAGGAAGATTTAAATCTGAATATGTCTCCACATCTGAATATGTCTCCACTGAGGGATCTACTGTAATTTAACCAATCCACTTTCAAAAGCTTTTTCATTAATTCAGATTAATTTCCCTGAGTGTTCCTATGTATATGAAGAAAAATCTAAACATAACAACACAACTAACTCTTGTTCATGATTTTGTAATGTAGAGTCTGACTGGATGACTTGAGGAAAAAATATTTCCCTAGCCCTACAGAACCAATAGAGGCCAAGGGAGTGATTTGGTTTCTTTTTTAGCCAGTACATGAATAGAATTTCTTACCTACACCATCACACATCTCAAGGCAGGGGTGGGCAAAATCATGGCCCATGGGCCACGTCTAACCTGCCAGATGGTTCTGTCTGGCCCACTGCAGGTCCCTTGGCCCCGCCCAGTCCAGGCGTAGGGGGCAGCCCAAGTCATGGCACATGCAGCTGGCCCTGCTGCTCCTGGGCACACATATGGTGCCTGGGGTGGAGCGCAGCCTGCCCTATCCCCACATGCAGCTCTTGGCACACCACAAGCTGTAGTCCGTGGGGCCAGGTGGTTAGTAGCAAGGTGAGGGCTACTGTGTGGCCAGACTCAGCTTCCTGGCAGCCTCCATGGTGGTGATTCACTCCCACTGTCACTCAGGCTGCCACTGTCAGTGTCTCCACTGCTGGACCAGTCCCATTGCCTGGGCACCACAGCCCATCCACCTGGCACCTACTTCTGGGGGTGCCATACAGAGCACGCAGGCAGGGTCTCCCTGGAGACTATCCCAGGACCCACACGGACAAGTCTTGCTTGCTTGGGTGGATGGGATGGGGCCATGGGCAGGGAGGGAGTAGTGTCCAGGAGTGGTGCGGGCAGGGCTGGGGCCAAGAACAAGACTGCGGGGCAGTGACAGTACGGGGCCCAGGCTTGGGGTAGAGCCATGATATGAGCCTCGCACATTCCTGCAATGGGCACCAGTTCTGCCTCAGGTCCTAACCCTGCATTGTTACCACCCCATGATCCTGGCCCCAGCCCTGTCCACCCATCCCACTCCTGGAAGCCACTCCACACCTGTCTGTGGCCCCATCCTACCTACCCAGCCAAGCACACCCTGCCTGTAGAGGTCTTTGGCTGGTCTCCATGGAGACCCTGCCTGCCCACCCACCTATTCTGTCTGGTGTCCATACTGGTGGGTGCAGGGCAAACAGGGCCAGATAAGATCAATTGGAATCTTCCCTACTCCTCTCCCCCACCTCCACCGCCATGCTAGGCAGTGTAAATAGCCATGATGGGGGCTGAGGCCTGGTCAGCACCCCTCTCCCAGCCCCCAACAGCTCACCAAAACTCCTTAAGTGGCCTTCCAGACCAAATAATTTCACACCTCTGTCTTAGGGGCTATGAAGTTAGACAATATCACTGCAAGCCTAATTCAGCCTGAAGATTCATTGTCAATGGTGAAGATATTTGAACTGGAAATAACTGTATCACCAGAAAATTGCTTTCTGCCAGTTCACCAGCGCAAAACAAAAAGCAGTTGTAACGATGCACCCAGAGAGATCCTTCTGTACACTAGAGTATCCTCTCAGAGACTAATCCAGGGCAAACAGGGCCAAGGCTAGGGCCAGGCAGACTTCTAGCAGCTTCTGAAGTCAAGCAGGTTTAATAGTGAATTATGGCTATCTACCATCCTGAATAATGAAAATGAGCTGGTTTGAGATAAGAACCTTATGATCTGATTCTTAAAGAGACAATGAATCTCTGGATTACTACAAACACTTGTAGAAGCTTATTAAGAGGTCTTTTGGGCATTTTGATACTAGACCACCTTATGGGAAATTACAATATAGCAAGTCCAGTTCTGGGCGCCACACTTCAAGAGGGATGTGGACAGCATCAAGAGGGTCCAGAGGAGGGCCACTCGCATGATCAGGGGACAGCAGGGCAGGCCCTATGAGGAGAGGCTATGGGACCTGAATCTGTTCAGCCTCCAAAAGAGAAGGCTGAGGGGGAATCTAGTGGCCTGTTATAAATTAGTCAGGGGGGATTAGCAGGCATTGGGGGAATCACTATTCCCCCGTGCACTGCCAGGAATGACCAGGAATAACAGTCACAAGCTGGCAGAGGGTAGGTTTAGGTTAGACATCAGGAGGCGCTACTTCACAGTCAGGGCGGCTAGGATCTGGAACCAACTTCCAAGAGAAGTGGTGC
>NW_017728951.1:54954011-54958443 GCF_001723895.1 Crocodylus porosus
TTTAAGAGGAGGTTGGCTGAACATCTTGCTGGGGTCGTTTGACCCCAGTATTATTTTCTGCCATGGCAGGGGGTCAGATTAGATGATCTACTCAGGTCCCTTCCGACCCTAGAAACTATGAAACTATGAAACTAAGTAGGGCAGTAGCTGCAAAAAGAAATGACACTCTATGCCAGCTGAATTCAGCAAAGACTGGCAATTGGCAAAACAAAAAAGTTATTCTGGAAATAAAATGTAAGTTGGCTATGGTAATGAATGATGCGAGAAATCTAAGTGACATGCTAGAGTACAACCATAGAAAATTCCTGTAATAAAAACTAGAAATATTGACGGTTTAACTCTAGCTCATAACTCTAACCTCAGCAGGAAAAAAGCCTCTTTCCCCTGTTTATTATATTGTTAACAATTTCTGAGAAGGGACTTCAAAAACTTATGACAAGAAATCTAAACTATGAGGATAGAAAAGAAAGGTGAAAAATGATGCATTTGGAACCTGTGGAAAAGATACAAGTTTCCCCCTTTTCACTTCCTTCCAAGTCCTGTTGTAGGAAATGAGGGACTAATGTGTCCAGGTTCCTTCTCCCATAAAAGAGCATATAGGCTTGATTTATAGAATCATAGAAAATTAGGATTGGAAGGGACCTCAGGAGTTTATCTAATCCAACCCATGGCTTAAAAGCAGGACTGTCCTTAACTAGATCATCCCAGGAAAGGCTTTGTCTAACCAGGTCTTAAAAACCTCCAAGGATGGAGAGTTCACAAGCTCTCTGGGTAACCTGTTCCAGTGCTTCACTACTCTCCTAGTGAGAAAGTTTTTCCTAATATCTAACCTAAACTTCCCTTGCTGCAACTTGAGACCATTGCTCCTTGTTTTGTCGTCTGCCATCACTGAGAGCAGTCTAGCTCCATCCTCTTTGGAACCCCCCTTCAGGTAGTTGAAGACTGTTATTATATCCCCCCATCAATCTTCTCTTCTCCAGACTAAATTAGCTCACTTCCCTCAGCCTCTCTTCATAAGTGATAGTCCCCAGCTCCCTTACCATTTTCATTGTCCTCTGCCTCTCTGCAAATTTTCTGCATCCTTTCTAGTTCTGCAGGGCTCGTCCTCGGGCCCACACTGTTCAATATCTTCATCGGCAACTTGGACAGGGGTGTAAAAGGCATGCTGTTCAAATTTGCAGAGGACACTAAGATGTGGGGAGAAATGAGCATGCCAGAAGGGAGGAATAGGCTGCAATTGGACCTAGACAGGTTACAGGGGTGGGCAGATGAGAACAGGATGGATTTCAACACTGACAAGTGCGAGGTACTGCACCTGGGGAGGAAGAACCAGCAGCATACCTACAGGCTGGGGAACTCCCTTCTCATCCATGCAGAGGCAGAAAAGGATCTTGGAGTCATTATTGATGCCAAAATGAACACGGGCTGGCAGTGTGAGGACGCAGTCAGGAAGACCAACTGCACCTTGTCATGCATCCAGATGCATCTCCAGCTGGTCCAAGGAGGTGATCCTACCCCTCTATGCAACACTGGTCAGGCCACAGTTGGAGTACTGCCTCCAGTTCTGGGCACTGCACTTCAGGAGGGATGTGGACAGCATCAGGAGGGTCCAGAGGAGGGCCACGTTCATGATCAGAGGTCAGCAGGGCAGGCCCTACGAGGAGAGGCTATGGGACCTGAACCTGTTTAGCATCCACAAGAGAAGGCTGAGGGGCAATCTAGTGGCCACTTACAAACTGGTCAGAGGGGACCAGCAGGCATTGGGGGAGTCCCTGTTCCCCCGAGCACTACCAGTAGTGACAAGAAGTAACGGTCACAAGCTGGCAGAGGGTAGATTTAGGCTAGATGTCAGGAGGCGCTACTTCACGGTCAGGGCAGCTAGGATCTGAAACCAACTTCCAAGCGAAGTGGTGCTGGCTCCTACCCTGGGGATCTTTTAAGAGGAGGCTAGATGAACACCTTGCTTGTGTCATTTGACCCCAGTACTCTTTCTTGCAAGGGCAGGGGGTTGGACTTGATGATCTGCTCAGGTCCCTTCTGACCCTACCAACTATGAAACTATGAATGGGTACTTGCTTTTCTCAATGCAAGATGCTAGTTTGATCACACTAAATACAAAAGGCAGGAACTAGAATACTTAGAATTTCCAAATAGTAGGTAGAATTTCTTCAGTAGCAGCTTTTTTAGTTCATTAAACTGGATGTCCTGCTGAGGGAGAAATGGAAAACAAGGTAAAAGAAGTCACCATGACAAATGCAGAGACACAATCACACTGGCAGCTGCACTGTCTCCAAATACTACAGATGGGATATGCAAGATTCAGCCAGTTCTATATGTGCCAAAAGAATAATCCCAGGGATCTTTCAATAATGTTATGAAATCAAACTTTCCTCTCCCTCTCCCACACACACACACCTTGTTATACATAAAGGCCCTCAGCTGAACTTCAATTGCTGTAAAAACTCCATCAGTGGAATTGTAAGCCTGGATGCTCAAAGGAGAAAAATCAGACAGTAATATCCCTCTCATTTTACAGTGTAGTTTTGCTTTCATTAATTCTATCCATGGAAGTGACTTGACAGGACAAAGTTTTGTCCATCAGATGAAGGATTCTGCTTTTAAAATAAGTTGTGGAAATGAAATCTAAATGTCGTTTATCTGTTTTAATCAGAGAGGTAGGGGTTTCTAAACTGCACAGGAATAGCATACAACTGCATTAATAGTTTGCACCAAAAGACAGAGGTGGTGGTGGCAGACAGAACATTTGACTTTGAAGGGATTGGTACATTTATTGTTGATGTGGTTCAGCCTTCCCTTGTAACTCAGGTTTGCACCTTAAGTTGTTCCTAAATCCTTTGTTGCCCCTGGATCTCGTGGTGGCTAGGGGGCACCTATCAATAACTCCACCTGGTGAGAAAGTTGTGTGACCCTTTCCTTTAGATTCAGATTTGGGCACCATCGTCTACACCAGCACTTTTCAAATTGGTCCACAGAACCCTGGAGTTCTGTGATAGGTCCTCAGGGGTTCTACAAAGAGATCTGGGATAATGGTGGAACAGGCCAGGAAGTGATGTGCTGCCATTGTTGGACCAGCTTGCCAGGCTTCATGTCAGCTCATGCAGTCCATGGTGCCAGGGGGAGGGGTTTCATGGCAGAAGAAATTATATGAAAGGGTTCCATAACTTCAGGAAGTTTGCAAACCACTGATCTATGCTTTCATACCCTCAAACATAGACTACTGCAATGCGATCTATGTAAGGTTGCCCTTGAAAACAGTCCAATAGCTGCAGCCAGTGAAGAACAGGGCAGCCCATCTTCTGACAGGGTGAGTCACCAGGAGCACATAACTCCAATACTCCAAATATGCACAGATTCCCAAATAGCTTTCTGGGGGATATTCAAGTTTTGACCTAGAAGGCCCTAAGAGATCTGTACCTAAAGAACTGCCTTCTCCTTTATGCCCCATTGTGATCCCTGAGGTCAACTGAAAGCAACCTCCTGCAGGTACCATCCTGATGCCCAATCCACTTGGCAAAAATGCACAGGAAGTCATGTTTTGCTGTTGCTCCTCTGCTTGGGAACTTCCTTCCTTTTTTGGCTCACTAGAGCCTGAGGCTTGACATCTTTAAGAAGCACTCTAAGACCTTCCTATTTGGACAGACACTTAGCAAATAAAGCAAAGCCAAAATATTGTTAGATTTCAATTTTATAGTGATCTTGTAATTCCCTTTTAAGTTGTTTTGTTCTCTTGCTATTCTTCTAGTTCATAAGTTATTCTCCCCTCTTAATGTAAGCCAGCCTGGCCTGTGTTGGGAAGGGTGACAGAGAAACTGTATAAATACATACATGTAAAAAGTTTTAGCTTTTGGAACATAAAACTAACCTTCTATTTACGTCACAGGCCATAATGCATGGCATAGGATGTTAGTCATCCCTATGTGTCTACAGACGTGTTAAAATACTACATGAAGTTTTAGTCAAGCATGCTTAGAACATATTGGGGGTTACTTTAACTGTGTACCAAGTGTTACTAATCAGAACCACAGAACATAACGGCAGCTGACAGCTCTATTAACCAGAAATTGATGGTACTGCTGTAATGGAGTTATCAATGCATAGTTATCCTGTATAGCTTCCAGGTCCCTGCTCCACCGGGCTTTAAACTAAGCCCGCTGGGAGATGGGGGGACTACTGCCACTGCTGGCCCACTGAACGACCCTTGCAAAGCCAGCAGACCAAGGCACTTAAGGGAGCCCACCCCTGCCCCAGCCCTGGCACAATCTGTGTACACTAATGCCAGGAGCCTGGGCAACAAGCAGGACGAGCTCGTCCTCCTGCTCAGTGCAAAGAATTATGATGTCATTGGGATAACGGATACCTGGTGGGACTCCACCCATGACTGGACCACGGGGATAGAGGGCTATACCCTGTA
>NW_017728951.1:54958454-55015433 GCF_001723895.1 Crocodylus porosus
TATGACCCCAGCTGACTTCCTGCCCTTTGGGCAGGGGACTGGACTCGATGATCTCCCGAGGTCCCTTCCAGCCCTAATGTCTATGAAATATAATGTATAGTTATCCTGTATAGCTTCCAGGTCACACTCACTTAAGCAATGATAAATGAGCATGAAATTCTGTTAGCACAAAACAGAACCATAAATATAGGTTTTAGTTCAGGAAATGTAAGACAGCTGCAATATCAAATAACTTCCAAGGTTCTATGGGTGTCTTTAATCCTGTCAAAAATATGCCAGGTAGTACTGGATGTAAAACATTTTTGTAGACTTTGTAAACATTGTTGTACAGCCATTCAGGGCAAATACTGCATCCTGGAGTGCTAAAAACAAATGCAGTAATAGACAATAAAATTTATTGTAGCTGGTTGGTATCCTAAGGTCCTGCTAACTTCAGCTGTAGAGCCATCCCAAGACCCAAGCAAAAATCTACAATGTGGAAAACACATTTGGAATGGGAGAATACTGCTACATGCCAGTCACCTTTTCCCATCTAAGTCGTATCCTTATGCCCTTTTCCTCTAGCCTTCAAAGATGACCACATTCTGTTTCTTAATTCTGGGGCACAGAGCATATATCCTACCTTCCTCTGTGAGCCGCTTCTAGGAATATGCGTCTATGGCCTACTTCTTTCTAAGGATAGAGAGGGAAAGGAAGCAGGATGCCCAAAGGCTAGGAAATAGGGACAAGAATGTGTAGACTTTCTGCATCCAACACTTACCTATGTGGTAAATTTCAGGTACACTGCAGGAAGAAGGGCTAGGAGATGGAGACTTGAAGCTGGCTTTGTACCAAAAATTTCTAGTTTCCAAAATAAGTGCAGGCTATCAGCAGCAGTTTAACACAGGAGTTTCCAGTACAGATGATTGCCATATATGGGTGATCTTTGGGTCAGCCCTAACAACCACCAGACATTTTGGCAATCAGGAAACCACCTGCCTGGAAATAAACACTTGGCTGGAAAAATCAAAGGCTTGATTTTAATCAGGAGATAAAAGCATACCTAAATCAATAAGAAAGCAGGCTTTCCAGCTCAGGTTGGTCCCTACCTTAGCCTACAATCCTCAGGATCCCGATTTGCCCAATTCATCCTTCTCCCCATGGCTGCTGTCTCAAAGCAACCACACAATTCATTATAGCATTCATATAACTGGGGCTTCTTGGCATGACAAGGAATGGCAACTGTTTTAGCTCTTAAAGTGTTGCGGTTGAAGAGTAAAAGACTATCTCCCCTCATTCCACTTTTTCTTAAGATTAGTTGCAAATTCCTCCCCTACTTGTCATGGATTGGGTAGGGCTAACATGACAATGACATGGCAACTCTCATGCTATGCCATTGTAATCAATGGTGTTGCTAATTACCTAATAATCAGTGGTGTTGCCAATTGCCTGCCAGAATCAGTCATCTCTAACTTCTTCCAAGATGTATTCCCCCTACTTTTTAAATTAGAGTATCATACTTTATAGTCTCATGTAAGACAATGTTATTCTATCCATTTGCAGGAAAAGAGAGTGCCCAAAGAAAATAAATAACTGTACTTCATGCACTTGAGGATATACTGATACCCTGGTATGAAGTATCTGCATAAGAGGTAATTGGTGAGAGGGGGGATGGTTGTCAGTTTGATGCCTTACATGGGCATTATAAGATTTTTGTTTACTTTTAAAAAAAGCAAAAGCTTCAGCTGTCATAGGATTTCTCATGCTTATGTTTGTCACTGCAGGTTATAGCTGTCTGCCTACTGTCATAATGAGCCTCTTTTAGTATGAATACTTGGAATTAATAGTGAATTCTCTGTGTTAATACATTCAGTCTCCAGGCTCTGATATTTGTTCCTAAGAACAAAAAAAAGTAACAACTAAGCAAGGAAGTAGGTGGCAACTCTAGAGAGGAGCAACCACAGACAGTATCCTACTGCTGCAGGAGCTGTGCTAAGGGACAGCTACTCCAACCTACCTTTAATGTTTTCTGGTTTTAAAAGCCCAACCCCTTATGAATATTTACACACGCAAAACAGGATTCTATCTTCACATGCAATGGGTTATGAACAGACTACATCAAAATATTTTAGCATTCGATTAAAAAACAACTGCCATTTACTTTCAGCAAACTTGGTCTTGGTCCTTCAGTCCCAAGACAAGTGAACATTTCTCCTTACATTGGTTTGCTGGCCACTTTCTCCTTTAGCTGGTATCACTTTCAAATTTCTGGCACAGCACTTAAACAATAAACAACCTGCAAGATTCCCTTAATAAAGCTACAAGAAAGTAATCTCTCTGATCACAGCCTCTGCAGACCAAGATTAATCAAGATCAAGGCATAGATTAGTGGTTGCCAACCTTTTTAGATTCAGGGAAACCCTCCATAACTTTTTTCTAATTTTACATCATCCCAGATGAGAAACATGGTTGTGCTGCCACTGCTTACCTCATTAGTTTTCAACTGGAGTGTTGCCACCTCTACAGCAAGATGGACCTGCCCTGCACAGCTCGTATGCAGTCAGATAAGACTAAAGTAGGAAGGGGCACCTGCTTTTGCTGCAGTCCTCCTCCCTCTGCCCCCCACCACACACACTACTCTCTGAAACAGAGGTGCATGGGACAGTTCCACCTACCCTGCACAGCTGGTTCAAAGAAAAGGTTGCAGGGGGAGCACACCAGGAAGGACTGCAGCAGAACCAGGCAACTCCTGCCTGCTTTAGGCTGTTTAGAAGGGAGCAATAGATCAAAACTGTATAGCAGGAAGAAAACAGGCAAAGATTTGGAAAGACTTGATGTCTGTTAAATCAGCTCTTATGCTGATTCAGCAAGTTACCATACTTACTGGAAAAACAGTGCTATTTATTTCAACTCCAGTATTCTGAAGTGTTACTATACTGGAAACCCAAAACCAAATCTCAAACCCACATGTACTGAATGCTTACCCATCTAAGAGGTGCACAAGATACATGCAGGTAGAAAATAATGAAGGAGACAAAATTGCTATGATCAGAATTTTTTTTATTGTATCCCTACAAAAAATATGTAAACGTTAGCATACAGATCCAGAGAAATCAACATAAAGATGCATGAACTGTCATTTTAAAGAACGCATCAAGAATACTTCAACAGTTTATAAATTAATATATACAGCAACGCGTTTTCATAATTGGATAAGAACACCTCATAACTGAGGAATTTAGGTGCAAGAGCTGTAAAGTGAAACAAAAGTATTCTGATGCCTAACTTGATTATGAGACCACACTTCAATGTAACAGACTGCAAACCATTGTTATACGTTGTCATTAAGTTTTGCCACTAAAACACAGTATAAAACAATAGTTTTGGTAAGAAGTTTAATTTTTTTTTTTATTTGAACTTAGTTAACAAACACCCTTAAAGGAATTAAAAGCACCGAGTATTCTATAAACAGCTTTTTAGATAAATGAAATTCCAGCTTCGCAAGCTGCGTGATTAGCCCATCAGTACTCTCCATTTCTCATTATTCTGAGTGCAGCACCAAAATACATTTCTGGCTAGACAGAGAGCTCCAGATAGTTCAGAAATGGTTGGGGCTGATTGGAAGGAGGGGGAAGGCAAGAAATCAAGATGCAGAGCAAATATTACACTGACCCAACATTTTCTTTTTGGCTTTGATGCAGCATCCTGAGCAGTTTTTTCTTAAATTAAAAAGAAGCTGGGGATATAATGCTCTTGTTAATTCCTTAACCCCACCATGCTGTTTTGCTTTAAATCTTAGGAAGTAAGTAGAATATTCAGGCTGCATTTGCTGTTACACTGCAAGTGCCCTGCAACATTTCCCTTCCAAAAATCAAATATGGAAATAAGGACACAGGAGCTATTAAACTTCAGATCTTTCAGGTAAATATATATAAATTAAAACAAGTTATTATCTGCACTACTACATGTAGGTTCTACTGTAGTCTTGACTGTAAATAGCCACAGATATTTACGTACCATATTGTCTGTCCCTACTCAGGGATCTGATATTGTGCTCAAAATGTTGGCTGTCAACAGCCTGCTATTTATACTACATCTCCAAGCATACCTGACACTTACTGAGCTAATTTAGGAGCACCAATGATAAGGAAAAACTGGACAGAAGAACCTAACACATAAGAAGCTATACTTCTAATTTGAGGTTAAACAGTAGATTGCTTACTAGAGGCAAAATGCCCATCAACATCAATGGATTTTGCCCTGCGATGCTATATTACATTTATGTACCTGAAGTTCTTTGGAACTTATTAATATATTTCTTTAATATGCTACAACAACATTCATTTGGGTCTGCAGAGATAGTAGTAGTATAATTCTTACACTTCTTTCTTTTACATACCTCCATTGTATTACATATACTCCCTTCTGTACTTCATAAAGGCACACAGATTTTAGCTCTCACCAGCAGCAGCTGTTTTAGGATATTTTCTTTTTTGTAATATGGAAAGAGCTCTCTCCCAATAATGTCCAAGCAAATATAAGATCCTAGTTCTATTTATTTTGTGTGCATATTTTGTGTGACCTACATGCACTTCTGTGTATATTTTCATAAGGGATATTATATGACAGTTGATTTGTAGCTATGTATCTAACATAAATATACCTGAACTGCAGCAAGCAATTTTGGCTTGAATAACTTCAAATGCAGCATTGTGTTCAAGACCCTGTTTGTAGTTATAATAGGTGGCTCCTACCACAATTTAAAAAAACAACAACAGAAAAACAAAATGGGAGTACGTTCCCTCTACTTCCTCTAATTTTAATTCTGTTTCTCTGTTCTTATAATTCTAGCCCTTACTTTAATTTTCCACTTTGTCTTCTTATCCTGCTTTCCTCGGGCATTGCTAAGTCAAGCAATGGCATATATAGGTGATGCTTTTATTGCTTCCCCCAATCCTTGCTGTCCTTAGACTTCCGCTTTTTATTTTAAAGAACAGGAAGTTTTTTAAGATAAAGAATAACAAGCTGAAAAACCCTGGTAATCCCAAGGAGAGAATGGATTTGTTAGAACTTCTAATAAGATGGATAATTATAAAGCTTTGCTCCATCATCCTTGTAAGTCACATGGCTATGTGTATAACAGCAACCACTTTGCACAGGAAATCTATATAATTTATAGAATCTCTTGAAAAATAAAAGCAAGGGAGAGCAAAAATAAATCCTTTGCAATTTTTAAGTCAGTCTTGGCATCTGTAGATTCTGAAGGGTAGCAAGTGTAGACCAAAATCAAGAGATGACCAAGAAGAAATGCAAACAGGTATTACTGCCCTAATCATTTCTGTAGGCAGATGATCGGTGTTTACAATGAAGAAACAAAAACAAAAATCTGGTTTGAAAGTTGTTTTTTTAGGTTAGGGTGGCATATAGGACTACAAATGTAGTATTATACACACTGATATATGTTAAGCCAATCCATATATTACATCCAGCAAGTCACACAATATATTAGAGGGAGAAAAGGAAAAATATCCTCAACATAAATGTTTACTCTAATCCTCAAAGCACAATTCTTTTTCTTCTTCCTTCTCCTCATCATCTGTGGAATCTGCATAAGATTCAATGGTATTATATACGAAAGCATAAAGCTTGCCATCTGGTCCTGAAGTGGAACAGCTTCTGCATTCTTCATTATAATATCTAAGCAAGAGCCTGTATACATCCCCTTGAAAAGAAAATACATTTTTACTATAATTAGGACTACAATAAAATTATCGTGCATCCTATATCTCTATCTACATACACACACACACACACACACACACACAAAAACTATATAGAAATCACAGTGTAGAAGCTGTAGGTTGCGCTCCACAGGGAACTGTGTTACAGCTTGTCCGCTACAACAGAGCATGGACAGACACTGTCTTAACCCCTTCTACTCAGTTCTCTTCACAAAACCAGTTTATCAAAGTTGTGTGTGAAAACTGGTGAATCTCACTAACAGTATACATGCATGTGTGGGTACACATGCAACTGCTGTATGAATTTAAACAAGACATTACAAACTGATTATTTTGTCAGTTTATTTGCAAAGACTGATATTCAGTCAGTTCTTTGTTTCCTGTACAGAAGTTGAAGACACTGCTATGCATTCCCCTCACACCCTCCACTCAGTAATTGCCAAGGGCCTGCAAATTATTAGGTTACCTGAAATATCAGAATTTCCAGGATTACAACCAGTGTTATGAAATAGATTAGTATAAAGAAAAAAATGGGTCTATTTTATTTAAAAAATGAAACATGCCTTTTGAAATTCTCTTTAAAGCTCCAGCATGCTTTTAACTGTTGCAGACTAATTTCTGTGATGGTAGAAGTTTATGACCACTTCTGCCATAGGCCTAGACTATGCAGTAATTGTTTCTTTCATAGACTTAAAATACTAGTTTCACTTACTTGGGTTGAGTATTTTATAACAAGTGAGTACAGCTCTTATGGTGCAACCTTCTCACTGGAGAGGAATTATCCCTCTTATTACGTCACAGCAGAGGATTATTTTATGCTTACCAACAGTTTGGCTCTTCTCACAGAGAAAAGTGTGCATGTTGTAAATATCTCTCATCAGCTCAGCATCTCCAAAGGTAAAGTAAACCACATCTCTCCCAGCTTCAGCAGCTGCCAATATCTGTATTAAGGCTGAAACAAAAGGAAAAGAGGTAACACAGTCCACAGGTAGATTTCATAGATTTTTAGGGTCAGAAGGGACCTTGGTAGATCATCAAGTCCGACCCCCTGCCCTGGGCAGGAAAGAGTGCTAGGGTCAGATGACCCCAGCCAGATGTTTGTTGAGTCTCCTCTTAAAGACCTCTAAGGTAGGGGAGAACACCACCTCCCTTGGAACCCCATTTCAGACTCCGGTAACCCTTACTGTAAATAAGTTTGTCCTAATGTCTAGTCTAAATCTGCTCTCTGTCAGATTGTGGCCATTGTTTCTAGTTACTCCAAGTGGAACCCTGGTAAACAGAGTATCTCCTATATCTTGTTGGCCCCCACCCCTGCCGACAAATTTGTAGACAGCCACCAGATCCCCTCTCAGCTTTCTCTTATGGAGGCTGAAGAGATCCAGGTGCCCCAATCTCTCCTAATAGGACCTTTCCTGTAGGCCCCTAACCATACAAGTGGCCCTCCTCTAGACCCTCTCAAGTAAGTACAGGAAAGGCAACTTGCCATAGAAGAAAAATGTGTCATTTCAACTTGAGACTGTGAGCTTTAGCACAACCATCACACCACTTAGCATTTCTATCTGCACACTTCAAAGCAGTTCTACAAGTACTGCATAAGTATTACTCCCCCTGCGTATGGATGCAAACAATCATGTACACTTTTGTGCGCATGCTCAAACTAAAAATCAGAAATAAACTCATAACTTAAGCATCTCGCCAGAATCACAATGGGACAGATTCTGCCACTGTTACACCCATGTTTTCCCTTGACTATAGTGGGTCTAAATTCAAGGGAGACTCAAATCAAGAACAAGCCAATATGCCTAAAGTGTGTGGGACAAGGGCACAGAGCCTTCTCTTAGGGTGCATCTACATGTGTGCTTTAATGCTTATTAGTGTATTTTAATGTGCATTAAAGCACCACTAAAAACCCTATGTTTTTTAGTTAATGTGCATTAAGATAGGCTAATGCACATTTTCCTAGTACCTCACAGTGGGGTACTAGATTTAATACACACTAACTAAAGTGTGTTAATATACATGTAGATGTGCCCTTAGAGCCCCCATATGAGCTACATGCATTGTGGATCATAAAACAGGAGTGGACAACCACCTCAGTATTTCTATTCTCCCCTACACACTGATGGCCCAGGAGCATTGAAGCCTCAGTCCCTCCAGTCAATATAACAACCAGTGCATTTGCTTGCTTATTCCACTCCAGTGGAAGAAAAGAGCTGGGACCAACAACAATTCCTGGAGCCTGTGCAAACACCCACTGTTCTTTATTCAGTGGAGACTACAAAGTGCAGACTTGTAGTAAGACACCACTCAGGAGAGTAAATGTGGCCCATTTTTACTAATCAACTTGACTGGCAGATCTGAGAATACTATCATGGATTTCAATTCTCAGTTTGAACAAGGACACCCAAACTCTGACATTAGGTCATGTTAGAAAAATAGTCCTTAGTTTCTCTGCCTCAGTTTTTCTACATGGAAAAGAAAGAGAATGCTTCCTACACCCTGAGGAAATTTGTGAGGATTCATGTTAAGAAATAGTACTTAGTTACTGATGCGATAACCAGAAGTCAAATGTGCCCATCATATTTAGTCCAATTAACTTTCCAAGACTGGAAATGATGGATTGCCACTGACCATTTATTCTGCTATTGTTTTTCTTGTTTTTGACCATACACTCACAGGGAGTGTCCAGACAAGCGCACACGTGCCTCTTGCAGTGTCTCAAACCCCTTTGAGATACTGCAAGAGGCACGTGTGGGACCAAAAAAAAGTTCCCTGCGCTGGGGGGCAAAATTAGACCCCTGGATATCCAGGGGGCAAAAAGAACCACACTGCAAAACAGCCAGGCAAAGCACAGTCCCAGACTGTACCCTGAGGCAACCAGAGGATTGGGTCTTCCAGAGACACTCTGGTAGCCAGCTAGAGTGTCTCTATGACTAGCCCTTGCCATAGTGCTGAAGCATGCTGCCTGACTGTGCAGGGCAAGCAGTGGTGCAGGCCACAGTGACTGGGACCTGGGCTCCGTGCCAGGTAAGTAGGAGGAGGATGGAGCTGGAGAAAGGGGAAGGGGAAAAAGCAGGGACCCCCACCTGGCCCCCGCCCATGCTCACTCCCCTGATAGCCACCCCCTGCCCAGCACCATCCCCTTTGCTCCCCCAGCTCCCTGATCACTGCCCCACCTGCTCCCAGCTCCCCACTTGCTGCCTGCCTGGCCCCAGCCTCCCAGCACTCAAAAAAACAAAACTAAAACAAACCAACCCCCAAACCTCCCCCCACCAAAAAACTCTGGCACTCGCCAGCTGTAGCAGCGGCCGTTGTGGCTGCTGGGAACTCATGGCAGAGCCCCTCCACATGGCACAAGGCAGCTGGGTGTGGCAGGCATGCAGCCTTGGGAGCATATGCTCTTGCAGGTGGCAGCAGGTCACAACCAGGCCGCATCCCCCACTGCCAGACTGCTGCAGTGGGTAGAAGACGCAGGCAACTGAAAGGGCTGCTTCAGCAGTCCAGCTGGAACAAGTGGTAGCTTCAAAGTTGGTAGGGTTGCAAGGGACCTGAGCAGATCATCAAGTCCGACCCCTTGCCATGGCAGCAAAAAGTACTGGGGTCAAATGACCCCAGCAAGGTGTTCGTCTAGCCTCCTCTTAAAAACCCCCAGGGTAGGAGCCAGCACCACTTTGCTTAGAAGTTGGTTCCAGATCCTAGCTGCCCTGACAATGAAGTAGCGCCTCCTGATAGCTAGCCTAAATCTACCCTCTGCCAGCTTGTGACTGTTATTTCTTGTCACTCCTGGTAGTGCTCGGGGGAACAGGGACTCCCCCAATGCCTGCTGGTCCCCTCCCACTAGATCCCCCCTCAGCCTTCTCTTGCAAAGGCTGAACAGGTTCAGGTCCCTTAGCCTCTCCTCATAGGGTCTGCCTTGCTGCCCCCGATCATGCGGCTGGCCCTCCTCTGGACCCTCTCCATGCTGTCCACATCCCTTTTGAATGCGGAGCCCAGAACTGGACGCAGTACTCCAACTACGGCCTGACCAGTGTCGCAAACAGGGGGAGGATCACCTCCGTGAACCTGCCTGAGATGCATCTGTGGATGCATGACAAGGTGCAGTTGGCCTTCCTGACTGCATCCCCACACTGCTGGCCCATGTTCATCTTGGCATCAAAAATGACTCCAAGATCCTTTTCTGCCTCTGCATGGATGAGAAGGGAGTTCCCCAGCCTGTAGGTATGCTGCTGGTTCTTCCTCCTCAGATGCATCACCTTGCACTTGTCAGTGTTGAAACCCATCCTGTTCTCATCTGCCCACCCCTGTAGCCTGTCTAGGTCTGATTGCAGCCTATTCCTCCTGTATAGCATGCCCACATCCCCCCACATCTTAGTGTCATCAGCAAATTTGAACAGGGTGCGTTTACTCCTCATCCAAGTCACCAATGAAGATGTTGAACAGTGCGGGCCAGAAGATAGAGCCCTGGGGAACCCCACTGCCCACATCCCTCCAGGTTGAGAATAACTCATCCATCACCACCCTCTGGGTGCGGCCCTCCAGCCACTTAGCAACCCATTTGACTGTGTAGGTGTCGACACCACAGTCCCCCAGTTTTTTAATGAGAATGGGGTGAGAGAGAGAGTCGAAGGCCTTACTAAAGTCCAGAAAGACTACGTCCACTGCTACCCCTGCATCTAAGGATTTTGTGACCTGGTTGTAGAAGGCCACCAGGTTGGTCTGACAGGACCTGCCTCTAATGAACCCATGTTGGCTGCCCCTAAGCATAACCTCTCCCACTGGCCCCTCGTGGACATGCGCCAGGATAATTCAAAAAGCTTACCCAGGATTGAGGTAAGACTAACTGGCCTATAGTTTCCTGCGTCCTCCTTCCTCCCTTTTTTGAAGATGGGAACCACGCTGGCCCTCGTCCAGTTCTCTGGCACCACACCAGAGCATCATGAGTGCTCATAAAGCCATGCCAGGTGTCCCGCAATGACCTCAGCTAATTCCCTCAGCACTCTGCGGTGGAGATCTCCAGGACCAGCTGATTTCTGGGACATCCAGTCCCTCCAGAAGTTCCTTGACTAGATCGTCACTGACCCTTGGCCTGGGTGCACCTCCCCTGGGGCCCGAGGGGGTCCCGGTGTGGGGACTGATTCAGTCCCTGCTCAGGACATGGTGATCCCAGGTACCAGTTGGCTTGGCCCCAAAAGCTCCTGAGCTACTAGCCAAGGCAGCTTTTTATACTGCTGGGGCCAGGACAGGTGCTGGCCCCAGGCTCTAGCTCCCCCCGGCTGCAGATCCAGAAAGAGCCAGGCAGGGTTATTTTGCCTCACACCAAAGTGCATGTCTGGGCACATGTGCTGAGGCAAAAAGTCCTGGCTCAAATTTGCACTGCTTCTATTTGAGCTGGTGCAAAAGCATGTGCCTACATGTGTGGATGCGCCCACAAACTGCATGCAGATTCTTCCATGGACAATATCCATTGTGGAGTTTATCTATTTTAACTATATAGAAGATGTCAAAAGGAATTTTATTTTAAATATATTACTTATGGAATTTTCCTTTCACTGCACTCTGCCAGAAGAAACCAAAAGAGGATTGGTTTTCATTAATCAGTCTGAAAGAAGTTCTTTCACTTTTTATCATGGACAGACTTAAGAAATGCCTATACTCCTTAATCAAGGGTCTCTTATAAACCCATAACTAGGCTTATTAATTGCACTCAACACGTGAGATCAATCTTAATTTGAAGATGATATTTTAATTAAACTACTGTAAAGCTTCAGTTGTTCAGTTTTACAAAATGACCTAATTACCTAAATTGCACAGGGAATGTGATCTAATGAATCTTCACATTCATGCCATGTAGACAATGCAACTTCACTTTTAACTAGAAGCTTAAAGGGGTATTGACACTGCTTTCCAATTCTAGCTTTACTTTCAATTGCTAAAAATGTTCCTAGTTTGGCACTTATGAAGGTAAGAGAAAAGAAACAGCTGAGCCACGAGTCAGGCATTGCGTTCAGTTCTGGGTGCCACACTTCAGGAGGGATGTGGACAGCATGGAGAGGGTCCAGAGGAGGGCCACTTGCATGATAAGGGGGCAGCAGGGTAGGCCCTATGAGGAGAGGCTAAGGGAACTGAACTTGTTCAGCCTCTGCGAGAGAAGGCTGAGGGTGGATCTAGTGGCCTGTTACAAACTAGTCAGAGGGGACCAGCAGGCATTGGGGGAGTCCCTGTTCCCCCTGAGTACTACCAGGAGCGACAAGAAATAATGGTCACAAGCTGGCAGAGGGTAGATTCAGGCTAGACACCAGGAGGTGCTACTTCATTGTCAGGGCAGCTAGGACCTGGAACCAACTTCCAAGCGAAGTGGTGCTGGCCCCTACCCTGGGGGTTTTTAATAGAAGGCTGGATGAACACCTTGCCTGGGTCATTTGACCCCAGTACTTCTTCTTGCCACGGCAGGGGGTCAGACTTGATGATCTGCTCAGGTCCCATCAGACCCTACCAACTATGAAACTATTGTACATCTCAAACTCTTTCCCCTTTCCCATTTTTCATAGGGCCTGATTCAATGCAAATCCTCCCACTGGCCCCTCACTTCGATTTTGTAGATAAAGATTTTTTTCCTGGTTAATTAAGCCTCTATGATGAGTGATATGGGTAATTATGTTCTCTTCCTCACACACGGACATATACACACAGCACTTACAAATATACTTACCTGAACCTAATGAAAGTTCTGAACATTTAGGTCAGGCATGAAGTAATACTTATTGTGCGGTAGGCATACAGAAAGTATTCTATAGCCATAACCAAACAGATAGTCAGGGCACATAGATCACTGTAAAAACGGCAGGTCCCACTCTAAGATAACCTTGGCTGGATGTGGTATCACATTTCAGTGCTGTAGGTTAGAGTGACATAACAAACATCTGTACCACATCCCATTGCAACTCATGGTAGGTCACATTCTGTCAACATCCATGGGGCTTTCCAGCACCCTGCTCATCCCCCCATCTCAGGGCAGCTTTCTAGCCTTGGCCAGAGCTCATGTGGGTCTGCCCAAGTGCCAGGCCAGACCTGTCCCCAGGCTGTAACTGACAAGTCAGCAAAGCCCTTGTTTCCATCCCTACCAACCCCATCCTCTCCAACCAGCTTTGAGAGCCACTGTCTGGTATTACAGCTCAATGCGTGGATTCCATCTACCCCATCTGGGCACTTGTAAAGACTGCAACTTTCAATTAAGAGAATGATACACTCCCCACACGCCCTTGCCCACAGACCCAGGGCTGTGCCCCAGCCCCATGCTGTCACTGCTTCACAATCCTGGGGTTTCTAAGGAGACTGGCTGGAAGCAGGCAGGGTGCACGACTGGGTGGATGGGATAGGGCTTGGGGTGGGCGAGAATCTCTGTCTGGGGCCAGGTCCAGGATCTTGGAATGGTGACAGCATGGAGCTGGGGTCATGCTGGGGTCAGGATCGGGGCCAGGGTCAGGACTGGAGCCAGGGCCAGACCAGAGCTGCAATCTGTTCCCTGCACATCCCTGCCTGCAGAACAGGTGCCCTTTGTCAGGGAATGCAGGCAGTGGATTGTGGGTCTGCCCAGGCCCCAGCCCTGCGCTGTCACTGCCCTGAGATCCTGGCCTCAGTCACCCATCCTGCTCCTGCACAATGTTAATTACAGTGTCAAGCTTTTTAGTGCAACAGCTTCTGGACCATACAGGAGCACAGTAATCTGCTGGGACAGATAGATAGAAAATTAGGTTGGAAGGGACCTCAGGAGATCACCTAGTCCAACCCCCTGCTCAAAGGACCATCCCCAACTGCATCAACCCAGCCAAGGCTTTATCTAGCTGGATCCTCCATGGATGGAGATTACACAACCTCCCTGGCTAACCAGTTCCTAGGGAGAAAGCTTTTTTTCCTAATATGTAACCTAAACTTCCCCTGCTGTAACTGAAGACCATTGCTCCTTGTTCTGTCATCTGCCACCACTGAGAACAATTTAGCTCCATTCCCTTTGGAACCACCCTTCAGGTAGTTAGAATCTGCTATCAAATCCCCCCCTTAGTCTTCTCTTCTCCAGACTAAATTAGCCCAGTACCCTCAGCCTCTTCTCAGAAGTCATGTGCCACTGCCCCCCTAACCATTTTTATTGCTCTCTCTAATTTGTCCACATCCTTTCTGTAGTGGAGGTCCCAAAACTGGGCACAGTACCAGATGCAACCTCACCAGTGCTGAATAGAGGGCTGAATCATTGCCCTTGACAAAACACCTACTAAATTTAGGCCTGTAAGTCATTAGCCTTCTTTATAACAAGGACACACTGTTGGCTCATATTTCACTTGCTGTCCACTGTAACACCCAGTTCTTTTTTTGCAGAGCTGCTGCTTAGATAATCAGTCCCCAGCATGTACCAGTGCATGGGATTGTTCTGTCCTAAGTATTTGTTTGTGCTTGTCCTTACTGAACCTCATGAGACTTCTTTTGGTCCAATGCTCCAGTTTGTTGGGATCTCTCTGAATCCTAGCCCTACCCTCCAGCATATCTATTATTCCCTCCAACTTGGTGTCAACTGCAAACTTGTTGAGGGTGTACGCCATCCCATCTTTCAGATCACTGATGAAGATAGCGAACAAAACCAGGCCCAAGACTGGCCCCTGGGTACCTTGATACCTGCCAACTAGCACAGGTGTAGATGAAATGGGGGCCCTAAATTGAAACAGTGGGTTTTTAAAAGATATCACTGCAAGTGCAGTGGTTCTGAGCACTTTAAAGTTGGCACCCCAAGTTGTGCTGTCTAAATGGCTTAAGGCAGCTACCCATGCAGACAATTTACTGCTGGCCATCTAAGTGTGTTTATAGGTGAGGTAATGGTCTAATGCAACTCCTTGGTAAGTCGGTATGCTCATGGGGAAAGATATAGTTGCCTACTCTGATATTCAGTGTGCTCTTGGCTTGACGGTTGTCCACGTGGAAGACTGATGGTACTGATTTATTGATGCTCCCCACTCAGTCAGTCAGTCAGCATGTGCATTATTGCCAAGCCATGCGGTAGTGTCTTCAACAGTCACATGCAGTTCCTCTAGTCTACCACTAAACTTAGTCAGTGGGTAGTCATCAACAGTATGTAACATGGTGCATGTTTTACCACAGCTAGTCTGGGCTGTCATGAAGATGCCAAAGGTAGAGGTTGTCTGCAGACAGACCTATTCAGCAAGGCCCGCTGACTATTCAGCAAGGCCCGCTGTGTGGCAGGTTGAAGCCAGGTGGGCAGACTGTAGAACAGGGAATGGCAACCCCCGGCACATGTGCAGATCATGGCACGTGAAGCCATTTTCCTCGGCACACGTTGGGGCCAGGGCTGGGGAGGCAGCAGCTGTTTGCAGCCTCCTGGCTGCAGCTGGCCCAGGCTAGTCCTAGCAGGTAGCTGGGAGGCTGCAAGCCCTGCTGGAAGCAGCCCGGGAGCCATGGCTGCCAGCAGCTACCACAGAGCTGGGACTGGCTGCAGCCAGGAGGCTACAAACAGCTGCTGCTTCCCCACCCTGGCCCCAGTGGGCGCAGTGCTGGCACCTGCTACCTTCCCGGAGCTCAGGGCCAGCAGCTGGGGCCCAGGGCCAGGGCCAGGGCCAGGGCCAGGGCCAGGGCCAGGAAGGCAGCAGCTGTTTGTAGCCTCTCAGCTGCAGCCAGTCTAGGCTCTGGGTAGCTGCTGATAGCCAGAGAGCCGGGGCTGCTCTCAGCAGGTGGTCGGGAGGATGGAAGCCCTACTGCAAGCAGCCCAGGCTCCGTGGCTAGCAATAGCTACTCAGAACCTGGGCCAGCTGCAAACAGCTGCTGCCTCCCCGGCCCCAGCTCCCACCCCCGGGCAACATGCAGGGTTGTGCCCCTTGCTGCAGCCCCCGCCTGCAGGGGAAGTGTGGCGAGGGCAGTGGGGAGCTGGGAGCAGCAGGCAGCTTTCTGTGCGCCCCGCTGTGCCCTTCCGTGCCAGGTTCCAACACTGTTCTGCAGAAGTGGCGGTGAGGGCAGCACAGCAGGGAACATCGCAGGTATCTGCTGGCTCCATGGAGCCTGGGCTGGGTGGGCAGCTGGGGCCGGGAAGCAGCAACTATTTGCAGCTGGCCCAGGTTCTGGGTAGCTGCTGATGGCCACAGAGCCTGATCTGGAAGAAAAAGGGCACAAGCAGGGCATCCTGCCATGTACCCCCTGCCTTCGTTTTGTTTTTCTGGCATGCTACACGCTGGCACCTTCCAAGGCAGGCATTGTGGGTTTTTTCGGCACTCCGGCCAAAAAACATTGCCTACCCCTGCTGTAGGATCTGTGGTAAGGAACTGGTTTGGTGATGATATTGACCTCCATTCCTCACACTAGAGAGTCTCTGCTGTGTGGTCCTAGTGTGGCACTTTGGACCACAGTGAGTGTCATGATGGTAGACATGCAGCAGGTGGATTTAAGAGATTGTTGTAGGCTTGGATTGTCATAGATCTTCTCCAGTAGCTTGCTAACTGCAACTCCCCATCAGATATGAGGGGTAATAATGTTGCTCGGAACTGGGAGCCATGGTAGAGGCGTCAGCCAAACAGTTCCCAAGATGATGTGCATCATTGACATTGCACATCAACAACTCTGATTCCAGACTGGTGTGCAGTACTTTGCTGCAGAGTATGAGATGGCAAGAGCTGACATCCTTAGGGTTGAGGGTCTGGCACCCCATGATGACCCAGCCAGCTTAAGGAGGTTGTTACATGTCTTAAAACTTTCATTGCTGTCTTTTTCAAGTGTTCATGACATCAAGTCTGGTCTAGTGTCATGCTCAGGTAGACAGGTTGTGCTTCATGCCTCTGGCTATTCAGGTAGATGTTTAGCTCCTGGGCAGCACTAGCACTGCATAGATGGAAAACACTGGAAATCATCTGATTAATACTTGGCTGTAAGTTCCATATCTTGCAGTAGTTAGCCAACTTTGTCACATCACTCTTCAAAGTGTATTCTAGCTCAGAGAAAGTCCAGGCCTGGAATCTACAGCAGGTATCTTCAGCAGAGTTGAATTCCCATGGCTGCATTTCTGGCAGGTCACTGGTGTAGAGGTTGTACAAGGTCAGAGCAAGTGCAGATCCCTGAGCCAGTCTGTTGATCTGTCGTCTTTAAGTGCTTGTCTTCTCACCCATGTGCACCCTGAACCATCTGTTTAGGAGGAGCAGTTCGATGTTAGTCCTGCAGGCGGGACTCTTGCCATCTTTACAAGCAGGCCAGAGTGCCAAACAGTATCATATTCTGCTGTGAGGTCAAGGAAAACAGTGCCTGTCTTCAAGTTCCTTTGTAAACCATTTTCAATGCTCCCCACTGACCTTATGCCTCTCAAGCACCTTCCTACCTTGCACATGGAACAAAGTAGAGGAGCTATGGCCAGTACCCCGTACTGTTGTTGGGGTCTTATCAGTTTGTGTTATATTAAGTGGGGCTATAAATCTGGCTAATTGTCAGCTGACCACCCCATCCCTCAAGGTCATATTACTTTCCTGAGTGAGGCCATTGCATTTACTTGGATCCATCTGACTCAAACAGATCCCGATCTACGCTAAAAGCTTTTTTTTCGAGCACCACAGCCAAGGTGTAAACAACAGGCAAAACTGTGCATTTTCACTGGCAACCCTCTTCCTAGCAACAGCCCACCACACCCCATCCCATGCCTGCACACACACACCCTCCCTCCCTCTCCTCCTGGAGAACCGGAAAAGGCTCATGCCTCTAGGCCCTAATGCTTAGGTTTCCCAGTCCTCCCACCTTCCACAACAGGGAGATGGAACCCAGGCATCCAGATTTTCCCAGCTGGGAGGTGGAATGTGGATGTTCTGTGCCATGGTCATGAGAAGATGTGCAGCTTCGGGCCCCAGGTGTGGGAAAGGGTCCAGACAGGGGACTCACCATAGATCCCTCAGTGTCTCCCTTGTCCGCAGGCTCTGCATTTGTGCATGGGAGGCCCAGTCATGGATCCCAAGATGCTGGATCCAGGATGGTCACCCAGACACTTGCAGAGCACCAGAGATGTGTGTAGACAGCACTAGTGACATGAGGACCTAAGGGGACCACCGATGTGGGAGATTAGAATAGACAATTCGGTGACTGCTTGCACAGTGGTGCTGCAGCATTTGAACAAGCCACCCGGGTCCAGGAACATGGCACAAACATCCAAGAACAAGAACTACAGATGGTCAGCTACTCTCCAAGGGAGGTTGCATGTAGAGCTGTGAGAGTTGCAGTGCCAGGATAAGGAGTTTATGCACAGGGTCAAAGACCACTTGGAATTCAGCTATGACACCCCTACGTAGCATCAGAACTGCCTCCCATGGGAAGACTCCCATGGTAGGGCAGGCTGCTACCCACTCCCTGACATGAAGAGCCTCACTCCAGGTATTCCTCCCTTGGGTGACATGCCCAAGACCCCCAAGGGGGTGGCTATGGTTGGCAGCCACAGGGAACGCTCCACACTGCACAATGATTGGGAGATGCTGGGCTGCTCTAAAACAGAAGATATGGCTTGTGGGAGCTGCTGACCTGTGGTCCATGAAGCCAGGAAAGAGTCCAGTGGAGCCCACTCCAGGGGGCAGCAGTGCAAGAGGGAAGGGGGCCAGGCTGCCTGAGATCCAATGCCAGGGGCAGCATTAACAGCCCACCTTCCAGGACCAATTCTCTACTCCCAGCAAGTGGTGGTTACAGGCACAGGGCCCCAAAGAGAACAGGTGGAAGGGGCATCTTAACAGCACACTGGGCCAGGCCACTGCAGGCCTGCAGCACAGACTCTGCAAGGAGTGGCAGCCCCATGGGCTCTGGTCCAAGTTCCAGAAGAGGCAATGTTCTACAGTTTTTCTTTATTATGCACATGAAAGTTTGGCAGATGCAACATTTAATTAAACCAAGGCTGCAGCATTCCCTCTATTGCCCAAGTTTTCATGTTTAAGTTAAGCCTCCCATGGCTGCTCACCTGCTTCTCCCTCTCAACATCATAACAGCTGGTACAGCCAGGATCTTTTCCCACTCTCTCAACGTTAAATAAGACGACGGTTCCAAGTTTCAGAGCAGACAATGTTGCATAGTTGTTGCACACTGAAAGTTTGGCGCTTCAACATTCCCAAATCAAAATGAGGCATGTCTCTTCCTTGTGCTGCATTCCCCTACACCCTGGTGTATGCCCCTTGGGAAGAGGGGGTTGAGGAAATGGGACAGGACTCAGGCAGCCAAGACTGTGGGCAGCACTGCCTGGGATGTGGGGCCAGAGGAATCTGGGGCCCAGTGCTGGGGTGGGGACACTTGAAGCCCTCTGGCCTTACTTATTCAAGGAGGACTCCCAGCCCACACAGGTGAGAAGGCAGTTAACCACGACTGCAGATCCAGACATCCTGGCATGGTGCGGGGCTGGGACCATACACATCAGCATGAAGCTCACCCTCCCCCATCTCTGTGCCGCGTGTGCTCACGGCACCAGGCCCGATGTGTAGTTGAAATGCTCCTTCCAGCAGACCACCTTCCCCCCTGTAGGACCTCATACGCCAGGGCAGGTAAGGGTAAAGCTACGCCCCTGATGAAAACCAGGGGCATTACATCAGTGATGATGATACACTATGGACCCCAGGACCATAGTGTTTGCTCTCCATCACCCCGAGGAATGGTGAGTTGCACAAGAGGTAGGCATTGTCCTCATCAGCCACATGAAAGTCAGTGGCCCAGCTGTGCCGTCGAAGCCTGGATTACATACACACAACCTAGGTGTCACAGCAGCAAAATGTTGGGGACATGGTGGCTCATGGCCAGCAGCCAATCAGGGGTGGCTTGGTCATTCAGCTCTACTCAGGAGTCTTCAGCAACCCCAGGAACCCATGGGACATGCTAGGAGGTGTGTGAGAGCCCACTGGACTCAGGCCATGCAGGTAGGCTCTGAGCTCTCTCCCTCCCCACCACAAGGGCAAATGTGTGGTCTGCTTCTTCTTGACCTAACCCTAGGTGCTTAAAACTCAAAAGGTAGAGCACTTCTGCTACAGGCTTCTTGAATGCCAGTACTTAGCCTTATTACTTATTTTTGTAGTTTCAGACCTGTTCCTCCCTATTACATAGAATACAATTAAAAAATCCTAATGATCCTGCTTTAATATAATGAAGATAACAGCTTGGAAGGGGATAAACTGAAGCGGGCATCTTCAGAAAGAGATGCTAATACAACATCTTCCCCATCCAACCTTCCTCTACTCGGCCCCTGTTTCTTTCAGTATATATTTCAAAATTGCTTTCCTTTGTTTTTAAAACCATCTGTGATCAGATGCCTGCCTATCTCAAATACCCTGAACTCAAGTCCACTAAGGTCAATGGTAATTACTGCATTAGTTTCAACCGGCTTTGGCTTGGACTCTTACTCTCTTCACTCACTCCTCTCCAATTCCATCACTCTGCCAAGTTACAGTATTGTTGGTGTGAAAGTTTCCATTTAGATCATACCTGCTCAGAAATCTTCAATCTCAGTCTCATCAAAAAATCATGCCTTTTCTCCCTTTTATAGAGGGCAACTAGCAAACCGCCCATCAAGAATGATGGGCAGGGGGAGGGAAGCTGGGGACAGAGGCCTGCGTCCACACCCCCGCCCCACTTTCATGGGTGGGCCCAGTCCTCCTCTCCCCTCTTGCCGCTTCATAGCCAGGCTGGGCCGGGCTGGGCTGCCCCTCCCCTCTGTCTGCTGGCCTCAGCACCCTGTTTCCTCCATCACCGCCAGCTGCAGGGCCAGGGGGGGTGGGCATGGCTGGCAGCGCTGGCCTTGTGCCCCCTTTCCCCCCACTCTATTATCACGGCCTGCAGGGAGCAGGGGGAATTGGGCCAGCGCCCTCCTTCTGTTGCCACCACTTGCAAGGACGGGGAGTGGGGCCAGCAGTGCTGGCTCTGCCCCCACCCACTCCAGTGGCACCACCTTCTGGGGGTGGGGGCTGGGCAGGGACAGAGGCCCAGGGCCAGGCTCGTTCCCCCCACTGTTGCCCCTGCTGTTTTGGGGCCAGAGCTAGAGCCACACCCACCAGGGAGCCAGTGGGGACAGAGCCCAGCATCCAGCCCTGTGCTCCCACTCTCCTCATCTGGCCCTACCCCCCATTCAGCCCAACCCTGTTCCCCCAGGCGATTAGGGTTTGGGCCTGGGGCCACTCCCTCCCCCTGCTGTGGCAGCCCCGCCCCCATTCCCCACCCCCTCACGCTACCACCATTGTCTCCTCCATGGAGTTTGGGCGGGGGGGGGGCCAGGCCCAGCCCCTCTGTCCCCGCCATCATGGTGGCACTCCGCAGCCTGCTGTCCCTACTGCTTTATTTGCACTCTGATTGGCTGCCTCGCCCCCTTGATGTGCTCCTGGGTAGGAGCATGGCACAGGCTCTCCCAGGCAGGAGTGGGCAGGGTTTGCCCCATGCAAAGCATTGTGAGGGCAGCTGCGTGCCAGATACAATCAATATAAAATGGTGGCCACCTGTCCCTGGGCTGGATCCGATCAGTTGGCAGGCCAGATCTTGTCCACCTCTGTATTGATCAGAACAGTTGGAGATATTTCTCCTGGCATCTCTGAACCAATAATGGTGAATGCCAGAGAGGGTAATAAACAAGTGACAGATCACTGTAGATATATTCTATTCAATGCTCTCCCTCTAAAACAGCAGTTAGCAATTTTTTTCAGGTTGTGGGCTGGAATGACTCTGAGTCACAAAGAGCAGGATGGGCACTAGGACCCAGCTACCACTGTGGCTGCTTCTGCTTCTTCCTACAGTGACAAGGAGTGAGTGACAATCAAAGCCCCACACTATCAAAAGCTGCTGAGGCCCCTACTCCACAGGCCAGATCAACTGGCTCCAGAGGTTGGATCCAGCCCATGAGCTATAGATTGCCAACCCCTACTCTAAAGCATCCATTTCTGCCACTGTCAGAAACAGGCTACTATGGACCATTAGTCTGATCCAGTTTGGCTCTTATGTTCTGATTGTTTCTACTTTGAGAATGAAGTGCTACTTATGTCCACCACTGATGCTATTTAATGGTACATAGCAAAATTATGTTACAAATTAAGACAACAAGTGAAGGGGAACATTGTGGTCAATAAACTCTGCTTAGCTTGAAACCAGGAAGAAGCACAACCACAAAATGGTGTGGGTAACATGTGCGCACTGCTGTAAAATAAGATTACAATGTATATAATCTGCAGAATGTGCAACTAAACTTTCTAACTTTTAAATATATAAGCATACAACCTGAAATTTGGTAGCTCAAATATACTTTGAACTGCACCTATCACACTATGTAGAAAAGTACTTTTCTTGCTCTCAAAGTGCAATTTTTCTTATTAACTATGTTCAGCATCAAGATGACTACAGCAGGAGAAAATAATTCCTATCTCCTTTCCCCTTATTGTCTATTGTCCGTCCCATACAACTGTCACATCTTTCCTGCCCAGAGCAGAGGGACTGGACCCAATGATCTTACGAGGTCCCCTCCAGCCCTAAACTTCCATGAATCTGGTCTAAAACTAAGCCTTGGATCCTTTAACGTTCCAAGTTCAGGCTTGTTTTGACACACTGAATACCTCATGAGACTTAACTTTAAGGCCTGGTTCCTAGCAAATCCAGGATCCAAACTGGATATAGGATATGATCTACTTCAATATAGTAGAGAGAAAGGCAATTACACTTTTCTAAAGAAAAAAATAAGTTGCCCAGGGGCTAAAAAACAGACTGTTTTCAATACCTTTCTACAGAACAGTGGAGAGCTACCTCAAGCACCGCTCTCTCAGATGGCAAAGGAAGCCACTGCAAATCTTTAAATATCATGGGAACAAGTGTATCATGGCTGTTGGATTGCAATAAATCAAGGAGATACACAGGATAAGTATGTCCTTAACCCTTTATGTACTGTATTTACTGGAAAAATTATCATAAACTGCAATTAGGAAAGAATACAAGCATTTGTTCCATAATATGGTTCCCAGAGGTAAACAATACAACTCTCTCCTAAATATTAAAGAAGAGTTTTCTAAAATCAGAAAAGAGCTATGAGCTACCAAATCTATGGTAACTCTAAGCCATATCCTCTCCTTTGAGTTTCTTTCTGCTTGGTATCAAATGCACACAAACCTTTGGATACATATACCAAAAGCGCATCCAAACGTAGTAACTCTGGGTTACAAATTTTTAGCTGCTTTTAAAGGAAAGGAGGGAGCTGCTGCTGCTCAGGAGTACACATTAGTTCAGGGGCAGGTAGTCACTTTGGCTGGCAGGCCACTTAATGAGTTCTGGCAAGCTGTCAAATGACACACACAAAACCTTTCAGTAGGCATCGTTTTAAAAAGTTACAGGTAAAAAAACAAATTGTATACTAAAAATCAAACATCTACTGTACCGTATTTTTATTTAAAAAATAATTCTGTCCTGATCTATGTGTTTTTGAGTAGTGTATATAGAGGTGATTGCATAATAACTCAAAATAAAGTGTCGCTCTTGTATATTGTGTGTGGGGCAGGGTGGAGGGAGTGTGCACATGTGTGGGGGGCTGCCAGCTCATTAAGTCCCAGAAGCCAACTGGGAGTGGGGGAAGTCCTGGGGGGGCAGGTGGCATGTGCAGCAGAGCTCACCCGGATGGTGTGGTCCACACCCCACTCCTCTTCTGGCCTGCAGTTACCCCTGCAGTGTTCCCCACAGAGCTGAGCCCCTCCAAGGTCAGCCCGCACCACACTCCTTCCTATGCCTGCTGACAGCCCTGGCCCTAGCCAGTGCACACAGCTTCCTGCCAGAGTTGCTCCTGGTGCAGCTGCAGCCATCCAGTTACTGCTTGGCTCTCCCTGCCTCCAGCAATTCCTCCTCCTCCTCCTGCCCCTGCTATGCTGTTCTGAGCAGAAGGTAACACAGGGAAGTGACAGTGGCCATGAAGACATGTACCAGGCACTCCCTGCCTAGCCAGACCAGGGGGGACTGCAGCCAGATTGCTCCTGTTCCTGGCTTTACTCTATTTTATAATCAGAAATATCAGGAATTATTTTCTTTGTTCTACTGACTGAGAACTTGAGTCAAGCTGTATTTTATACATATTTAATGCAGTGGTTCCCAACCTTTTTTTTCCCCTGTGGACTGGTACAGGGAAGTGACAGGGTGTTCAGAGCTGGCTGCCTCCTTCCCGGGGCTGCCCCGCCCCAGCTTTAACCCCACATGCCCGGAAGCCACTCGCCCAGGTGGACAGACGGGGGTCCAAGCGGGGGGGCTTGTGTCATGACCTGGCAGCCAACCCTTAGCCCAGTGGTTGGGAACATTGCATGGATAAAGGCTATAAGAACAGCATACAATAATATTTCAAAAAATAAAATAAAACCACCAGTTGGTACTGAAGTCCATGCTGAATAACTGGATACAATAGCTGAGGATAATTAATACTATTTTTGTTCTTCCGGTCTTCTGTGAAAATGCTTTAGAATCCCAAGCTGCATTTCAGAGCACACCAATACATACATGCATTGGTCAACATCATGCTAAAGAGTGTACAGAATTATTTCCAAAAATATTATATCAAAATAAAACAAGTTTTTAACGGCAACAGTGGCTTGATCACTGCCACAGAGTGTCAGCTCATAAAGTCTAGACAAGTGAGTCATAAAAAACAACTTGCAAAACCCATAGTTTTACACTACCTTCCATATTGAAAGATCCAAAGCTTTTTACAACAATCTTTTCTCAGTACCATAAACTCAGCTTACAGCAGGGTTGAACCACTGCCAAATTTCCCATATATAACAGTGATGCAGAACAGCATTTTAGGATGGGAGGAACAGTAAATACCTTTTGTACATGACATTTCATAGTGCTTTTTCATAGACTAAATATAATGTGTATTTTTCCATTGCACCAGACTACCAATCTACTCTTTTTTTCCATTTTATTTAAAAAGCAATATTGAGCCTCTTAGTACCAGATCAACACCGACTCAAAGGAAAATATGTTGCCTAGTGAATCACCAATATCATTTCCTGTAGCACCTACCTGTTCTTAAATACTCCTGCCCAAGTATTGTCCAACAGACTCCACTTAGAACTTTAGGCAACTTTCACTGAAGTTCTTTTAGCCAACTCAAATGAAATTGGATTGACCCCTTACTTGGTAAAACTGATTATTTGCGGCTACACACATACTTTTGGTTTATGCTTTCAGAAAACCAGATATAGCAAAACCTGCTTTGCTAGCAGTATCAAATTCAAAATATTAACTTTGAAAAAAATTAAGCTTGATACACAAAGGCAGGCAAATTGCACCAACAAACAGAAAACAGCAGACTAAATGCACTTAGCCTACTGGAGATCAGGTTGTAAATATTTCTTTCACATGAACAGGCCCTAAATTTTACTGAATAAAATATCCAGTTACAAAATATATACACCTATTTTTTATTTAATTTAATTTGTTTTATAACATATTGTTAATACCCATGCTTAAAATCTACCAGGTCCTTTCTCTCCCTTTCTCTGGTGTTAATGTATCATTTTGTTCTATAAAGCACTGGATGTTTAAGTTCTATTTGTTTTACTTTTTGGCAATGTCTCTCTTCGCATGGGCTACCCCAATAAATAAGATCAGCTTGGGATGGTCTTCTAGCAGTCCCAATATTTGACTTCCAAATAACCGAAAGGTAAGGGTCTTTGGAGCCTTTATTTTATGCTTTACTCACTTGACTTTCAGAGGAAACTTGTATATTTTCAAGCTATTGTGGGATACAGCAGCATTCATATTCAAATTAAAAATGTATTAAAGCTTATCATGAACTATTCATCATATATGATTCTGGATTGCAGTGTCTTTGTATTGATGACCTGACCTTGGTAATCTATTCTATCTAATGGAAACCAAAAAAAAATAGCTGTCATAAAATCAATGTGCACAGAATGAAAAATAGACTCTTACTGGAAAAAAAAAAAAACCATTCAGAAAGAAAATTTATGAAGCCAGCAGCCAGAAAATCACACTAGTTACCTGTACTTTCTAACCTGACCACCTTAAATATTCATTAGGCTGAGGGTTCTCAAATTGTAGTTTGCAACCCCCAGGGGGGTCATGAGCAACTTAAAAGGGGGCTGAAAACTTCCCAGGGGATATGCGCAGCAGCATGGAGTGATGGATGGCAGCGGTGGCTGCCACCTGGGAGCTCCCTGCCCCCCCCACCATGCAGCACTTGGGGGTGTGGTATCACAAAGTTTGAGAAGCCCTGCATTGGCCAAACTTTAATTTCTGAAAATGTTAAATCCTCCACGAACATTTGACAATAAGCAAACTATAAATTTTTTTAGACTTATCTGCATGGTAAATTGTAAGTATATACAACTAAATTAGAAGATTTATGAACCTTGAGTTATTCGCCAACTAGGAAATAGTTTCAAAGTAATGCTGGACATTGGGAACTGCTGCAGCCTAATGCTGCCATTAAAGAGAAAAAGCAGTGTGATGTCACATGGGAAAGATTTAGGAGACAAAGTTCTGAAATACACATTGCCACTAGTAAGGCAGAGTTTGGGAGACATTTAGAGGCTTAAGGGTTACTAATATGTCCTGTTTTTCCTTTGAGATGTCAAATGCATTACATTGGTAATCAGTGGACACAAAATTATATGGAGAAAGGCACAAGTTTTCTCCTAGAAAAAAAACCACGGGCAGAGAGCCAAAGTTTACCACTGCATTTAACATTTATGCCTTCAAAACCCACATGGGGTAAGTGGGCAAGTATAAACCTTGGTTTACTCAGATTATGGTCTGCTTGAGGAAAGGAACACTAATATTTTGTATGTAGAAATGAATGCATACAACAAGCACTGGATACTAACAACATTTTAACCTCTAAGGGGTGGGAAAAGGAAAGGGCCAGGCATTAGTCTTTTCTGTAGTGGCAAACTATGCTTACAAATACAGGCAACCCCCACTTAGCACTCTTAATTGGTTCCTGAAAAACTGAGTGTTAACCGAAACCGAAACCGAAAATATTTGATGACCCAAGAGGGCGACTGCCAGCGTTATAACAAAACTCACTGAGTGCTAAGTGGAATCAGGTATCAATTTTAAATGAGTGGTATAGCAAAACAGCGCTAAGCAAAACAGCATTAAGCAGGGATTGCTTGTAATAGCTGGCTTACTTTTGCAACCAAAATTATTTATACCTATAATTTGGGTCATTGAGATATCCAAGAATTGTACACGGTTTATGAGTACAACCAATACTTAAAACAGCTTTACAGACCCCCAAACATAGGCCTAATTAAGGTCTGGCAAAAACATGTTTGTTTTTGACTTTTCTATAATCCTTAGAAGTTCTGGGATCCCAGATCCATGCTCCTTCCATTTGACCTTGCTGACTGTCAAAACAGTATTAATCTCTAAGCCCTCTACAGTACTGCAATATTTAAGAATATTAAGCAATCACATTGTTTTTGTGGATTTATATCATACATGGTTTTAACATTACTTTGGCTCTTGATCAGATGCCTGCTAGGAACATTCATTTCAGTTTTCAGGACTTCAGAAAACAAGTTTTTATTCCTTTAAATTTAAGGCAGTAAATTTTTTTTCTAGCAGCTATTTGAGTCCTGTAGCTCCTTAAAGCTACAGTTTACCTTTTAATTTGGCATCACCTCCAAAAGCTCCACAGCCCCAGTTTCCTGTGGCTATCGCTGAAAGGTGCTGAGGGGGAACATTAGGTCGAGCAAAACCACAGTAGGCCTGTAGGAAGAAAAGAGGAATATCAGCAGATGAAATTATAACAAGCAAGTCATATGTTAAACAGTAGCAGTAAACAGCAGTTTACTAGTGATCCAGTATTCAATATGGCATTAAGCTGCCTTAAAAATTAAAAATCAAGACACTAACACTAAGCAACAACTGTAAGCACTGGACAAATTTAAATAAATGTTACATAAGAAAATCCTTGCTATTTCACTACCGCTAAAAAATTAATAGGAATTTTTAGAAAGAATCCTGAGAATAATTTTAACACTAGAACAATAAATTACCTGCATAGTTATACATCATTACACTAGATCCCAAGGCACTTTATACATTTAAGCTTTGTGTAATGAATACACAGCAAAGGGCCACTTTGTCCAGCACTGAAATCTCTTGGATGATATACGAGTAGTTACACGATGAACAGTTCAGCATAGAAAGAGAGACTGTTATACAGCTAAAACTAGAAGATGTATTTAGATGAGCAAAAAGCACATTACTTGAACTGAATGCTCCAGAACACTTCCAGTTTTCCTACTTGAACACAGAAGGTCAAGATTTCTCAATTATCATGGTTATCCAAGAGCACTTCTGGCAGTAGCGTACCAACTAACACTGGACCTGGAGCTTCAATTAAGTGTTTATTCAGATAGGACAGCTATACAAACTAAACCAACTTCTACAGTGTTGAGGTTTCCATTACAGTGACCCATATCTGCAGATTTTCTGCCTTGGTGCCCTTGCCCCATGCCTTACAAAGCTGTCACCTTTGAGGACACAGAACTATTTTATTTCTGTCTCTCCATTCCTCAAGCAATTCAAGCCCACATTTCTCTTTGGAGGAAAGCAGTTTCTCATCTCAGATGTATTTTCAATTAGTTATATTTATTTTTTTAAAACAATTTTAATTCTACACTGGAAATTTCAGACCATAAAGCAAAAAGATGGTATTAGTTATGGGTGAAAATAATGCAGTTTTTCTTATTCTGCCTCTATTGCAATTATACTGTAGGCTTAACGCACAATGCATCCCTTTTTATCTCCTGCCCAATCAGTTATTTCTCATACAGTGTGTCTCATCCCACTACTTAAGCAATCAAGCAGGATCCCAAGAAAGCGCCTTGCCAAATATAACAGTAGCTGGCTCTCTCATTTGACAGAAACAAACAAAATGACTTTACAAGAAAATAAAACAGTTTTTCCAGCAGTAAATTAACTATAATGAGGCTTTTTTTTCATAGTTTGTGCAGTGAAAACTTGAACAGCCTACCGCTGATCTGCACTTTCAATGTTATGAACACAACATAGTATGCTAAATTTGTATACAAACTGGGCAAATATGTCTATTTCTTTAAACTCCTGTAACCGAGAATAAAAAAACCCACCCTAAAATATAGGCCCTATGAAATACTGAATTGAGGCAAAAGGAGGGAAAAAAATCTTTAACTTTGTTACACGTCTTGGATAAAGAAATATGCTTTGACAAGAGATATATGTGGAAAAAGTAAATCTCCCTGTGAAGTTCTTGCAAAGGTATAAAAATTTATTGAATGCATTGTCTTGTACGGATTAATAAACCCATTTCTTTCACTCCATTTGAGCTGTAAATTCTGACCGATATTAGTTATAATTTGGCAGCATACCATTATTCAAGGTTTGCAGTAAAGGTCTTGCACAATAGTTCACAAATCACTTGTTCCCTCAGATGCATGTGGCTTTTTAAAGTTTCTCCCTCCAGTGAAAATATTTGTGTGTTCAATGTTTGAACCAGATTTGTAAGAAATGACAGAACCTAGCAAACATTACCTTAGCTTGTGGAAAATAAAACCTCTCCTGTTGAGAGAACTGGATTCATACTAGACACGACAATACAATACCATTTTGTTTCCCGCTTTCAAATCTACCAATTTATTTTGGGGTAATGACAAGAATAGAAAATATGGAGGAAAAGCTATCTTTTCAGTATTTTTCCTTCTCAAATTTGAATTGGAAGAGCTGTAAGGTAGCCAGCTAAGTGCTGGAAGGTGGTACCTTGCACTGCTCCACAATAACCCTTATAGCCAATATAAAGGTAGAACAATCTTGTTCAAGGGAAGTCACAATAATTTCTCTCTAAAAAGTGAGACCAAGGCACTAGAATTTTATGTTTGGCTTCAGGGTACCCAATCCTACAGGAGTACTTCTACACAGTGATTGCAGAATCACCACAAATATAATCTGACTGAAGAATCAAACCTAAAACAAACCACTTCCAAAAGATGCTGCTTTTGAATTATGCTGGTTAAAAGACCAGATGAATTTGTAAATTGCTTCAAGGAAATAAGTTAGCTCACTTTATGTTAGCTTGCTTAAAAGAGTCAGTATATTTGGGTGAATGAGCTATCATCATATTACCATTCAACACTAAGCTTCCTCCGGCATTTCATAACACTGGTTAAAATATATACACTCTCTAAACAACAATATGCAATACTACACTGGAAATAACAGGATCAATTTGCAGTCTTAGTGTAAATTCAAGGGCCTGTGGGCAGCATCCAGCCCACAGAGCCCCATTATCTGGTTCCTGGTGTTGTTCTTTGATCTGAATTGAGCAAGACATGCCCTATGGGCATGCTGCAAGAGGTGCCCGTTCTGGAAGCACACTGCACATGGCACCTGACCCAAGCATTCTGGGACACATACTGCCCAAAGTGCTTGCTCTGGTCAGTCTGGGACCAGCTTCTGGGGGTCCTGCATGCAGTACGGATCCCAGAATGGGTGGTGCAGTCTGGCAGGTCCAGGATCTGTGATGCCTGTGGCACCCACTCCAATCAGACTGCAGCCCTCACAATGTCTGTTCCACCCACCTCAGGAGCTATGCTGTATGTGGCGCCTGCACTGGACACTTAGGAATGCCCACCACATGTAGCGTAGATCCCAGAGCAAGTGTCAGTTCCAGTCTGGGGGTCAGGAAAGGGAGGGAATCTAGATCCTATGGGCTCAATCTGGCCCATGAACCAGCACCAAGTCACTCATCCAATGCACAGGGCCAGATGAGTTTGACAGCCGTAGTATAAAGGTATCTCTAGTGCAGGGGCTGCAACAGCAGTGGATGGGGGTACTCGTGCCCAGCACAGATGCTGATGCCCAGCACAAGGTTCTGGCCAGCACTGCACATTGCGGTAAGCTGCACAGCCCTTGCCAGGCGGACTCTATCGCTGGTGCTTCTCACCATGCACTTGCAACCCCCACACTCACACGGCACAGGAGGAAAACCCCATGAGCTGGATCTGGCTGCCCTCTCTGCCCCCTCCGCGTGCGTGGCAGGGAGCACCAGTGATAGAAATGGCTCAGAAGGGGCTGTGCTCCTCACCACAAGCACAAGAGTGCCTTTGATAGAGATGGCCCAGCAGACACCAGCACTGGGCACAAGCACCCCCACCTGCTGCTGTACCATGGTGAGCAGTGGGGAGGGGGGGTCCCCATACCCTCCCACAAATGCCAAACACCTACACCCTACCCCTACAACCTCTCAACACACCCTATGCCCCCCCCATACACAGCTACACCCTCATAACCCTTCCACACCCCACCATATATACCCCGCCACAAAATAGACAAGACTAAGACTTTTTTAGAGTTATTATGCAACCGTCTCTATATACGCTACACAAACAAATCATGACAAAAATATTTTTTGTAACAAAATTAAAATAAGTTACAGTAGGTGTTTGACTTCTAATGTACAATTTGTTTTTTTTCTAGTTCTAAGATAGCAACTTCCTGCTCCTAAAAGGAGTATTTCTGGGGAGACAATAGGAAGGGCTCCCAATGGCAATGGTCAGGGGTGGGACTTCTGGTCGCAAGATGGTGACCAGGGGGCAGGGCAACTGTTAAGGGGCCGGGCTACTCATGCGGCCCTTGGAAGCTCACCAAACCTTGTTAAACAGCCCTCCACCCAAAATAAAGTGCCCACCCCTGCTCTAGGAATACGTACTAACTGGCAGTAATCGTTAGGGAATAAGTAGACTATTACTGTGCCCAGACTCTCTTCGTATCACATCTCTTACAGCATGTATTTGTAAATCTTACTGCTTCAATCAGACATAATGCATTTGTTAGAATTCTGAACAGCTTATTACAGAACAGCTAATCGTAGACAATGTTAGTAGCCTTTTTCCAGGATTAAGATCTGGCCCCATTAACACAAGTGAAGATTAGAGATGAGATATTGTACCTATTTGTGAAAAGGCAGAAAGATGTATGTAAAACAGATTTACTAATTTTTATTTTCTTTCAATTATTTTCTAATGCCTAATGGCACAACTGAGGTAAAGCAGAATCACTGGAGTCAATGGATATTGATTCCGGAAATACAACAAAGGTGGCCCAGTTGTTGATTGCCTATCTAAATAAACGGTACTAATAAGTGGCCTAATTAAAATTATTAGAAAAAGCTACAATTTCTTTTCATCTAAAGTTTGCTTCCAGACACCACAAAATCGCCTCTCACAGTTTACATAAATTGTAGCCAAAAATGTCTTCTGATAACTACAGTAGTATGCACCCTAATACATTATGTACCATAGTAATTTCTAGTCTCTCGTGTAATTTAGTACAGAAGTTTTCCTTAACTTTAAGTTTACCTTACTTAATGAATTGTAAAATATATTTAAGTCAGCAGTTGGCTTAGTATTTTCCTCAAATATGATCAGTCTGTGTCAAACTCTCTGTCTGCCTAACAGAGATTCTATACAAAAACAAATGCATATATCTAGCCTAATGTATGAAAGATGCAAAGCCTGTCAATGTAATTGGTAACTTAAACTCTGGTCTCAAATGCACTGAGGTAAGTGATTTAGTTTTCCAATTAAGCTGTCACTGAAGTTTAATAAATTCATTTTTCAGGGCTTATTTCATTACTATCAGCATAGGAATATGATGAATTTTATTTTACACATGGAACACACCTTTTTTGTTTGTTTTTTTTAAACTAAATTAGTCTGGATCAGAATACAGCATGTTTGGAAAAAGATTATCTTTAAAACCACATCTTCTTCTTAACTGGAAGATAAATGAAAAAAGTTAAGCAAACTCCAGCAAATTTGGGTAAGCGAACAGAATAAGATTTGATTCTGAAAAGTGACAAATGCTTCAGTCTCCGCTGAAATAAAATAGAAAGCGAGAGCTTCCACCAGCTCTCCTGGTTGAATCGCATACTGTGTTGTTCACCTATTCTAAAGATTAATTGTGTAAGGCACAGAAATTACTAAAAATACCTGTGTTACTTGTTTTATAGAAGACCTGCAGCTAAAGAGATTTCTATCTGAAAAGGTTAGTGCCAAGGTGGTACAAGAGAGAAACCAACACAACTGGCTCATCAGATGGGGCTTAATACAATTAGAACTGGTAAAGTTGGCCAGATGAAATTTTATTTGGTAAAACTGAAAATGCAGAAAAAACAAACATTTCAAATGTCTTGATTTTATTCACTTGTTGTTCGGAAAAGAGAAAGACTGTAATAATATTTTAAAGAATTTTTAATTCAACTAAAATTGTTTCAGGTTAGCCCATTTTTTCATACTTCCGAATGGCTGGCAGACTGGACAGAGGGTGGAAGGACAGAGAGGAGAAAGTTATTTGTACAGTTCTATCCAGATGTAGGTATGGGAACTCTCTGTTCAGACTAATTGAAAAGGGAAGTTTAAGTTGGACAGCTATTAGGGGGAAGAAAATTATGTCAGAATTTGATCCTGAACTAGAAACAGGGGAGGATAGCAAATAATGTGAGAATTCTTAATCACTTCTGTATAGAAACATGAAGCACTATGTTTTTTTAAAACCAGAAGAGTAGGCTAGATTCATTTGAGTTAATAAATCATAACTAGAAAACCACAAATGGTACAAGATAGTTACAAACAGGGCCTTAGGATCTCTAAAGTGTATCTGAAATAAGTGCCCAGTAGCCTGATTAGTTTTTACAATACAACCATTTATCAATCAGCACTCTATGTAGTAAGCTTCTTTTATCTTACCTTGCAAAATTTGAAGTACGCCTTTTATAAAATGACACTAAAATTAAGTTGTCCTTTAAAGGAGTTGTTGACACTGAATGAATTATTAAAAAAGCATGACAAATTATTATTTTAGCTGTGAAATAATAGACTTTAAACTTCAGGATGGATTAAAAAATTACTAGCCTTGTTGAGCTCTCTTTTAATTTTCTCAGGAGAAAACTGATCAAGGAAACGCCTGAAATGAAATGCATCTATAGCAACAATTTCAGTGCAGCGCCTCTTCCATTCATCTCTGTAGTGGGGGAAAGAGAAGAACAATGACATTAACTATTTTATATATCTCAGACAAAAAATTTCCAAAATGAGTTATTCTTTCTAGGACTTCTTCAAGAGTAAAAATATGGAAATAATGTCAGAGAAAAGCAGCAATGTAATGTCACAAGGAACTCTTCTGAAAAAGGAGTTGTTGAGGAAAACAGGAGTATTTCTAAATCTGTAGAAAGAAATCCAATTACAATCTGAATGCTAGACTTAATTGTCTAATAAAATGTGTAAATACACAAACTTTACAGATGCACTGAATGATCAGAAAAATACTAATTCTACCTATATCCCCAACATCAACTATATATTTCAAGAAGCATTTGTTCTGTTCCTATACTGTACTCGCAATTTTGTTCATTATCATATAATATTACCTAAGGAACCCTTCCAGGAACTCCTGTGCAGATCAAGGCCTGTTGACTGTAACTCCATTTAATGCTTTCATTACCAACTCTAAAACACAGCCGTTGTAGGGAAAATACCACCATCTTGCAGGGGTATATGAAGATAAACTAAGATCTGTGAAGCACTCTGATATAACATAAAAAACCTTTTTAATATGTTAACAAGACTTTTGTACTGAAAACTCATAACTATAAAAGCTGTCAGAATTTGAAAATGAAGTACTGGCAGATTAGACTTTTGGCACCTGGGAAGATAAGGGAAGCCATTTAGCGCTACAAAATAAGCATATTAGGTTGGTGTTATTACAAAAAAAATTTAAAATAAATTTAAAAAAAAAAATCAGCAGTAACAATTGAAGTTGGCCAGCTGTCATTTTGTTTCAGAGGCAGCACACTTTCTGACTGTAGGCAGTTCAAGTGTCTCAGAATTACTCCTGCAAGTTACCTTTAGTTTCAAAAGATCCTTGTTTGAAAACCTATCATGGTTACTGAGAACTAGACATTTTTAAATGAATGCACCAATTACCTTGCATAATCCTGTAGCAAAGTATGGATTTTGTAACAAATTCCAGAGAATATATAGGCCTGGTCTATAAAAATGTAAGTATTTTACTTAATTAAAAATGTCTGTGAAAGAGAAGAGAGAAAATAAGTATCCAGAGCTAAGGTTCAAAATTTCAATGCAATTTCCTTTTGCCTTTTTCACAAACATTAATTGTTTGGGGTTTTTTTAAAGCCATTTAACAGTGAAAATGTTACCTTGGGGTCTTATCTTCATGGCTTCTTGCCCATCGGTATGTTTCGGCATAGCCTGTATATTCACTATACTGTTCAGAACCTGAAATAAATAATTTAACACATCTCACACACCATCTGCAAATCCCCTCCCATTTGAGGAGTCTTTGCTTCTCAGAATATATATGCAATTTATACCAATGTTAACGGGAGCTACACATTAGCGTTAAATGACAAAGTGACTTCTTTGTGTATGAGTATCTTTTCCAACACTGGCAGGTCACAGCTACAGGCATCTTGAATTCTCTAGCACTAACAGGCAACAAGTATATGCATTTCTCAACTTTCTCACTCCACAGTAAATTCACTAGAAAAAGGCACAAGATAGATGGCAGGGAACAATAAGCTAACTGCTTTTGCCAGGGTTGGCACTGTGAGGGAAATGGGTGTAAAGGGATGGAGGTGGAAACAGAGAGAATGGACAAAAATGATTCCAATGCAAAAATTTTCAGTGGACAATGAATGTTTAAACCAAAAGTTTCTCGTAGTGAATGCTCATTTAATACAGTCCAGACGCCTTACTGCCATCCAAGTAAAGAAAATGAGCTTGCTAAAATTTCGGAGTGCCAAGTCTGGGAAAAAGTGTCTGGTTAGCATTATTGAAATGCACTGACAGCCTTATTATAACAGAGGGAAGCTGTCATGCTCGATCAGCCCAGAAGACCAGAAAAGGTTGTATTATCTCAGTCACTGTTCTACTGTGATGGGCACAGAATAATCAGCTGTTCTTTCATACAAATAGAGTAGCAAGTTTATTTTACCCAGATTTAATAACTAATATCTAATATGAAGTTTTAAAAGTAAAGAAATTCCACACAGAACAAATCCTGATAAAATGGATTAAGTTCTTAATGTTAGGAGTTCTCTTTATAAAGTCAATTCAATTCTGCTGCCTTGGAAATACCAGGACTCAATCATACAAGGAAGGGAAGAAATCTATAATATACTGACAAGGATTAACATTTGTATTATTACAACTCATTAGTGCATAGTTAAAGTCCTTAACATGACATGCACTATTATTCTGTTATGACCAGGGCTAAACAGGTAGTAGGTTCACTGTTCCTTAAACCAACTAATTTATGTACAAAACAGTAACAATAAAATCATCAACTCAGTAGTCAGAATGTAACACCACTATATTTTAACCATCATTAGTGAAATAAACCTAAACATGGGAAGGAAACACGGTAAAAATGGAAAAGTGATCTTTGTTAGAACTGTTTTCATGGGACAATTTTATTTCTCTGAAAGAAAACCTATAAAACATATGAAGGAGAAAGGACCAGAATGAAGGAGTTAATTATTGCCTTGCATTAGGAGAGATGCAGCATTTTATTACCCAATAAAAGCATTAGGCATCAAGACTGCATACCCTGAAAACAATAATGCTCCATCCAGGTCTGCTTTTCACTACATCAGGTATAAGGTGTCTCATTTTGGATCTCACTCCTTACAACTACCTCCCAACCAAGACCCCTGTCTGGAGTCAGAGGGCACGTCCAGACAAGCGTGCACGTGCATCTGGCCCCGCCTCAAACCCCTTTGAGGTGTTCCCTGCGCTGCAAACTTAGATATCATGGGGTCTAAAAAACTTGAAGTTTGCAGTACTCTGGGGGCTTGCAACAGGACACATATCAGTGGTGGCAACAGGCGGCCATACCTCTAGTGGTAGCTATTTTTGTCACTCTTCACTGGACTTTCCAATCTGTCCACATCTTTCTTGGAGTGTGGGTTCCAACACTGGACACTGTACTCCAGGTGAAATCTCACCAGTGCCAAGTAGAGAGGAAGAATTACTTTCCTTGATCTGCAAGTGACGCTTCTGTTAGTACAACCCTGTATGCTGTTGGCTGTCTTGTTTTTTTCTTTTTGGCAACAAGAGCAACCTGCTGGCTTATATTCAGCTTAAGGTCCACAGTAACCCCCAGGTCTTCCTTCATAGTGCTACTCATGCAGTTGTTCCATTTCAAATGCAGGACATGTCACTTATCTTTGCAAGTGCAACTGATTTCAGGCCATTTCTCCAGTTTATCCAGGTCATTCTGAATTCTAGCTTCACCCTCCAGAGTGTCTACAGCTCAGCCCAACTTGGTATCATCTTCAAATCTGCTAAGTGTACATTCAATCCTATCCTCTGAATCATAAACAAAGATATTAAACAATACTGGACTCAGAACAACTCCCTCAGGAACCTAGGTCAACACATCCTCCCAACTGGACATTGAGGCACTGATGGCTAGTCTTTGAGCACAATGAGCCAACCAGGTTATGTGTTCACTTGATAGTACTTTATGTAGCCACTTGACAGTACAGTAGTCTGTATTTCCTAGCATATAGATGAGAATGGCATAGGAGACTATAAAAAGCCTTGCTAAAATTCAGGTTCATCACATCCACTGCTCTCCCCATATCCACAGATCCTATCACCATATCATAGAAGGAAATCGGGTTGGTCAGCCATGACTTGCTCTTGATAAATTCATGCTAGCTGTCCCAATTACTGTGTTCTCCTCCAGGTGTTTCACAATAGATTCCTTGAAGACCTGCTCTATGATCTTTCCAAGTACTGAGGTTAGACCGACTGGGGTCCATAGTCCTGGATCGTTCTTCTTCCTTTTCTTAAAGATTAACACTATATTTGCCCCTTTCCTGAATCATTTGCAACTATATTGCCTTCTGAATTCCATAAGAGATATATACTTTTCTTGCCCTACCCTGTATTTCTCACAAACTTGTAGAATCCCTTTTTATTGCTTCCTATGTCCCTTGCCAGTTCCATCTCAAATTGTACGTTGGTCTAAATTTTCTCCCTGCATGCCTCTTACATTCTCTGCCTTAGTAATAAGGTGAAGTAAGGATCCTTTCTGTAGGATTCCTTTTCAGGTTTTCAAATAATTGAAGAACTTGCCATTTAGCCTTGCTGGACTCCTTGCTGCAGCTCCCATTCTTTCATCACTCTGGGATAGCTTGCTCCTGCACCCCTAATAAAGCCTTCCTGAAGTACAGCCAGCTCTCCTAGACTACTTTTCCCTTCAGACTTAACTCCCAGAGGATTCTGCCCACCAGTTCTCTGAGTTTGTTAGTCTGCTTTTCTTAAGTCTATTCTGCTGCTCTCCTTCCCATCCCTTCAGATCTTGAATTCTTATTTTGTGGTCAGTTACCAAAGTTAACTTCCACCTTCATATTCTCAGCCAATTCCTCCCTGTTTGTGAGCCGCAAATAGAGAAGAGCTTCCCCTGTAGCTAGCCTCTCTACCACCTTGATCAAAAAGTACATGCTCCACGAACTTGTTGGTCTACTCACTGCAGTGTTACCCTCCCATCAGATGTTGCAGTAACTGAAGTCACCATGAGAACCAAGTCCTGCAATTTAGAAACTTAATGTCTGCAACCTTTACCCAACTGACCAACCAGTGTCTGCCATATGATCCCAGCTGGGATCATTATTATCTGGTTGATGGGGAGGGTGATCTTTCTAGATACAAACTGACAGAAAATGTTCATGAGGCTCTGTGAAGGCTCATCAGCTGCCTTCTCTAATCTGCAGTCTGAGCTGCCTGCTGCATGAGGTAATGAAATCATCTAAAAATCACTCATATGTGGTACTGAAGGAAGGATGATTACCTCATCTGGAGAGGAGGACAGCAGTTTAATGTCAAGAAATCCCCCCTTCCAGGGGCTGGGTCTGAAGAGTCCTCCCATTCCAAGGTCAGGAGGGAGAGGTCAGATTCGAATAACCTGTGACAAACACCGCAATTCTCTTTAGTAAGGCACTTGGGGCCAAAGCAGCTAAGGATCCTTGCAACTTGAAACCAACAAATGAGGTCCTGGTCCAGAAGTTCAGTGCTTCCACCTAGTCACAGCAGGGTGCAAAGGGGAGGAAGATCTGAAACCACAGTCATCCTCTGAGTTGCAAAGACAGCATCAAGTGAGGAAATCCCAATTATGATGCCAATGAACCTCCTCCAAGTTTCTCTCTTTCTACTCTCCAGTCTCAGGCTTACCAGACTCTGGACACATATACACATGCATTAATGTGCTGTGGTTACTGTACATTAAGTTTAGTACTTGTAATGACACGTACTAACTAAATGTGCTGTAGCTGACGCTACTGTGAAGTAGTGCTGAAACACCCTTTTTAAGTGACACTAAAAGCGCAGAAGACTAATTCTACTGTGCATTAGCACAATAACACTGCTTTTGCCATGACGTGCTAACGTGCAGTAGAATTAGCCTACTGAACATCTCGTGTAGATGTGCCCTCTGTGTCCCAATCTACTTGGTTACCTAATTTTTTCTTGCTTTCTTTCCTTTCTATTTAAAAACCAGTGACTTCCTTACTCTAGTAAGTAAGCCATGGCTCTACTCTTTCCTTATTCTCTGTCTGCTTTCAACTCTTGCCTCATATTTAGATTGCACAAGATTTTTGAAGAAAGGGACTACACTTTTTTGTTCTGCATTTGCATGAGGGTGTCCTGGTGCAACTTAAATGCACTGAGAACAGATCCACTGCTCTCAATTCTGACTCCAAGCCCCCCAGAACAGCCTTACTGGGAAAGACTTTGGAGCCCCCAAAATCTATAGGCTAAAGTATACTTAGGTGTTTTATGAGAATGATGTGGGAAACATTGAGAGCGATAATCTTCGAGTACACTCACTAAAAAATTTCAGGGATTTTAGCTCTTAAGCTCTAATAAGTTTCTGAATGTGAACTGCTTTTTTCAACTGTTTACAAATATGCCAAAATTGGGAAGATTTTTATTGCGATAGAAAGGGGCATATTCCTAACAGGCCAACCACCTGCAAAACCCTGAGGATGCTGGACCATTTCAAGAAAAAGATCATACCATTTTTTAACATGATCCAAACAACCTATTTGTCTCTAGCTCTACTTCAGAAACTGCCAGTTTGCATGAAGTTTTCAGGGGGAAAAAAAACTAAGGACGATTTAGAGCTTTTAGATTTCCAAATTCTAACTGTTGAAAGTTATCAGCAAATAAAAACATCTGAAGTGCTGGAAAACCTTAACAACAGGCCATACTAGCAGCCTTGCTTATGATATAGAAATGAGAGTAGAGAGAAACTTTTCAATTTACTCAATATTATGACAGCTGGTCCTATAAGAGAGAGTTTGTTGACTCAGGCACTAATAATTCAGAACTTTTCATAAGAATGATATAGAGGAATAAAACAAAGGGTAAACTTAATCTCTTCTAAACTTTACGGCTGGTAACTGGAAAGGTTTAAGAACTAAGTAATCAAATAAAATGCATACAACTGTTTCCTTTTTTGGCCTCATGTGACAAACAGATTCTGAATATTGATCTGTTCATTCTAAATGGCACTCTAAGGGAAAAACAAAACAGGAGCTGGGAATGGCAAATTATTGAAGAGTATATGTACAGCTTAAATATTTTCTCCACTCAAGCATTTGAGTCTAAAATGATGAGCCTTCTTACCAGCTCTTTGTTTGGCCTTTTAACCTATTATAACCCATCATTTATTGTAGAATCAGATTTCTGTAGACCTGATTCTAGGTTCCAGATGTTTGCAATGTGATGAATCAAATTTAATATTCCATTCAATATTAAATAGAAGTGACCCTAACAATTCACTTGAACAGGACCAGAAACAAATCCACTAAACTCTCAAATCAGAAAGCATGGAGCACCAGGAGCCCGCTTACGGTTATATAAATGTTAAATCAGTTGCAGAAGAAAGTGCTTCTGACAGAGCAGGCATGTGTGGTTATATGGGAGAGAATGCGAGCAAACATGTGTGTAGTTTTTAAATTATTATACACAAAACACTTCGGTGATGCTGTTCTTTACTTGTTTTTCAATTCACTTATTGATTATGCTTGAGAAAACAGTCTGGCCAAAAAAGTGAAAAAAACCCAGTAAGGAAACTGAATGATCTCTCTGACAGCTAAGAACAAACTAAGAAGCATTCAACTTTGAAACTAAATTTTTATTTTGGATACAGCATTTAGATGGAAATCACGGGTTACCAGAAATGAAGCAATATTGTGTTGTTTCCTTTTTTTTTTTTTTGTATTTAAGGGTCATCATTTTCATCTATTTTTATGAAAAAACAGCTTTTGCTAGTCAAAACATCAAATAGTGAATAAATAATCAAGAGGCTCAAGGAAGCCATATAAAATCTAAACTCATGTCCAGAAGCTCAGCATTACTGAAAACCACTGATTTTTATAAGTGAAACCCTGGAAAACTCTCTGACAAACATCGTTGATCAAGATGCAATCATCTTGCTTTTGAATCACAGGGTTAATTGTTGTTGGGAGGAAAAACAATAAAAAACAACAAAAAGATCTGCAGGAATTACTGGTTAATCTTCAGATTCTCCATACTTTTTCCTATACTTTGGCTTACCTATCAACATTTTCAATATTTGGATTAAAAATTAAAGCCTCAGATACCATATAATACTGAAGAGCCCCAAAGAAAACAGGCCTTTAAAAACCAAATGATATGCCATTTATGCAGTAAGCAAAATACCAAAAAACAGGAAGAGAAAGAAGAAAAAAAATTACTAAGAACGAAGTGAGAAGCAAGGATTTTTGTGGGCAATATCTTCCATTGCAGGGGTGGCCAATCACTGTGGTATGCATGCCACAAGCAACCTCTGTGGCACACAGAAGTTTAGGCAGGGGAAGGTGTGGGGCTACTTTGTGGCACGCATGCCAAAAAGGCTAGTCCCAACTTTTATTGCACTCATTGCATCGCTGAGACAGATTTGAATGCTTATCAAAGTCTGTTCCAACAATGTGGTTGGCCAATAAAAGATATTAACCACAAAGTCTTGCCTATATTTCCTAGAGTACCACACTACAACATTACTCCAATACTAAGAAATACAGTATTTAGGCAAATATCTACTCAAGTTCAGAGGACAAACTACAAAGCAAGTTAAAGGTGGCACAAGAGTAAGTACAATAAACCAAGGCAGGCATGGTTCTTTGAGTAGATGTGATATCTTTTATTAGACCAACTGAGCAGTTGGAAAAATGTGCTTGGCAAGCTTTCAGCTGCAGTCACCTTTCTTCAGGCATAGGGAGTAGGGCTGTGCGAAGCTTTGGTAGCCAATTTGATTTGGAGGAGTTTCGGCTCGGTGTGGGGACCGAATCTCCAAATCGAATCAGGAGACCAATTAAAAACTCTGAATTGATTCAAAGCATCCGAATCAATTTGGAAAAGTTTCAGAAAAGATTCAACTGCTTCAGAGATTCGGCCATAGACTAAACAGGAAGCTGACAGCTGCCTCCAGCTGGTAAGTCTGTTGGGGTTGCGGGAGGGGAGAGCAAAGATTTGGGGCTGGGACAAGATGTCCAGCCAGGCTAGGGGGAGTGGGGGATGTGAGCACAGCAGCACTCACAGCAGGGGCTCTGCCCTGCTACAGCTTGCCCAGCCAGGGTGAGGAGGGGGAGTGGGAGCCAGATGTGGGCAAGCAGCAGCAGGGCATGCTGTTCTGAGACTCCAAGAAATGAGAGAAGCTAGAAGTGTGGCAGATGTCAGTGAGAATGTAAATAGGTGGAAATTAGAAAAACAGAAGGTAAAGTAGGGAGGGGGAAGACAGCAGGGGGAAAAAAGGTTAAAGGGAGATATTACAGTGATAGAATATAAGATGGAAAAGAGGCTGTCAGTGAAAAAGAAAATAGTTGGAGATCAGGGAAACAGGAATGAGAGAAGCTCGAAGTGTGAGAGGATGTAGTGAAAATATAGGTAGAAAGGAAAAACAAAAGGTAAAGTAGGGGAGGGAGGGGGAAGAAAGTGAGGGGGGAAGCGGGGTGAAGGCCAAAGGGAAACATAATAGTGGTGATTCTGGGGCTTTCTATAGAACCTTTAGCAGTCACCACTGGGTTTGTTGCAATCAGGTACACAAACAGGATAATACTGTATTTTCTCACATAAAACACACAACTTTCCGCCCAAAATCAGCTGCAGGAAATGGGGAAGCACACTTTAACCAAGGAATTATGGTAATACCAGCTTCTGCCATGCAAGCCTGTCAAGGGAACAGAAGGCTTCTGCCACACAAGCCTGTTCCCTCAACAGGTTTGTGTGGCAGAAGCTGCTATTACCTTTAATAATAGCAGCTCCCTTGCTGTTGTCTATGTACACTTTCTCTTTCCCTGACCAAGGCTGGTGCTGTATAAGCTGCAACCAACTCAGCAAAAGCCTCTGCCCTGGCACCCAGCGCTCACCTTTGCTATATTACTAAAATGGAGCCAAGCCCATGTGCTGAGGCAGAGGCTCCTACTGAGCCAACTGGGTGGGCCCTCAGCTGACTTCACAGGCAACACTGGCTAGGTTCAGGCTCTCAGCTGACCTGGCAGGCACGTCAGGCTGCATACCCAGCTCAGGAAGAGAAAGAGAAACGAAGAGTAGATGGGCAGTTTGACTCGGCCAGCAGCACCTATAGTGTCCTGAAGCTAGGGAGTTAACAGAGAAGCATTTTGCTCTCCCCACTCCCTGCAACAGCAGCTACCTATGTTTTCCCTGCGAAGATAGCATACTTACCAGTACTTCCAAGGAAATCTTTTTTTTCATCATTCTGCCTTTCAAAACAACATGTGTATCTTATTCCAGAAAGCACAGTAATAGTTAAACATTTGGGGAAATATATTATCCCAGGAATCTCTAGCATTCCCTTCAACATTTCTGTAGAAAGATAACGCTATCTATGTTGAAGAACTGACTGCCTTGCATGACCAGTCTCACATTAATTACAGCGATGATATCAACCAGATGCTGCACAATCACAATAAATCTAATTTTCTCCCCAATTTCTCAGACTATTCTGCAAATTTGGGCAGCACAGTTACATCCATTAGGCCACCGAGTCAAGATGTATCATAGAATGAATGTAATTTATCAGGAGGGTAGCTGCACGGAAGAGATTCACCTAAGAAGTGAGATGGAAGCAAGCCAGAGATCAAATGAAGATGATGAAATGGCCATTTCCATTAGAGGAGCAGAACATCACATTGCAGATATTAATTAGAAGGCACTATAATGAAGTAAAGTGGATTGGAGGAATACCGGTTGAATAAAAAATTACCCTTGTTTGTTCCTAGTACATACTTCTTTTTCTGACGGTGAATGTCTATCAACCTTGAAAACTTATTTTCTTACTGTATCCCCAGATGGGCTATCAAGCAGGCTTGTACAGTTGGGCTCATCTTTACCACCATATTTTTCCACATCCCACACATGCACAGATAAGACAAATACCTTGTTTTGGGGGGGCAAAAAGGAGAAAAAAAAATATATTACTCCTCAGTCATGGCTGAATACTGGCCATGTGGAGCAGGGACAGTCTACTTATCAGTATCACACACCTTTCTCTTCCTGCTCAGCAAAAACCTAGGGGTTTAATCCTGTAACAGCTGCTACCAAATTGGCAGATAGTACAGCAGTAAGCTGTATCGTCAGGCTGAAGAGTACCAGATCCCTCAACCTTTTCTCATATGACTTGCCTTTTAAGGCTCTGATCATACAAGTGGCACTTCTTTGGAATCTCTCAAGCTTGTCCATGTCCTTGTTAAAGTGTGGTGCCCAGAACTGGATGCAGTACTCCAGCTACCGTCTCACCACTGGTGAGTACAGTGGAAGAATAGCCCCCTTGGTTTGGCCAGAGATGCATCAACTGATGCATGCCAGAATATTATTTGCCCTAGTGGCTACAGCATTGCACTTGTGGATCATTCATACTGTCATCTATTATTACCCCCTGGTCCCTTTCATTTGTGGTGCTAGTCAGTTGGTGCCACCACACCTGTAGGTGTGTTGGTGGTTGCTCATCCCAAGGTGGAGCACTTTACATTTCTTGACATTGAACTTCATCAGATTCCAATTCGCCCAACTCGCTAGCCTGTCTAGGTCTGTCTGTATCTCTAACTTATCTTCAAGCACGACCACGCTCTCCTATAACTTGGTGTCATCCGTGAACTTGGCCAGTGAGCTTTTCACCCCCACATCCAAAGAGTTAATAAAGATGTTGAAAAGTACTGGACTGAGCACCAACCTTTGCAGGACACCACTGCAAACATCTCGCCAGGATGACAGATCCATTTGCTATGACTCTCTGGGTTCTATCTTGCAGCCAGTTTCTCACCCACCTGACTGTCCTTAAGTTAAGCCCACAATTTTCTCACAAGGGCATCGGGGGATACTAAATCAAAGGCCTTTTGGTATACAATACCTCAAGGTATACAATGTCAATGTGCTCCCTTGTGTGCATGTGGTGAGTTACCTGGTCATAGAAGGACATGAGGTTGGTAAGCCAAGACCTGCCTGCGACAAAGCCATGCTGGCTCATTCAGAATCTTACCTTCTGCAAGACTCCTTGAACTTTTCTAGGATTTTTCCTAGGATGGAAGTTAAGCCAATTGGTCTATAGCTACCCAAGTCTTCTTGAGGATGAGCACAACATTGGCCCTCTTCCAGCCCTCAGGAACTTCTCCACAGTGCCACGAGTTGTGGAAGTGTTTCTCCAGAGGTTCTGCAGTGGCTTCGGCCAGCTCCTTCAGCACTCTTGGATGAAGATCATCCAGTCCTGCTAACCTGTAGTCTAAGTTTTTTAAGTGGTCATACACCAAATCTATGGTAATAGTAGGAAGGTGATTATCATGCTCACCTTCTACTCTAACTGGTGTTGTTTTTCCCTTGGTCCAGTGAAAGACTGAAATGAAGTAGTCATTCAGGAGTTCAGCTTTCTTCTGCGTACCAGTAAGTAGATCTCTTGAGTTAATGAGAAATGGGCCCACATTCCCATTTGTTTTCCTCCTGTTCCCTATGTACCCAAGACAGACTTTTTGTTGTTCTTGATCCCTGTTGCTAATCTATGTTTGGTCACCGTTTAGCCTGTCTTATCTGTTCCTTGCAAATATGGGCCATCATGGAATAGTCCTCCTTGAGGCCTGCTGCAAGCTTCCATTGTTTATAAGCCTCTTTCTTCTTTCCTTCTCTTTATGATGGCTGCTGTTCTTCTTTTATTCTGTTTTGTGACTAGAAGCCTGTTTCTTTCTTCAATCAAGTTAACTGTAGCTGATCATAAGGAGGAATTGGAAAACTGTTTGGCAAAACAAGCATCTGTTAATAGTGACTGATTGTGGCTTTTACTTACACATTCTTCCTTGCTGTTTTTCTTACTAGGAACTTAAAAATAGCTCTGGAGAAGGTTTAAAAGTCTCCAGAGACCTGTGTGTAAGGGATGAGTCTTATTTCTCAGCCTGTTCCATCTATTCAGCCTGTCACTAGCCACTTCCATTAGAGCGTACGCAAAAAATATACTATATTGACATTTTTCTTGGGGGGGATTCATTTGTCCATTTAACTAAGTGGGGGGTTTTTAAAACACGTTATTGGATCATTTTAAACTTCAATTTAAAGTATCAACTGACATAAAACATTTTCAAATCCCGACTCAAAATTTCAAAACTATGCGGGACTCTAGCGATCCATTAAAATGTTGCACACTGTCAGTTCATTGGGTTTCTTCTGAATTTTTCCTTGTGTTAACTGAAGAAATTATCCAAGGTTCATCCAGAGAAAAATAAATGACAGCAAGGTAAAATATTCCATGACGTAGACTAGGCATCAGCAATATTTACTGATGGTAGGCTGGAATGACCCAGCTCACGTCTGAGGTGGGCTGACACTAGGTTGGCTCTGCTGATTATTCCTGACACCAGCTGTAGCATGGCGCAAACTAAAGCCCTTCTCCACTAAAGCCTCCACTATCCAGTTGCAGTACAGCAAGGGCAAAGCCCATACCACCCAGCTGCAGTACAGTGCAGACACAGCCACTGAATGCCCACAGCTCCACAGGCTGTCGGTTGCCAACCCTTAGTGTAGTGAGTTTGGTATTTCAACCCCCAGTAACTGAGACATTTTAATGTACTCCTTGCCATAGAGCTTCATCCACTTTCCACTGATTACAGTAGATGCCTTTGCACTGACTTCAGAATGAGTAGAGACACCACATTAGAAAATATGTAGTGAAATCATATTTTATCCCTGATGGCTTAACAAAATTCAGTCTTGGATTGCTAGAGTCCTGCATAGTTTCAGATCTATTTATAGTGCGTTCCTAACAGTTTTATGTAAGTTATCAATCCTGGAAGCACACGTGTACATGTATAAATTTAAACATTTGATTTGTCACAGGCTTATGACACACTTAACTTCCTTTCCCAAACTGCTGAATGTTGCTATTAAAAACACCTGTCATTTTCCACCCTAGATGTAGCTGCACTTCAAATGATAGATGGCCTAAATAGTGTGCTATTAAACAGTAGTGAAGTGCTTTCAGTTGCTTCAAAAGCCAATTTCACAATTTTTATTTTGTTTACATGTGCTATTGTTCAAAACATGTATAGGCAACCTCTGCTTAATGTTGTTTCACTTAGTGCTATTTTGCTATAACGCTCATTTAAAATTGATACCTGATTTCACTTAGCGCTCAACGAGTTTCGTTATAACACTCAAGGTCGCCATCTTGGGTCATTAAAAACAACTGCGGTCACCATCTTGGGTCATCGAATACTTTTGATTTCACTTAACACTCATTTTTTTCAGGAACCAGTTAAGAGCACTAAGCAGGGGTTGCCTGTACCTAATAACTATAACAATATGATCCCTCTTCAAATAAGTCAGTTTTGTGCATTTGCTAGGAATACTGGTAGTGATACCATCCCAAAATCAAGTATCAAGGAGTCAGGAATGGCATAATAAAAAGTGAGACTTCCTCCCCAGAAACCACTGCAGGTTTTGCATAGAATTCATGATTTGCTAACACAGAACTTTAAGAGCTTAGTGAATATTCCAGATATAACCCAAGAACCGTAGACATCTTCAGTAAAGATGCTGACTTCTTCATATCAAATCTTAATATTTTCAGTCAAGAAATCCACAGTAAATTGGGACACTAGAGAGAGAGATGTTGGTATTGTACCAGATGCTACAATTTTCCTTTCTCTATCATGTAGCTGTTACCACCAAACCATTACATTAAAAAAATTGCCTTTATCATAAAACCTGACCTAGTACAACTTGAAGCCCATTAGATTTTTCAAAAAACCTCACACCATAGCAATACCAGGCCAATATCCTATCACAACATTAATATATGAGAAGCAGTGGCAGAAATACTCAAGTAGTAGGTGTCTTTATAAGCTAAAGTTAGGAACACAGGACACTTTTTGAAAATGTAAGTGATAATGTATGAAAGATGAGCTGGAAAACTTACAAAATATTTCATTTCAGTTTGGTGATCTATAAGAAAAATGTTATGGAATAGCCCATTTATGAACTTCACTGTTGTCAATGGGGCTTGAGCCCCTGCAATTTTAGGGATCTCAGCCTAAGTGTGTTGGCTTCACCAGCAGGTCTGCATGTCACATGCATTCAAATATTTGAACAACATAACAAAGACTAACCTGTAACAATAAGACATTCATTGTGATCCAGAACTTCAGTGATGAGTCGAGATACAATCAATTCTGGATTGATTAAAAAGCGAATTTCTTCCTGTACAAGTCCTGTACCAGTGACACCACCTCCAACAAAACGGTTTGCAAAATCAACCTAATAGGAAAAAAATGGCCCAGATAGTTACAGGATAGGCAAGCATCTTTACATCCTTTCTTTAATAGAGTAAATAAGTGTGATCAATCGTTCTGTTTGGCATTTACTTATTTAGCCACTAGCATTTAGAAATGCAACCAGTCATTCACATAGACGCAGATGAAATTCTTGCTTTTTTCCTTCTGAGCAGAATAAGCCTGGCAACATATTTTGAGGTGGGCATATTAAGAAGTTTGAGGCTGAAATTGATCATAAAACATCATACACATTTATATTTCATAAAATAAAATATTGTATACTCGAGATAATTAAAAAGGATATTTCATGTGTAATCAATTGTAAAAGAAAATATCTGCTGTTCCCATTTTTACATAGATTTATTACAATTTTCCCTGACATTCTTTAAGCAAACACTCTGCTATCAGCTGATGTCTTGAAGCATTTTTAGCTCAGTAATGCTTTGGTACCAACAGTTCTGTTTTTAGCAAGATTCACTGTGAAGTATGACTGAAGAGACCTAATCACCATGAATATAGAGAGAAAGTATGCCAGAAAGAGAAAGACTCTCAAAGTGTTGTAGGAGTAGCACACATTTCACATTTGGCAGACTGAGAATAATATACAGTGTATCAAAATTAACCAATTACACTAATAAATAAAGAAACAGATAAATCAATCAATCAGGTCTACATTGTAAGTTAGGGTCTAGGATAAATTTATACACCAAAAGGAAGCTGTTTCATCCCAACCTTTCAAATTCAATTATGTTTTTCCCTGTCTCTATTTGGATGATCAGTGAAGACACCTGAGCCAAACTCAGAGGGTGGCAAAAAAGGAGAGGCAGACTGAATATACTGCCCTTGGACAACAAACTGGCATGATATGCCAAGCTCAAGTCTAGAATGATTTTTAATTTTGCTGGCAAGGCACTGAAACAACCAATCAGGATAATAAAGGAAAGAAATCCCCATGAAACCCAAATGGAAATGCTAACAGACATTTAGTAGCTGAGGTGTTACCAAGTGTTTGAAGTATATAAAACAAAAAAAAGTTCACACTGTCTAGTCAAGAGTTCTTCATATGAGCAGAGGGATTTACAGGGATTTGTACTGTTTATTGAGACTCAGAAATGACTCGAAGGAGGGAATATCACACCTCAGGAGATATTTATTCTTTTTGAGTTTAATGTAAATTCATATGGTACATAAAAGGAATGATAATTTCCTCCTTTCTCCTGGGGTTACAGGATGGGTGGCTAGGGAGAAGGAAGAAAAATTAATACTGTAGTGCAGTTTTTAAATTTATAATTTTTTCAATACAGGTTCAGTGGAGCGATAGAGTGAGTTAAGCAAGACTTTCCTCACATAAAACTTCAGCAATCAGCTTACAATGATGTTTTCTCCTGCCTCATATATGCCATACAGCAGGGCTGGTCCACCTGCAGCACATGCCACGAGCAGCCTCTATTTGTGACACATAGCAGATCAGGGAGGGGACAGGGGGAACAGAGGCAGAAAGAGCAAGAAGCAGAAAGTAAGGTAGCAGACTGGGTAGGGAAAGGTGATCGGAGTGGCACTCGGAGAGTGCAGGGCTAATTTGCAGCATGCCTGCCAACAAGTTAGCCCCCACTACCATACAGAATCAAATCACTGGGTTCTTCAAGTTCACTCTCTCATCTGTTTCATTCAGTATCTAAGCAGAATTTTGACGTCATTACTTACAATATTTTAGCTGCCTAACAACAGCTGGTTAATGTATTATTGTTACCGTATTTATTCAAATATAAGATGAGGCGTTTTCTCCCCAAATCAGCATGAGGAAAAAAGCTCCTCGTTTTACATTTACATACAAGGAAACCTCATAAAATACACTGTCCGTCATTAAACTGATGCCAAAAGCAACATGTGCTCAGTAATGGAAAACAACTGTGATGTTCATTTAAATGCAGCCAACACTGAGCATGACTACAGAACACATGGCCCACATTAGGCAATCATACTGATAAGAACCTTTTCTTCTTTTTTTCTTGGAGGCGGAAGGGGGGCTTAAAAAAAAAAAGGGGTGGGGTGTTCCCTCCATAGGGAACTGGCACCAGGCCTAGAGGTACTGCAATACCAGGTCAGCACTGAGAGGCTGCTCCTTGCCATTGCACCCACAGGGGCTCCCATCTGCTGGGCCAGCCATGCCTCCAGCCCACAGGCGCTAGGAGCCCCAAGCAGCACCTCCCTCCCACCTGCCTGCCCAGCCTCTGGGCTCTGGCAGCTGCTGCATTGCAAGGACACGGACTGGCTCTTCCAGCCCAGGTCTATATGACAGACAGTCGTGCCACACAGGATCATGCCTGAGGCATCCACCTGCGGGTTTAGCACCCTCTGCCAGAAGCTGGTGCCTTCTATGTCTGGATGCAGCCAGCAGCTGGGCTCCTGCCACACTCCTTCAGCTTTCTTGGCTGGGGGCTTGCCCCAGTGCTGCAGCTCTTAGCAGAGGGTGCTCAGGCCACAGGTGGATCCCTCAGGCACTATCCTGCATGTTACATGGGTTCTTGCCAAGTGGCAGCTGCTGGAGCCAGGGGGGGCCAGGGTAGAGGGAAGGGGGCGGAGAGGAGAGGAGGCAGGAGGGAGGTGCTGCACAGGGCTCCAGGTACCTGCAGGCTGAAGGCACCACCTGGGTGCAGCATGGCTGTTTCAGCAGGTGGCAGCCCCTGCAGGTGCTGAGGCAGGAGTGCCTGGCTCCTTACCTGGCCCTTGCAGCACCCAATGGGAGCCCCGCCGCTACACTTGTTCCTACTTAAGTCCTGCCAGTTCCACTGCACAACTTTGCTCAGATCTAGTCCCCCAGGTAACCACTAGTTACACCTCCCTGCAGCAGCCATGCCATGCTGCAGTCTGGATCCATGCCATGTCCCATACTGCCTTTGCTGGAACCATTCCCCCAACAGCAGGCAGCACTGAGCCACGGGCCCTGTCACCCCATGCCACTGCTGCTGGTGGTGCTGCCTTCTCACTCCCTCATACTTGCTGTAAGGAACGTACTGTGGCCATGGGGTTCAGTTCTGGCTGGTGGTGGAGTTCTCTGCAATCCTACATACGACCCTCAACCCCAACTTCCTGTGATGCTCTGCCACCTCTGTCATGGGACCACTTAACCAATGTCATTAGAGAAGGTCAAATAGGTCATTTTTTTAAAGTGATATTTACATCCTCAGTATCCTATGGCTTCAAATAAAACAACAGTGTTCCTTGGTATGAAGGACACATCCTGATCAATCTGTTTTAGCTGACTGGCTCTCAGACCAAAACAACTGTGCTGGCATCAGAAAGAGCTCTGTGAACTATTAAACTGGTCACCAGCTGGGGCACAGCAATTGCTTTTTTTTAAAAAAAAATATAAAAAACCATGACAGCCTGTCAAGATCACAGTCTGTAAACTCTTCTCTTGTCAATCTGCAATCCATGCCTGAAGGGAAAGACCTGAACTGTCCAGGTTTTGTAACTTTTCTGTCAAATGGCATGGGGATAGGGTACAAATGTGCAAAACAAGGTGAGCTAGGGAATACCAACACTACTAAGCCTGTCAAAATGATCAGGGTTTTGTTTGTTTGTTTGTTTCTTTTACACAGCAATGTCTCACTACTTAAAAGCAGCTCAGTGAGGTCCACATGAATAACTTCGTTAAATTCCCTGATCACTGAATGCTTTGGCTAAAGCATGATATAAATCCACGTTTGCCTTTGTTATAGACTCACCTGCAGCATGCCATGTCCATTGCTTTCGATAGTGCCTTCATAGGTGATGTGTAGCCTGGACAGTTTTTTCTGAGATCTGTAATTCAATATAGTAGAGAGACAATGTTACTTTACAGGAAAGAGAAACAATTAATTACAGCAAACGTAAAAAAAAAAAAATCTCCATTATAAACATTTGCCAAAAAACGAAGCAAAATTTCTAGCTGCAGCAACATAAAACCAAAGCAATTCCACTGACTTCAAAAGAACAACTTTTATGTTTTCCAGAGAGATATTCCAGATAAACAAAGTAACTGGGCGCACCTACACATGTGCTTTAATGTGCATTAACCCATTTTAATGCGCATTAACCCATTTTAATGCGTATTAAGACGTCACAAAAAAACACACACACTTTTGCTAATGTGCATTAAAACAGGCTAATGCACCTTTTTCTAGTATCTTACAATGGAGGTACTAAATTGAATATGCATTATTAAAAGCACATTAATGAACATATAGACATGCCCACCAAGACCAGAATCCGGCACAATGAAACAAAAGACACCTGAATTGGTGATACAGGTTATGAAAACAAAAAGGAACCCCAAAACCTTTGCACTGCACCATCCATTTGATGATCTCCATTTCTTATGAAGAAAATTAATCCACCCTACTACCTCTGTGGCAAAACAGAAGTTAGTTTAGGTCAGAGGCGGGCAAAATATAGCCTGCGAGCCGCATCCAGCCCATAAGGCCATTCTATCTGGTCTCTGAGGCCCCTAAAAAATTTATTAAATTATTATTGATCTGCCTTTGGGCAGATATTCAAAAATAACAGGAGCCAGGGCAGTAGGACCCAAGGGAAGACCTGGAGGGCTCCCGCAACAGCAGGGCCTGCCCAGCCCTGCCCCCCAACCCCATCCGGAAGCCCCAGCAGGGGCTTCCAGCCTGGGACCACATGGATGCACCGCGCCAGAACCTCAGGTAAGGGTGGGTGGGCAGGGAAGGAGCACGGGGAAAAGTGGCCTGGGGAAAAGCGGCTTTTCCCCCACCCTGTGGCCAGCGCTCTGTGCTGCAGCCACTCACAGCCCACATGGGGCTGTCTTGAGCAGGCACAGGCTGCAAGCGGCTGCAGCACAGGGTGCTGGCCACAGGGCGGGGAGGGGCCACATTTCCCCCACGGTCTGCACCAGCTTGTAACCCGCCCACGCAGCCAGCCTGGGCCTGGCACTGGCTCTGGGCTCACCCACTGGGGCTGTGCATGGCGGCAGCAGCTGTGGCCTCCCCACTTGCCGCACCAGGCAGCGTTTGCCACTGCCACCCTTAGGCTGCCCCGTGTGCGAGCTCCAGGCAGGCAGCAACAGCAAACACTGCCCTGCGCAGCAAGCGGGGGGGCCACTTTTCTCCACACCAAGCAGCTGCTGCTGCTGCGCACAGCCCCAACGGGCGAGCCCAGAGCTGGCGCAGGGCCCAGGCTGGCAGTGGGGGTGTGTTACAAGCTGGTGCTCAGCGCAGGAGAAAAGTGGCTTCTCGCCCGCCCTGTGCCTGGCACTGCAGCCCTTCACAGCCCACCTGGGGCTGCCTGTGCCTGATCAAGGCAGCCCAACATGGGCTGCGAGTGGCTGCAGCACAGAGCGCAAGCCATGGGGTGGGCGAGGGACCACTTTTCCCTTGCGCTCAGCACCAGCTCCTTCCCTGCCAGCAAGCAGGGTGTTGGGGCTGCATGCTGCACGCCCCCGCCCGTACCGCAGGGCTGGGCGGGGCACTGGGAGTGAATGGGTGTGGTAACAGGGCCCAGAGCAGGGTGGCAGAAGCGTAGGGTCCCAGCTGGCAGGGGCTCTAGGGAGGCGGGCCAACTCCCTTCTCTCCTTGCTGATGCAGCCCAGTCTACACTCCATTTTGGGCCCCACTAGTGCTGGCTCTGGGACATTGGTCCCAAGACATTGGTCCCAAGATGGCGACCGGGGCCAGGGCAACTGTCAAGGGGCGGGACTACCCATGCGGCCCTCGACAGCTTGCCAAAACTGGCTAAGTGGCCCTCCACCTGAAATAATTGCCCGCCCCGGGTTTAGGTGCCCAAAGTTAAATAACAAGTAAACAACAGAGTTGGAAACAGAATTCAGATATTCAAGGTTTTCAGTCCCTTGCTTTGTCCACTATATTCACTGTACAGGTCTGTAACTAAATCCTCAGTACATAATGGATAGACATAAGCTCTGTTTCCCCAATGTATTATACCACGAATGGAGACACAGGAGGGAAAGTGCCTGTGGGAAGGCAGAATTCCATGCCAGTGTGCCACATAAACTGTACCTTGAGGAAAATGTGTTATGCTTGCTTTGCCTATTGCAGTGGTTCTCAAGCTCAGCAGACTCAAGGCACCCCTCAGAGTCCTGCAACACCCAGATTGATAAGCATTGCTTTACTGTCAGTTATTCGCTCTAGCTTGCTAAACTCTGAAAAATCTTGCTGTTCATGTAATTTTATTTCTGGGTGTACCCTTTAGCTTGCAATGTACTCTTGCTCTTGATTTTTATAAAATTGGCCTTATTTCAGTCAAAATGATAAATAATTTCCATGTAGAATGGAAAAAAAGAAATGTGTTTTATTTTATTAGGACACCACCCAAGTTAAAGTCAGACTAATTCTGTTAATTCCACTATGTAAGATGTTATCAATACATTTAATCATCGTATAATCAAATTTTAAAAAACAGACCAAAAAAGTAATTTAAATTTGGCTGTATTAAACATTCAGCAATTTATTTCCTGCCTAAGCCTAAATTGATCTCTTCTATTTAAGCAAAAAGAAAACATTAAGAAAAAAGAAAACAATACTTTCTATATAAGAAATTAGCACACAGAACTGAAGTACATTCATATTCATGAAGACTTATGTTGTTCATTTAGGTGGACATGAAAATAGTTACACTTTTCAGTTAAAAAAAAAATATGCATTCTCAAATCCCATGAAACAATGGGAAATCTCTCTATACCCTCAAATCAACAGCATTCAGTAACATACATGCATTTCATACTGATAAGTAGTAGGTGGGTATATTACTCAGCTAAAACAATAAGGCACTAAGTTAAGATTTTTTGACAAAATTATCAGCATATGCAATATTTTGCCAGATTTTTTTAAAAAAATTGTTTCTCAGGGCCATATGCACTCATGTGCCCACTTGCAAAGCTCACTAAAATTAATGGAGCTACCCTGATTCACACCAGCAGGAGATATGGCCCAAGAGATATACTGTACATTCAGTTTAAAAAAAAAATACAAGACAGCAAATGCTGAATGTAAGACAGCAAAGCTGCACGTACTCTGCCATTAATAATCACAGAAGAATTTACTTACCATGACATGTAAAAGTAATGTTTTTTTTAAAGTGTGCTTTGGACACCAAAAGCTCTTTTCTGCTAAGCACACATATATCTTGATTTACTTCTCTAATTTACAAATTATAGTAAACTCTAGTTAATTTGTGGAATTCCAATTAGAATTCAAATAATGGTGAAATTAAAACACTGGTGAACTGTTCAGTATCAACCAGTAATTGAGGGTAGGTGGAAGGTGCACTGGGAGGGAATCTAAACAATGGGTAAATTTAACCAGAGTGGAAAATTTTCCAATAAGCAAATTTACCAGAACCTACTGAAATGACACTGAGGATTTTCTCACCTTTTTCTGCATAGAGGCTTAATTCCCTTCCCCTGTCCCTTCACAGTCTCCTGCAGTAATCATCACGTTTACCTTGAAACCATACAACTAAGTTAACTGAGAGCTTTTCCTCACAAAGCACTGTATCACCATCATCTCCAAAAATCAATCTCTTTGCAAGAGGAGAACAAAATTATTCAAGCAGTGAGTGCCAAGGGAAGGCAATGTCAGCTCCTACCCTAACTGCTTTCAATAGGATTACTTTCTAAAAATCTGTAGCAGGCCCTTTAGAGTTTGGGTAGCCATTTATCATGCTGTAACCATAACATAGCTGAAAACTGACAAGACTACCAAAAAATAATCTATTTCATGCCATTTACAAAATAGTGTCAAATTTCTCATTTTGTGTCTAGCATGTGTGTGTCCCTTTTAAGGTTAATATGAATTAGTAGTAAGTAAATGAGAAGTGAGTGTACACACCCTGGTTTTATTTTTTGCACATTTTAAGACTACAGTTTATAACTATTACAGTAATGTATGAAGCCTTTGTTTTTAAAGCACTAACCAGAATCTGCCTAGGAAACCCACAACAGAGAATACCAAGTCTATGAATTGCCATTTAGATTTTTTTTTTTTAATAGAAAAGTCCTAGAACTAAATCATTCAGGGTTATACATGCAATGCTATGTTTCCCCCAACGGCCCCCACTTCCACCACCAGAAGTAGGCTTAAACCTAAAAATGCATATTTTCTACACATGCAGGCATTATCTTATTCAAACTGTTTAACAGAATTGATAGCCCAGTCAAACACTGTTTTCCATACTGACTGTCAACTGTACTGCATTAGAATTCCTGTCACAAGTATTATTTCAAAAATTTGTTTAGATCAGGAACAACTCAGCAAAATGAAACAAGCACTAGAGATGCAATTGATGGGTACATATCAAATTTGCTTTTTTTTATATATTATATATATATATATATATATATTT
>NW_017728951.1:55015533-55068062 GCF_001723895.1 Crocodylus porosus
TGGGGATTGTTGGATACTGCAGTCATCGAGTTAGGAGAATTCTGCAGCATATCCTAAAAAAGAGCAACACAATTTATTTTAATTTTTTTTACAAATTTTGGCAATTAGAAGTTGAAAATTTTGTTCTATAGAAGACTGAAAACTGCCTGAACATTAATGTTGTAATCTGGAAAACTCCCATAACTGAAGAGGGGGAAAAAATCCCAAATTACTTCTGGCCGCTGTAAAACCAATTTTCCCCCAAATTCAATTAATAAAAATCATAATTAAAAGCCCCATACAAAGCGTTGCTCTTTGTAATGATTAAGGGCCGAATCCAATTCTCAATAAAGTCACTGGGAGTCTATGGCTTTAATGGAAGTTAGACAAAGCTAAATAAAACAATTTCTCATGGTGAAATATGTTTGACTTACTTTTCCCAATCTGGAAACTCTTGGAGACTCTGCCTTGTAAATGTCACCAATCCAGTGGGTTCTATAAGCAAATCACACCCAGATAAATACATATTATCCACTGGAAGCTTCAAGTTCTAAAAAGTTACCATTTAAAATTATTCATGAATAAAAGTTACACAGATGTGATTCTTATTTGGAAATATTGTAAACCATTGCAAATAAAAGAATATCAAATTTTCCTCAAGACTAAATTCGATTCTTACGCTGACAGCACCAGTACTCAAATGGAAAAGTGCGACACAGAATGAAAATTTCACCGCGTATTCTACCTTCATTTTATATTTGTTAAACAACAACTAAGAAAAACAGTGTGGGCGCAGTTATATAAACCGATTCCTAATTCGAGTGTTATTTTTCTTTTTAAGTTTCATACGAAAAAAGGAAAGCACATAGAATATTTACTGAAAAACTATCTAAGCTTTAAGCATCGCTAGGGCAGAATGTGCTGCCATTTGTAACAATAAGGCTTCAGATGGAATATGGTCCACTGTTCTAAGTCATCAGGTCAGGAGGTTGTTCATAAAAAGTACTCAGCTTGTGGCTGGATGGAAAGGTTGTGGAAGCAACAGACAGTTTAACATTTCAGCTGCTCTGGCTGATTAAAAAGATGCTGTGCTCATAGCTTTGAAAGAGAGCTGCCGTGGAGCATATAACAGACAAAAATGGAAAGACTCAACCCTCAAGAGAAAAAAAAGAAGTCATTTGGAGTAAGGTCTTGCAGGACAAGACTTCTAATTATGTGGTTTTCTTTTATTTCCTTCCAATAAAATTCAATTGCAAGAGAAGAAACAGCAAAAAAAGTTTTAAGTATTACTAAGAGCCATTTTTTTTTTATTCAGAGCATTCTTTGTACAGAATAAGATACAGGATCCCTATTACTCCTGTGGAAAAAACTTTGATAGACTGAGCAATATCAGAGACAATACAGTAGGATCATATTTATAAAAAATATCCTTTGGGACTATTTTATTCCCTCAGAAATTTTTCACTTTCTCTGCTACAATGTATAACTACTTTTATAATGAATTTGCATTATTAGTTGCCAAAACTAATGTTGAAAGGTAAAAAGCAAAGTGTCTGAAGAAAATGATCCATCTTCTAGGAAGTTTTAAATACTCCTACAACTTAAAAAAAGTCTTAGAAAGTTTGTTCGTTTTTTCTTTTAGAAGATGTACCTCGTATTAATGAAATATTTCCCCATAACAGCAAGACAACGTTTGACAAATTAAATATTCACCCCCGAGTACAAAACTTTTGGTTTATGTGTGCTCTGAAGTATTCCCTTACAAGGAACAAAATCAGCATTTATTATAAAATAGTTAGGGAATATGTACACTAATTTCTAGGCCTATTTCTAGCCTTATTAATTCATACTAAAAAACACAGAGGAAGGTCTTTGTGAAAGTACAACAAAGTACTAATTCAAGAATTTCAATTATTAATTTGAAATGATAATATTAAAATTCAATATACCCATTTTACAACATGCAATTTCAGCTGCTTTCATATGCACAAAGGTACAGGGCAGCTGCATTTAGAACAAGAAGGTTGTAGAAAACCAGTTTGCAAGAAGACATTTTTATTTAAGTGTAAAAATGTAGTAAGGTACATGCATCTAAGTCAGATGCATGGATGATACTTCTTTGGTGAATATAGGCGAATGATTTCTACTGACATTAGTAAGAGTTTGATGGCTAAGACAAAAGGCAGAATGGAACAATGATAGCACCAAAATGAGATTGTGTCGAGCAAAATAGGAATTTTTTAACCAAATATTCAAGGCATTTATAAAAGATACTAGCCAACTGCCTGTCAAGAATGGTGTGCCACCATCTAATGCCCCATGCTGCCACCGTTCTGCCTCTTCAGGAAGGTGGGTGGGAGAGCTGAGGCCAGCGCTGCAGGACCCCCACCCCCTGTCCGGTCCTCGGTGCTGCTTGCAGGGAGCGGGGTGGGGGAGCAGAGACCAGCGCTGCTGGCCCCGGCTCCCACAGCCCCTGTCCAGCCCTCGGCATGGTTTTGGAATTGTGGCAGTGCTCCCACATGCTTGGAGCACTCTGACTGGCTGTTACCATCAACCAATCGGAGCGCAAATAAAGTGTTAGGGACAGACAGACAGACCTAGGCTTTTATAATATTAGAACTGTATTGTACCTGGACAGTTTTAAGATGACTTTAAGAAAAGATGCACACACAAATTTCTGATATGTATGGAGTTAATCACGAAGGAAAATGCAATTTCAAAGTGTGAAGAAAAATATTTTCTAAAACAGACCTTTAAGAACAGAAAAATTTTGCATACAAATGGGGTATGCTAGCCTCATCAAATCATTAATCACCACACCAAAAGGATAGATATACATAACCAGGGCCTGTTTTAAATCCCGGGACCAGCTTGCTAGTACCATGGCCCAAACATGGTGGGGTTCCAGATTTCCATGCCCAAATTGTGGTGTGCCCCCCACCCCATGATTGGCAGAAGGGGCAGGTTTAGGGCTAGGTTTAGTTGCACCAGGCAGGAAAACTGTGGTGCAGGGGGTTGGGGGCACTTGGAGGCTGGCTTGACAGATAGCCCTGGCATTGGGGAAGGGAGGAGAGAAGCTATTTGGTCCTCCACATATGTCCCCTCCCTCCACCCTCAATGCCCCTATTTTCCATGATATGGCTAATTGCTGAGGAAGGCCCCAGCAAGCAGCTATATTCTGGTATTTCATCGCAAATAGCATTTTTTGTGAATACACTTAATTTAATGATTTTCATGAAAAATGCAAAATCACAATTGTACAGAAAATATAATGAGGAAAAAAATGATACAACAAAGGGTCATATTTTCAATGATACAACAAAGGGTCATATTTTCAATGTCTCACTTTCTGTGCTAAAAATATCCATCACAATTTTGTACTACCGTTGTTGGGTTTTTTTTGCATTTGATACATATTCTTCATATGCGTCTGCTTTCTAACCAATGAAACTACACTTTTCATAGCACTAAAAAAAGATCTAGTGAAGTAATGAGAGGATTTACTTTTTTCCGTGACTCTTCTAAAGTAGCAGAAAAGGGTTTTAAGTTTCTCAGGTTTTCTGGGAGACCGTCCTTCAAACAACCTGAATAATAATAATAAAAAAAATAAAAGATATAAAAGCTGTTAAAGAAATGTCAGTGGCACACTAACTTTTAGTAACACCAATCTGATCAGACTTGAAAATAACAGGAATAAATTTCAATTAATAGTTGTTATGCACTTTGATTGAAAACAATTTCAGCTTCATAAAACTCAGGCTGTGAAGAGGGGCAGGATGAAGAGAAGAAAGTCTCCCAAAGAAACCCATTGTGACACTGTAAGCCTGCCACACATCTTTGGTCGAGAATCACATTGGTCTAACACAACTACAATCTGAATTGAAGCAGACAGAACTCAATGAGCCAGTGGGACTTTTCTAGTTTTATGTTCCTATAGTCCTTTTTTTATTTCCAAGTTGAAGTACCAAAGTAGAGAATGGCAAGAAAAGTTTGCACTGTTATTACTCTTAATTTTTTTTTCATTTCAAAATCTTTCATTAATTTAATGTGTATCAAATTCTCAGGATTGACAGCTTTGGAAACTAGAAACTATCCACAGAAGAGGTGTGTACCAAGGAGCAAGAATGAAAGGTCTTCCACATTTTGTTACTTTTGGCTTGAAAATGGTATTTAAAGGTCTGTTTTTGGGGGGGAACTCGACTGGATTGGAATCAGTTACCTAGAAGTAAAAAGCTCCAACTCTAATACTCCAAACTTTCTAAACACCACTCAAAGAACTTATCCAGCTACATGTTGGCAATTCATTTTGGGCTGAAAATAATTTAACTATATTACTCCTTATAAATTTGATTGCATGAGAAAGACACTACTAGCCATACTTCAATATAAAAAAGAAAATTACAGACAATCTCACAAACCCCATTTTAAATTTAACAGGGGTCTACTGACATTCTGAAACTCATTTGTAAAAATCTAAGTATTAAAGGGAAACTTCTGTATGTTTGTCTTTAAGTTAACAGCTTCTTTTAAAATGTTAACTAAAATTTTTTTTTTACTGAATCATCCATCTTCCAGTAACCTGCACTTGTATTGCTTAATTTGGTTTCCTACAAAATGATACAGCACGGTTATTGGTAAGATGTAATGGAATTTGTCTGGAGGGAAAAATAGTTTCCAAAAAGCCCCTGCAATATGCCTCAAGTAATACGTTCACTAAAAGATGTCTGATACAGTAGAAATCCTTGGGGTTTAAATCTATTTTTGAAAACCATTTTTTAAGTGTAGCAAAGTTAACTTAGAAAGAAGTGACAATGTTATTCATCTGTTTCTATATACCACAAAGGCAACTTGACTTTAAAAGCAAAACGCCTTCAGGTGAAGCAGGCTTTGTAGAAAACAAATGGATTACATTTTTTTCATATTAATAAACAACACATAAAAACAACAACAAAAAACCCCAGGCTTACACAAAAACTTATGTGAAGAAGCAATATTAGACGCTGAACAAATTAATATTACCTCTTTTTCAGTTCAGGACATTAGTTAGAAAAAGACAAAAGAAGTCTCTAAACCTATTTTACTGTATAGTCACTTTAAAAAGTAGTTAACTACAGGTGTTAACAAAGTACAGTGCTTACAGAGCCAAAACAGAAATTAAGTAAAATAGGTGCAAATTAAACCAAACTAAATTAGGTCTGAGAGAAAGGTTTTTGTCAGAAAGAAAAAGAGAAAAAGAAAAAATATAAAAAAGGAAAATAACAATTTACTTGTGACATTTTATTTACTGTTTATTTTTAAGTGTACCCTACATGTGGTTAAATTTATACAGAGTTAAAAATACACTCACTTATTGTCTCTTTAAATTAAGCAAGATTTTAGTTTAGATCTTAAATCCTTCTCAATCTCTGCCAAATCTCTAGTGAAAGGCTGTCTATGTAAAAAGACAGCATATGATTTGGTATAATAGGTAGTTTCTGTTCTGGAAAAGACCAAGACTTCAATAGCAAAGACTGGGGAAATTGAGACAAAAATCAAGCACAAAGGTGAAGCAAAGGTGAATTGCTTCTTTCTTTTTTGGTTATTCTAACAGAAGAGCCTTCCCTGGTTAGGAAATTTATGCAAATACATTTTCAAAACAGTACCGTCCTCAACTGTATCATCCCAGCCAAGGTTTTATCTAACCAGGTTTTAAAAACCTCTAAGGATTCCACAACCTCTCTGGGTAACCCATTTCAGTGCTTCACTACCCTCTGAGAGGGTTCTTCCTAACATCCAACCTAAACTTCCCTTGCTGCAACTTGAGATCATTGCTCCTTGTTCTGTCATCTGCCACCACTTAGAAAAGTCTAGCTCCATCCTCTTTGCAACCACCCTTCAGGCAGTTGAAGGCTGCTATTAAAATCCCCCCTCGGTCTTCTCTTCTCCAGACTAAATGGACACATGGCCCAATGCATTCTGATTAGCAATGAGTCTGCTGGAGTGGAGCGGGGAGCTTCAGCCCCATGGCTTGCGTCCCTTGCGTGGAACTCTGGCAGCAGCTCCTAGACTGAAGCCTCTCACTCTAGCACCTTCCGCCTTCCAAGGCATCTGGGAGCTGAAGCTGGAGCTCCACGCATGGAACAGAAGCTTCCCCACCCCAGCAGCGCAGCGTGGCAGACTGCAGCCCTGGGTGCTGCACTAGGCAGAGGGCATAGCAGTAGCAGCTGTCAGACTCAGGGCCCACCGCCACCTCCGAGCTGGCCCTGGAAGCTCCCCTCCCTGCCCTCTTAGGGGCCATGCTGCAGAATAAGCAGGGGCAAAAACTGTTTGCTTTTACGCTTAGTCATTCCACAAGAGCATATCTGGAGAAGCATCGGCAACTTGTTCTTCTTACCCTGCCATATCTTAAGAGGCATCCGCTAACTTGTCTTTCTTACCCTGCCATATCTTAAGAGGCATCCGCTACTTGTTTCTCTCCCGCCCTGCTGACTCATAGTTAGAAAGTCCCAAGTCTTGTAACTATGTTGGCCTAAAGTACACACGCGCTAAAGGAAGATTCCAGTACTCTGTAACAGGATATATAAGTAATGAAGGACCAGCACTTGGGGTCGGCTTTGATCTGAGTCTCATGACTCCAGGCCGACCTGCTTGCAAGCAATAAAGGCTTTGTCTCTGTGGCTCATGGTGTGACTCACTTCTGGGGACCAAATTGGAACTTAGCCTCCAGGAGCTCGAACAGCCCCTTGTGCAACACTGCCATCCTGCAACTGCCGCAGCAAGAGGGAGTGGGGGTGCCTGGCAGACCCGGCTCAGGTCCCTGCTGGTAGGACAGCGAGCGGGGAATGAAACCCCTCTTTGGCCAGATGCCCAACCCCACATGTTCCTGCTCCAACTAGGGAGCAGAGGGACGGCCCCTGCTGGGCTGGAGCCGAGCATCCAGCCCAAAGACCATGCAGGAATGCTGGGGGACTCATTTAAATTAAATCAGGAACTGGTCTGGGATAGACAGTGAATAAGCTGGTTTGAGCCAAATCAGTTAAGTCTGATACTACATTTAATCAGGTTTATCTGAAACTGGTTTCGGTCACTTTAAAACTGGTTTATGTGCCTGAATATCTGTTCTGTTACAGGTTTAAACCAGTTTCTGATCACTTAAACCAGTTAACGTAATGTCTGTCCCTAGCCATGGAGTTTCCTGCTGCACATTTGCAGATGTGTGCCCTAGGTCAGAGCCAGGTGCCTGGGGCTGTCATCCTCCAGGATCTGGCCCCAGAAGTCTCAGTGTGGTAGACGAATTCTGTGGGACACAGGCCCTGGGTGATATCTGTACCTGCCAATCAACTGGATCAGCTGTGCCAGGGCGCATCCCGACACAGCTGATCCCTCAACAAAAATATTTGTTAGTAGCCTAAAAAAATAGGTTGTATGAGGGCACGATGCAAACATTAACCAGGGGTGCACCAATAAAGATTTACTTGGCAGATACCAATAGCTGATGATTAACCAACCATATCAGCCTATGCCAACCCGATAACTGATATTTAGCAACAGTGCAAGGCATTTTAAACTACTGACATAAATAAATCTTTTTTACTTAGAGCTCTGCAAAGCAACTCAAAACATCACATCAAGCAACCCATGGACTAGGAGCTGCCTCCTGTCTGCTCCTGCCCTTGAGGAAGAAGACAATGGTCACCTTATTCCCATACATGTTGTTCTCTTGCCTGTGGCTCCTACCTGCAGCCCCACTGCCCACACAGCCTTTGCTGCTGTCCTGGGCAGGCAGGGCAGATCTTCGCAGAGACTGTGGTGCCAGGCACAGTTAGAGCCCCAAAGCATGTTGCTGCCTCAGTGCTGGCAGGCCCCATGCAGCTGAGCTTCTATGGCCTCCAGGGAGAAACTGCTTTTGCGAAGGCACCCAGTGACCAGCTGAGTGGAATGTCCGTCATGCCGTGCCTTACCCGACCCACACGCAGCCCAATGTCTCCACAGCAGCCCCAGCACTCAGGCCCCTGCTGCAAGTGCTGCATTGTCATGGCAGCAGCTATAGCATCAGAAGCTGGTAACGCTCCTTTTGTTGCTGAGCAGAGCAATTTGACTGCCCCCTGGTGCCCCCTCTCCATCCTTGCCGGGACCTGTAGTTTGCCACAGGCTTGGGCTGATGGCAGTCGCAGACTGAACTACACTTGCCAGGGTGCTCTGGGCACACTATAATTATCAACTACAATGATCAAAAAAAGCTGATAGTTGGTAATGTCATTTCTCCTTTTATCAATGCCAATCTGATAGCCAACCAATATATGGGTGCACCCCTGTTATTAACTGAAATCATTCTTCAGCCCCAAAAGACAAGATCACAAAAAAAAATTCTGAATAGAATGCAGATAATCAACTTACTGATAGGGCAATCCAAATAAAAAAGCATGAATTCAAATTTTAAGAATTCATCCAATAAAGCTCACTGCAAATCAAACACCAAGCACTACAAGACACATTTTAAATTCAAGTAATTGATAAATTACTTGCAACTACATATTGTAAGCCACTTCTAGTCTGTACAAGATATTCTAACAGCTGTACAGCTGCTTCAATTTAGTAGAGAGACAGATGCAAAAAGCTCACAGAGCTGACCATGGAGGTAATGCCAAATTTATCTCTGACCTTCTGATTTCTAAGCAAATGTAGTAGCAACGCTAATCAAATTCCAGACCTTTAAATAGATATTCAGGTATTCTGAGGAACCAAGGAAGAAGCTAAAGAAAAGGTCAGAGATATTTAACACAAGCAAGTAGACTTGTGTGTGCAATACATAAAATATATTTAATTAATATCACCTGCCAAATGTTCTTTCCAACTTAATCTTCAACTGTTTTAACACATTTGTCTTGAATATAAATCCTATACTTGATACATCAAAAATCATATAAAAACCATGTAAGACATTAGTATATTGGAGCATAACAGAACATATGCAATCTGATGAACAATACACACAGGCATGATGATAGGTGTTGGGAGTATTTTACAAAATTTCACTATTAAATGATGGGAAAAAGATCAAATCAGTCTTATTCTAATTTTTTTCCCCTAAAACAGTGATTCTACACTGGAAAATATTAAAATATTATCAAGGTGATTACAAGTTTCCAGTTTTTTTAATTACTTATATATACATTTTCCTGATTTTACAAGTAATGTATATACCCTAGTTGACAGGTGAACAAACAGCAGCACCAATTCAAAATGCACTTATGAATATTGTTTAAGTTATTTCCCAAATGCCTCAACTTGGGCTACATACAGATATTTGGGGAGGTTAGATGGCATTTAAAATAGCCAACCAATCTAAGGTAAGTCAGGATGGGTGGGGAAATCAGGCTCATGAGGGAGGGGAGGCAGGATATGTGGGGAGGGGGGGGGAGTTGGGAGGGCAGGTGGAGTTCACAGGGAGAGGGGTGTGGCTAGGGCCTGGGAGGGTTTGATGGGTTCATGAGGGCTCACAGGATCTGTGAAGGTGTCTTGGGAGATAGGGGGCTCTCTCCCCAGGAACAGGGTCAGTTAGATCGGTCTCACCAGACCTGAGCTAAGTTAGACTGCCTTGGAAGTACACAACTTAGGTCAGATTGGCTATTTTTAGACCAATCTAACTATCCTGAACTTGGTAAAGTTTGCATGTAGAGCCACTTAACAAGTGTCAGGTCTGCAGCTGGACAAACTAGGTTAGATCAAGTGGTCATTTTTAATGAAATCTAACCTCTCCGAATGTCTGTATGCAACCTTGATGCCTGGAATTTAGATTCCTTCCCCACCATTTCTTGGATTTTAAAAATAACTTAGCCAAATCTCTTCTGCACAAAGAGTAAGTACATGAACTGTCCATTATGAACATTCCTCTTACATTTTCAAGAGGAAAGAACACAACTGGTTTCTATAACTGTTTGGCTATAATACAAAACTTTGTATTTACATGGCTATTTAATCACTTTTTCAATTAAAAAAAACAGCAGAAGAATAATACTAATCTACAAGTAGAATATCACTATAATTTACATGCTGACCAACTCTAAGAATTACATGGAACAAGCATCTTAGTTTTCACAGTTATGGAATTTAAAGCTTTAAGTTATTTGACGTAAATCATTATGCTTGTATGTACTAAAGACTGATCTCAACCCCCGTAAGGTATTAAGAGCCTTACCCATTAAGATAGTAAGCACCTTCAATTTTTACTGATGTCAGTGGGAAATACAGACAGCCCACTGCACAAAGCTCCAATGGGGAAAAATTAATGTCCCATTTCACAACATATAACAATTAAGCTAAGATTATTGCAGCTAGATTAAATGTGTGTGTAGAATTATTAGCTTTCTTGTGAAGTTGCTCTTCTCTTGGAAGCATACAGTTTTGCCTATTTTCCTTCTGGAATTCCATGGAAATATAAAAGCTGTCCAAGGTGAACCCATCAAACTGAACAGTTGCTTTCATGTCGTCATGGGAGAAATGTATAAGAGACTTAACAGGATTGGTGGGCATCCTATATTTTCTAGGACTGCAAATAGGCCTGCCCTGCTAACGGTGTCAAATGCTTTGGTTAGATCCATGAAGGCTATATACAATGGTCAATTTTGCTCTCTACACTTTTCTTGAAGTTGATTCAGGGAAAATATCATGTCTATGGTTGATCTTCTAGCCCTGAATCCACACTAAGATTCAGGGTAGAGATGACTCACCAGCTGTTACAGGCACACCCAGATGGCCCTTCCAAAAGCTTTTCCTGCTATACTTAGTAGCAAGATACCTCTGTAGTTGTGGCAGTTGCCCGTATCATCTTTATTTTATACAATGTGATGGTGTCTTGTGGTACCTCATCCTCTTTCCAGCATTTGAGTAGCAGCTGATGAAGATATGGCTTTCTTTCCGCACCTGAGAATTTCTGCTGGGATGCCATCTTTTCCAGGAGCCTTGCCCCTTGATGATGAAAACAATGGCCTTACTTAGCTCTTCTACAGTGGGCTCCACGTACAACTCCAGCACGACCTGTAGAGTTGGTATTTGGTCCATTGATTCGCTGGTGATGTTTCTTTCTTGTGAGTATAGCTCTGAGTAGTGTTCAACCCAACAAGACATCTGCTTCCTTCCATTTGTAATGGCTTCACTGCTGCGTGATTTGAGAAGAGCAACTTTGTTGACAGTAGGGCCTAGAGCTTTCTTCAGACCTTCGTATATGACTTTTAGGTTTCCTGTGTCTAAGGCTTCACAGAGCTTAGTCCAGTACTGATTTGTACAGCATCTGGTTGCTCTCTGTACCTCATTATTTGCACATCGAAGTCTCACTTTGGTGCTGACTGTTGGCTTCTTATTGTGTTCCAGATAGGCTGTGTTCTTGATGCTGATGAGAGGTAATAGTTCTTCTGCATTTTCTTTGAACCAGTCCTTATTGGATGATATCTTTTTCCCCAAATGTAGCTTTAGCTGTTTCATAGATTGCAGTTCTTAATTAAACCTTTTCAAACTTCTGCCTTCTCTCTCAAATATGCTGCGTTCAAAAGCCTTCACAAACTGTTGGCACTTCCTCTGGTTCTTGGTGTCAGTGATAGGAATTCTGCTCCTAGGTTTTGCTCTATGTAGTTCCTCGGCTGTAATCTTCACTTTGCTAATGATCAGGGAGTGGTCAGTGTCAGTCAGCACTGTGGAACATGCAGGTCTTCTGCACTGAAAGTAGGTCTTTCCTCTTAACAATAACAAGGTCTAGTTGGTGCCAGTGGCCTGATCGTGGATGTCACCATGACACTTTGTAGCAATCTTTCCCAGCAAAATATGAATTGTTAATGAACAGTTGGTTTTGGACACAGAATTCAAGAAGCCATTGGCTGTTTTCATTCATTTTGCCGAAGCCAAAATGTTCTAGGCAATCTGGCCATGGGCCGTCTGAACAGACCCTTGCACTGAAGTCTCCAAGAAGAAAATCACTCAGTTGATGGCATTCCTTTGACAACTTGGTGCAGTGTCATAAAATGTATCCTTCTCTTCAGTGTTGATGCATAAGCACTGATGATGTTCACGAAACTGATGGTAGCCTGTAGTTTAAGTGAGATGATGTGCTCTGACTTCCTAATAGGTATTTCTATAAGCTTAACCAACTTGTTACACACAGCAAAACCGACGGCATGCAGATGATTTTCTTCAGTGCTTTTACCTTGTAAAAAAAGGTATAAATGGCCTCTTGGACAGAAACAGCATCTGCAAATCTTGTTTCCTGGAGTGCTGCAATGTCAATGTTGAGTTTGTATAGCCCACGGTCAATCAAGACTGATGTCCGTATGCTGTTTGTGTACTGTAGGTTGTCACAGTCCGTCAAGCTAGGACACATGGACCTGATGTTCTGAGCCATAAAGTTCTTAGTTGCTTGTTTTTGGCAGGTGCGAGGTTTCTGTCTACTTTTGGCTTTTGGTCTAGCCCCATGCAGCCAATGAGGAAGACAGACTGTGGTGGGTCAGCACCTAACTATCTGGGGGCTAACCAGCATTAGGAGGGGTGGTAGCTGACCAGTTCCTTCTACCATCAAAGGTGATCCATGGTGCCCTCTTCTACACCAATCAAGTGACAGCTTATGACCCATAACTGCCACCTTCTGTGTTGGGTCCATGCTGCCAGCAAGGATAGAGCATCCCCACCTGCAACAACCTGGGCAGTTGATATGGAGATACTGCTTTTCCCCTGTATCAGCGTACCCCTCTTGGATTCACTGGTTTGCTCCAAATAAAGGACAGAAGTCAGTACTTTTGGAACCAGCTATGCTGCAGGAGTTGCCAGTACAGAGGAGGTCTTTCATCTGCCTGCCTTTCAAGGCTCCACTCCTAGATTGGTTGCCAGCCATGGCTCAAGAGCCCAATCTGCCCTGTGTGAATACCCTTGGCAAAATCACTGCATGATTATGCTCATCTGGCTTTTGACAGCATTTCCTCCATCAAAGATTCTACTATCCTCCTCAGGCACTCATCCACCTGAAGCCATTGGCACTTCCTGAGGTTGACAGGTTATTTAACCACCATCCAGCACTCAGTGTTGACCAGTACAGGTTGTACTGCTTATGGTCGCAGTGATGGCAGGCTTACAATCCTCAACTGTGACCTAATGTACGTTTAAGTTCTACTGAATACACTTTTGTCTAAAAGTCAGCTCATACGGACTAATGATGATGAAAGCTCTTTTAGTATAAGATTTTCAAATCTACCGACTGAGGATTTTTAAGGTCCAAATTAGAAAAATTCATATGCTAATTTGGGAAGAGAGAGACATCTTTCCTTAATGGGTATGAAGAATAATCAATAAGAATAACCAATCTGGCATTAATTCCAAGGGAAATGCAACTATCTAGTCAGATTTTGTGTATTCTGATCAGGAAACCTCAGAGCAGCCTTATGCAAAAGTGAGACACACTAGGCACTGCAAAAAAAGTAGATAAGGTACTGTAAATTAAGCAAATCCTACCTTTCTACATTAAAACATGCCTTCCATTTTATATAACAGAAAAGTAGTTGAGAGGTTTTGAATTCCCCCAGCATCAAAAGAAATGCACTGTGCTTCAAACGTTTAACCTCACAGACAATTTCTTTTCTTACTTACTGCAAACTATTAATTGTTACAGGTATCAAATAACGTCAGGACACGAACTCAGACAAAATACCACATTGTACAAAGTGTGGTCTTAACTGTAAATTTAACTTTAAATAAAATAGATACTTTTCACTCTGATTTGTATGTGAATATGTAAAAAAAACTGAGCAACAATTACAAATAGTACTCTCTCTTCCTTTAGGTATCAAATTTACTACATGTACACAAAAACTGGGAGGGTGGAGAAACAGATGGGTATCTGCTCTCTAGATTTTTGACCACATTGAGTAAATAATTTGGAACAAAAAAAGCATGTGTGGCTTTTAAAAAAACACATTAATAGTGATATTTTTGAGTCTTGGGTACCTCAGATGTTGAAGTCATCTATGGAAGTGCAGTACTACCAAAAATTAGGCCTTAAATCCTCAGAAAGGCACCCAAAAGTTATGGATGCTTGAAATAGTTGAATGAAATGATATATCTGTGGCCATACAATGAGTTAATAAAAGAACCGTAACTTGAATTCAAACCTCAGTATTCTGTTTTAAACACTGAACCAAGTTGCCTGTACCCCATTCTTTAAATATGCTCTACAAATAATGCTAAAATATAAGGCTTCTCATTTGGTAGTTTGGAATTCAAATGCACATGCCCATTTGAAAGTGGTACAGAACATTAGACACTACTTTATAATTATTTCTATTCCCAGTAAACTTGGTTAGAATTCACAACTGCTATCTTAAACTACTTCAAAGCAATATTTAGTTGTTTGGGATGCAACTGGAAGCACTTTTTATATAAACAACATATATCCCTAATCCCTAAACAAGTTACTGCAAATACACTGGATAATTTACTCCACAGAGAATACTCATTAATGCTGCAAAACTCATATTGTTTATGGTACGAGATAATTGCATTACTACTAAATTAGATTTCTATTCCCTTGAATAAATGTACTGTACAGTTTGTCCATTTCCTTACCTATATTAAGAAATTCCATAAAAGACGCATACATCTTAACTAACACAAGTTTTCTTATTTCCAATTGCTAAGAAAAAATAGATTAAAGATCTTGGTTGACAAGGCTGAAGGAATTAACTTAGTCTACATACTGGCAGTAGAATATTTTATATTGCCACTATTATTGATGTGCACTCTAACAGTTATGTGTTGTGCATACAGTTTTATTTTCCCCGCTAACATTTGCACTAGGAAATCCACTAGGTTTATATTGCTGTGCATGTTATTTTTAAATTTGAAAAGAACTTGAACTTTTATGAGCTGAGCTATTATACAAGGGGAGAGGGAAGGAAGTCATGCCTCTAATGCACTTAGTCTCTTGTAAAAGAGAGACAGGAAAATGAGCAATTGTACCTTAGTTAACAGCAGCTGTCAAACTAGAGTCACAGTCTGGGACCCAATCCAGGTGCAAGAAGGGCAGTGCCAGCATCCCAGAGCCTAATCCTGGTGTAAGAGGGAGCAATCATGGTGAGAAGCAGGCAGTGTTGCTCTTCCCATGGCCCAATCCTTGTGAGAAGGGGGGTGATGCTGGCTTCCTGATGCCCAAATCCCACTATGCAGAAGGTGGGAGGGAGAGGTGCCAGTCCTCTAGGACCCAATCTCAGCACGCAGGGGATGGGAAGGAGCGATACTGGCCACTCCCTGCCCCCACAGGCAACCAATCCTGCCAAGTCAGTCAGAGAAAGGGCGATGCCGGGCCCCAGGGCCCAGTCCAGCCCACGGATGGGCTCCATGGCCATTCATCTGGCCTGTGGGGCCAAAAGGTTGAGCACCACTGGTTTATCCTACAGTGTGACATAAAGGTGAATTTCACATAGCTAAAGAGCAGATGATATTCACTTTTGTTTCAAAGTCCTGTTCTTCCCATTTAAAACACAAAATTGCCATGAAATGAGACCTTAGCTATCAAAAATGTTAATTAAATAAAAGGATGTTCAACAAAACAGAGAAGCAGGCTCCAAGGTAACACAAGTGAAAAAATACATGACTTATTATTCTACAGGTTTTTTTTAAACTACCATTGAACATATGTATATCTAGTCCCTCCCTGATAGGATACAGTAACATATAATAAAACTGGGAATATGAACACTGTATGAAATTAAGCACACCCTAGTAGTAAAATGCTTGCATGCTTGTATTTATTACACAAACAAGCTACAGATTTTATTTCTCAGTCAAAGTTTTGGAAAGAAGAAAAATGTCTTATGTGGATATAACTTAATGAACCTGAGTTTCATTAAGGAATAAGGAATTTGTTATTAAAAAGCATACACAAAAATTGCCACCCTTCACACAGTTACTGTGCTTCATTAAAGGTCTGCACTAGATGAATTTTTGCAGCCCAGAGAAATAAGTATTTCATCCACAGTTATACAGAAGACAAATTATTTTGAAACAGTAATTTTAGAGCTGGATGCAACTGTGGATTATAATGCTGTAGGAAGAATAGGTCTTTCCCAAAAGCCAGCAGGGAAAAAAAAGCTTCTATTTCTTTACAGTGAAGTGGGCTGTTATAGCAGTTGCATAAATTATGATTTCAGGGTCTGTCTAGTACATTTTGCGCATATGTAGCCAGGTAATGAATGCCTGTTTGTATTTCCAAATTTTATAACAAACTGAGGTAAATTCTACCATTGTATCAGAAGAAAACTAATAGCTGAGAAAAAGTCATTCATTTTCTTGTCTTTTCTTGTCTCTTTTCTCCATTGAATAACTGGGAAATGAGGAGAAATTGTGGGAACAATCAGAGATTACTCCATCCTTTCCTTTTTCACACCTTTCATTTCAGAATGACAACAACAGAATACATTAAAAGACTGAGGTAGAAAATGTTACCCTTATGTATCATTTTCTCCACTGCCCATTCATCCACCTCACATTCCTTCAATTGTTTTTTATCATTTTCTCCTCATCTCTTATTACATCAGTCCCTCATACCTCTATCACATTCATTTACCCTTCCTGTCTTATTCTAGGTCAGGTCCGTATTCTTCCATACAAGACACCTTTCCCAAATGCTCATCACAATCGCAAATGAGATACAGAAAAAAATTAGTGATGGTCCAGGCTGGGATAGCAAAAAGATATTAAAAGCAAAATGTAAGATAAAATGTGTTTTGTAAAAATCAACAGGGAAACTGTAAGCCCCAAGAAGAGGAATATTTTTGCATATGTGCAAAAGGGGCAAAGTTCTGCCCAACATATTGGCATTTTGTATGTACATATGCATGTATTTATTTTTGAAAAGGAGGTTCTCAGACAGTTTATGCAGCAGTGATGAAACACTGCAGGAATTTATATGGTCTCAGACTGAAGGGTCAAAGACAGCAAAGAGGAACAGACCAGAATGATGCAGACACTATAGCAAAGATTGTACTCAGATATTCTATCCAATTATCAAAACAGTCATTGTCTGAAACTCTGGTAGGAGGTTACATACCTCATGCAGTCTGCCAAGGACCTAATATTTTAAACGGTTTAAAAATATAATCTCTTTGGATAGCCATTAGCATTATATTGCTCTGCTTTTACTGTGTAACTTTCAGAGAAAAGGAAAGGACATATATTCAATTTGGCAGTTTAACATCCAATTCAAAATGTTCTTCTACTCTTGACACTGATTTACCTCCTTGATTTATATTATGCTTTTAAGTAATGAAAATTTTGGCTTTGCCTCTCACATTTTCCCACAGTTTAAATTCCATGACAAAATATTATAAATAAGGGCAAACCTAAACAATTCCATGTGAGGAGATTTGGTTGCTAATCCTGAGAGCTTTCTTGCACCAGTTTTAATATAAATCCCATTAAATGAACAGATTTCTGCTTTTACATTGATCGATGTCTAAGATTTCAAAATCTGATGGCTTCTTAAAGGACGTGCCTTATGTCCCACCACAATCCTCTTGTGCTCTTGTCCAGTAACCTTACCTTGAAATCAGTATGCTAAGAGCAATCAGCTTGGATGTCTGCATATGTGCATGTGAGTGTTCACATGCATATGCACAATAACTTGGGTACCACAATCTGTATAACTGTCTTGTCTAAACTCAGAATTCTATCAATATAACTTTTAAGTTGTGATATTAAACCAGTTCAGTTTACCTGCATCACAAGAAGGTGAGTGCCACTTGATTTAAGCCAGACTGACTTTAATTTTCACTCAAGTCAATTAGGAACACAAACTGAGCTGAAAGAAGCCACTCTTATAAGAAAGACCACTCTGGTTGGATGCTGTCTTAATTAAAACAGTGCAAGCATGCATGTAGAACAGGGTAAGTCTACCTTATCAACCATTACATTTTTGTCTGCAAGATTGTTTTTTTATTCCTCAGTGATAACCTGATTACATCACTACTTCCTGTTCCCCCCCACATTATAATTTTAGAAAATAAACCTAACTACTGAATTAAGGATAATGGGCTCCTAATGATGTGAAAGGAAAACAGGCATCTTCCCTAAACGACAAAAAAATAAATTCTCTGAAGAGCCATCTGCTCCATTTATTCCAGAACACCATACCTGTTGAAGTTAATGTCTGGATAACTAGAATACTCAGACTTCATCTTGGCATTGCGACGTGGAAATGTGCAGAAAAAAGCGTTGGCTAGAAAGCTAGCAATCTGCTCCTGTGACATTGTGATGGAGTGATTCATCTTTTGTTTCAGTAGAGGTATTGGCTACCAGAAGAGAACACAAAAATGAGAGAGAGAAATAGAGAGAGAGAGAGAGAAAGAAAAATAATTAGTTTAGCAATTCAAAAACAGGAGTACCAAATCACATTTGTTAAATTAGAGCCGGAGTAAATTAGGGCCATTTGTAGGTCCTTAAATCAGCATTTGTAATTAGAGTCAAGAGCTGTTTATCGAAGATGATTTGGAAAAGGTTTGTTTGATAAATTGCAGATTTCTAATCAATATAATAAAAGGAACAAAGAACAGCTTATCAGAGAAAAACAGATGAAAATAAGTGGAACGTAGCAATTCCTGGGCAATCTTAAAATCGAAGTAAAAATAAGAAAAAGCCACACATATATACACACAGACATACATACTCATACTCTCTGGATGCATGTCTCATTTGAGTATGGACACTTCTCCATACAACAATATGTGGACCAGTTGCATTTTGCTAGGTTACTGAGGGTGCACTCTGCAAGCTAGAACAAAGATGGCTAGTCCTAAATATGTAACTCCATGAAGACAGTTGCGGGGAGGGTGGAAGAAAGGTGGTTTTAATCTCTGGCTATACAGGTATTTTGTTACTAACAAATGTTTTGTGCTTGGCCCCTTGGGGGCAGGAGCACGCTGTTGTACTTTCATCTTCTGTTTTTAACTTTTTTTTTAAACTAAAGGTTTAAAAAGTCAAGTCTCTTTCACTTGAGCAGCTGTATTCTGGAGTCAGGATATAAAACAGTCTAAAAACTTAGATAAAAAGAACAATGCTCTTTTTACAGATGAAAAGTAAGAGGCAGATGGTATATACAAGCCACCTTTAAGCATAAATATGACTTTTTCCATTTTAAGCAATTAGGCAATGTAAATATACTTTAAATAAAAGAGGACTTGATAATAGCAAATATTATTATTAAGAAACTGATCATAAAATAAATGTGCAATCAGAAGTTGTCTTCCTTTTTGTTACCACCTATAGAACTCATCTAGTTCATAAACAGTCCTTCTATTCCACAGACAATCCAAGTCAAGTTGAATGGGGAAGAAGGCTGGCATGGGATTTAGTTTATTTTCTTTTCTCTTTTCTTTAAATCACTGATAAAATTCTGAAAACTCATTATACAGACTGTACAGATAATAGTCTAAGGGCAACCAGAGAATTATAGCACATGAAGTGCACTATAAAAGCAGAGAAGAGGTGTAAGACAAGATCAGAAATTAAATGCACTGACAGAAATAAACTGAGACAGTTGTATAAAGCCTATTTACAACAATAAATAGTAGCAACCTGTATGATAAAATGAATTTTTTTGTTGATGGCATTTTCTGCCATAGGCTCCACCTTAATCTCATTCCATGCAGGAACTAAAGTTTGAAGAATTCCTTCCCCCAAAGAATTTGCAACTCTCTATAAACTGACATTATAAAAACCATGGCACAGTAATCAAGGATTGAGGGTTACAGAAGAAAAGAGCTGGCTGGAGTGGAATAACCTATCTAAAGAAGAAAAAAATAAACCAAATGCACTTCTATAAGACCAAAATAGCAAACAAAATATCAGGCATAAAAAAGTGAAAGTTGGGCACCATTTCCAAGTTATCCAAGGGGAAAAAAAGCATAGCATGTCTTAACTAAAGCTTCAACTAAAGCCTGATCCTTATTCTGAAGGAGCATTTCTCTATCAGAATTTTTGTGGCACCTAAAGACAGTTCATCATCCTAATCTGATCGCTAAAGCTATATTGCTTTTAGATTTACTGGAGTAATGTTAGTAAATGAACAAATAATGTTTTGCAAAGTTTTCTGCTCATAGTTTTGCATAGTGGGAAGGACATTATTTAGCCAGGACACAATTTTTAAAAGATACCACAGAGCTGTCATCAAGAGATTAACATGAGTTACACATTCTGAAGAATCTTCAGCACTTGGGTTATATAAGCAATCATAAATCACATCTTTTTATAACACACTACAAAATCCAGAGAAAACATCACATAGCAAGCATTTCCAACTTATAATAAATATTACTTTTTCCCAAGCAGCAACAAATTTAATGGAAACATCTCTGAAAAGGAGTACCTTCTCCCCTCCTGTTCCTTGCAAAAGGCAGTCTCTCTCAGGTAAGTGAAGAAGCTGGTCTTAACCCCAGCTAGTAGACAAATGGGACAACTACTCCACCAGTATGGTTATAAGAACTTGAGGGCTGAATTACTTCAGGTTAATGGAAAAGAAGGGAACCAGTACAAGGCATATTGAAAGAGATGGCAGAAGTGAAAGGAAGATTTACATTAACTTCCCACTCCCTAAACTTGGCAACAAGACATTTCAACAAGCAGGGGGAAGTCTAAGAGTGGAGGAACGTAGCCATTTTTTATAGGAAGCTACTTTCTCCTTAAAACAAACTGCAAAACCAACATCCAGTTTGAACAGACCAATTGGAGGTTTACAGAAAGACCAAGGTTTATTAGAACAGCATTTATATAAAATTACACTTTTTTTTTTTTTTTTTTTTTACTTCTCATGTTATTCCATGTTCCATATTTTATTGTTAAATTTAGTGCCACTTAAAAATATATTCGCTGCTGGAAACATCTTTATTTCTCCTTTGTTTTAATAATTCCATAACTTCCTCTCCTGCCTCAAGCTTTGTGTTTAACCTCTTTTGAGTGTACATTTCCTTCCTTTAATTAAAATCTCAGCTCCTGTCCTCATGAGCTTTGCCCCACCATATTTTCCTTTCCATCCACTGAATGCATCAGTATTTTAATACCTAATGCTGATGCTTAGAGTGCATGCTGTTATCAGGCCTCTTAAGTATTGCCTCTGGCTGTCTACAAATGCTTTATCCTTATCTGTGCTTTCAATGTTTGTTTCCTGACAATAAGAATGAAAAATGGACCTTTTCCACCAAAACAAAAGCCTAGATTCTGCAGAAGTGAGTGTGCCACATGGTTTACAACAACCAACCAACAATGTGCATCAAGAGTACTGAACAGGAACACTTCTGGTAACAATTAACACACTAATTTAGAACAACAAACCAGTACTAACTACAATATGCTCCAGCAATACTAACCCTTTTCAAGACATTTGTCATAAACAATAAACTGGCAGAACTAAAAAGTATTAGATTAATAGTATTAAAAATATCAGTTTATATAACACAAAAGAAAGACATCCTCCATTCTGCAGGAAGAATTTCTACTAAAATATTAGAAGATTAATATTCTCTCCATTAAAAGCTTGGGTATCTTAGGTTAGTTTTTAAGCAGACCATGAGGAAAAAACACATTTCTACTGCCCTTCTGTTTCTGTTGGTTGAGGGGAGGGGGAGAGTATACTAATTTTTTGGCAGGCCTGCATTAAAATTAGGAAACTAAAGTGGCCTTCACATATAATTTTATAATTTGACTTTAGAAGAAAATGTGCGTTGTTCAATTCTATATTTTCATTAGAACAAAAACAATTATTTGCCGGCACATCAGATTGACTTACTGCAACTTGTAGATTTCAGGAACTGAAGTGAAACTAACAGACTATTATTTTGGGATTGTTTAGTCAGGGATGATCCTACCTTGAGCAGAGGACTGGACTTTCAGCCCTACTTTCCTATAAGCCTATTTTTTAATTTTAGATGATTTAACAAAAACAAACAAAACAAAACAAAATACCTTTAAACTGTGCATCAAGAGAAGCCTGTACAAATTTCCTTCACTGGGTTTCTTCCATAATACTAACGGATTTATTTAACAACACTATTATAGCTACAGCAACATAACAAAACACTGCAGGGTTGTTTTTTCTTTTTAACAGACTAATAGCTACTGTAGTAAGTGAGCTGAGTCACTGCATTTTAGGACTTTTACTTCTGAAGATAAATTTCTTTCATGTAAAACTGCTTCAGTAACTAGAATTATTGTATATTCAGTCCTAGGAGACAAATAATAAGTTAAAATATGAAACAGTTCTTTCCTGTTCTGTACAAAAGCCCTATTTTGAAAAACTTAAAAAAATAAGTCCAGATGCTGGTGCTCACAAAATCATGCAAATTCATACTTGCACAAGTCGTCTTTAGTCACCTGAGCAGTCATAATGACTTCAGTAGAAGTAAATCATAACACAGCTTTATATGAGCCAGCAAATGTATGCAGGTTTGGATGCTATTACAATAAAATAAAAAGTTAAAGTTTATTAAGAACAGTATATTCACAGATATTGTAGAAATACAAATATGATCAAGTATTTTACTTAGTAAAAATGCCTTAGGAGAATATTGCTATGATTAAAAATAGTTCTAAAGATGGTTTCAATCAAAGCCAGAGGAACTTAAATCCATTAAAATGTTTTAAAACAACAGGAGTTCTCAAAATATAAACACTTCATGCTCATCAGTAAGAGTAACATGCTATTCCAGCATATATAGAATTTTGATAAATGGTACAGAAATGGGACAGTGAATTTTCAAACTTTTTTATATCATTATGGATGTGTATTGTCCTCTTTATTCCTTAAATCTCAGCTAGATGTAGAACAACCACTAAAGCCTTTAATAAGAAACATAACAGGGCCCTCGCACTCTGACCCCAGAGAGAAAGGTGGTTAGCTATGTTAGTCTCGAGTCAGGCACAGGGCAGAGATATGCACTTTACAGACTAGTTAAATACGATGCACATAAATATGTTTTTCGCAGCATACCTAAATATATCTTATTTAGTTAGTTTTTACTGCCTTCACTCGGACTCCAGCCATTACTTATAGTTTATAGAGAATTAACCTGACACAGGTGATTTCCCTAGATCTGTTTACTTACCTGGGTGCAGATAGTAGGGAGACAGAGTGCTAGTTTCACCATATCAGGCAGGATGGACTGGAACAAATGCTGAGCTTCTGCATCTTCAAGCACCTATCAAATGAAATAGATGTGTTTTGCACCAGAAATGTGATTACATGATTAAAGGTTGGCAGGTTCAATTTTCACAAGGGAGTGGTAGGGACCAGGAGAGAAAAGATGGAATAAATTAAGACTAATATTATTGTGTTTAATCTTCTTTCTGTTTCTACAGCATCTTTCATCAGAGGACTTCAGTTAACTTTACAAACATAGAATAGAGTCTCATACAGACATTTAGTTTCATCTGGGAGAGTTGCTGGTCTCCCAGGGAAATCACAAGCTTACAGATGTTCAGGCTTTTTCTCCTACGGTAAAAATGGCCACTGTAGGTGAAAAATAACCTGGGAACAACCAGGGTTAAATCACACCCAGAAGAGTTTCTCCTGAAAGAGAGAATGTACATGCTGTGGCTTTTCTCAGAAGAGAACACAGTTCTCCAGCACCCCCTTCTCCCTGGCCAAAGAGAGACAGTATGTCATTTGCTGAACTCTCCTGCTCCAGCAAGGAGCAAAACATGCATCCTTCACAATCCCCACATTCTGCTGTAGGGAAACACAGGCTGACCATGGGCAATCTGGGTCAGCCAATCAAAGATGCCCTATGCAATGATGTCATGTGTTGACAGGCTGACTAAGGTAGCCCTTAGAGCAGCAGTTCCTAATCTGTGGTACAGGTACCACCAGTGGTACACAGACAATCTGTTAGTGGTACGTATTAACAGATTTATTATAATTACTAATTATTATATAATTATAATTACTTTATATGACAAAAATTTGCTGGTGGTACTTAAAGTTTTATCATTTTAAATAGGTGGTGTGCAATCTGTCAGAGTTTGGGAACCACTGCCTTAGAGTGCACAGATGTGTGCCCAGCCCCTTCCCCTTCCCCCAATCTGCAGTGTCAGTGCTGCACGCTCTCCACATTTAGGACCTTAGCATTCAAATGTTTGTACATATAGCCATGAGTAAGTTTCTCTATTGGAGAACAAACCTGGAAAAATTCTCCCAGATTATCTGAATGTATATATACAACCTAATAAGTCTTACCATATCCCCTAAGGTTCAGAGCAGGTAACTGTTATCCCCTGTGATAGAGAGAGACCAACAGCAAAAGCACAGAAAAAATTCAGGAAAATCTCTGGGACCTTTACTGACAATCACAAGGCAGACCCTCAACTGGCAGAAATCAGTATAATGCTACTGAGGTCAACGGAACTTCACTTAGGTACACCAGCTTAAAGATCTGTTCCATAATCTCTAAAGACAAAGAGGCAGGTCTGAATGTGTGTGATGGGTATTCTCCTCCTGTTTATGCCCAGTTCTTTCCTTTTCTACATTACCTTCCTTTTCTACTTTCTTTGCAATTTGATGCCACTTCATCCATGCATGTTTTTATCTAATTTGAAAATGTACAGAAGGATTCTGAAGAGCAAAATAGATTGTCTTCTTCCAAGAGGTGACTGATCAAAACACTGAAGTCCTAAAAAAATTACAGATATACTCTATATATCTGAAGCTCATATCAGTTTAAAACAGTGGGAATCTTTTCAAAATACTATTCACAACAAACTATTACAGCTGATAATAGACTTGACAAAGAAAACTGATCAGTATTTGTAATTTTATTTCTGAACCTTTATTACTAAAGTGAAAAGGAGGAAAAGAAAAGAAATCTTTTAAATCATATTCAATGCCTTATATGTTTGAAGTATTCACCAGATGATTTTACTATACATTGTATCTCTGTAAAATACTACAAATAAGAGCAGCTCTTGCAAAGAGGAACTGGTGGTTTCCCTTCTTCCACAATATGCTGCTTCGGTTCTTTAATTCTGTCAGTTTTATGATTTTCTTAAGGCTATTGCCTTCAACTTTTGCCAAATTATTTCTATAACCCCATGAATTCAGAGTTTCCCTTTTATTCCCTCCTTTCAAAATATATGAAGGACCAAATAAAAAATGCTTATGAAGTTAAAAAAAAGTTAAGGAACAAGAAACATGTGAAAGAAAGAAGAATTATTCAGTCTTAATACCTACACAGTTCAGCTCAGCTTGTTATTTATACTGCCCATGGACAAAAGCATAAAATTAAGTTTTTATTTAGCAACTTTAGTTAAAAATTTAGCTCTGTTCATAAACAGCAAGTCTGCAAAATCTGAAGACGATTTCACCACAGAGGAGCAACAGAACCCAAGCTACACACCTTTCAACAATAAAATTTAAATCCATGGTAAAGAAACGTAAACCTTTAAACAAAAAGTTGAATAAGGCATCTACTTCACTGCAGCAGCTACTGGCTGAGTGTACATTTCCATTTTTGTAGAGTAACAGATACTGAAAATAACTTAAATCATCTTCAATTTTAGCAGGAAACTTTGGCTTGTTCTTCATCAACATATTTTGGTCACTCACAAGTAATAAAATTAAGAAGTGTTGGAAGAACTGAATTTGAAACTTATATATTCATTTAATTCTATATATTGAAGTCTATTCAAAAGATGACATTTAGCCTTAAGTGTCTACCAGGCTGTCAACTTCTGATATTCTCTCCCCTTTGGGCAAAACTTTCTGTCTTTTAAAATTGACATATAAATAGTGGTTGGCATGCTTTGCTGACTGCCACAAACTATACAATATCACTTATCTGGTGACACATTATGGCACCACACTTTGTCACAGCTGTCAACACTTCAACCTTTTCCTTATGCTCCTTTAGAAACAATATAATGAGAGCATAAGACCTGTCCTTCTCACACCAGAACCAAAGTCAGCTAGTTCACAACTCAGGCCTGATGCAGAATACATAATAAAATGAACATACATTTTAAAATCTGATATTGTTTCTCTCTTCCTTTCCTCTTCCCATTCACTAACAGAACTATACCTTCCTTTGTCTTTCCCCCACCTACCTGTAATATTTATTACAAGCCCTCCCTCATATATCTAGGTCTAAACTAAAGTGCCAAACTGGCATCTATTTGTAGCTGGAAGCATTCTTCCTGAACTTCAGAGAATTACCCCTATGCATAAACTTAAGCATGTGCATAAATGCTGGCAGGACTGGAGCTTAAACCATACTTTGGTGAACATTAATGGACTTTCTTTTTTTGAGATGAGTAAGGGCAACCAATTTTGGATGCTAAATTCACATGCTTTCCACGAATCTTCCCATCTTACACTACCATCTCTAGGAATCATCATTGCTTTAAATCCTCCCTTTTTTAGGGCAGAGTTGCCTAATACTTACAGTCATTTCCAAGGTGGCTGCACAACACTTCAGCTAGCAAAGGAAAGAAAGAGAGTAGAATAAAAAGATGTCACCTAAAAGCTGTCCAATGGAAACAAGCTGAAATGGTGATTTCACTCCCAGAGCGCACACTTAACTGTGACACTGTAGGCCCTCAGCTTCAGGTTCCAATAATTCTCTGGGCCATCAGCACAGTTCCATTGTTGAGGTGACATCCTTCTAGGCAAGTCAGTAATAACTTCACAGGTCTTATGGTCCAAAGGTCTTCTATTTTAGTTATTAATGCATATCTTCTGTTCCCTCATTTTCATCCTATTTCTAGCCTTTCCTTCCCTGGCTTAGCTGCCAGCTGTATGCGGTTCTATCTTCCTATCTATGCGACTGAAAGGTCATTCATCCCTTGTGGAGTGGAAGTATAAAAGGAACCAAAACCCACTTACTTTGATTTCCCAGGACCAGGGAACTGCAGAAGAAACTGGACAGTCTTTCACTCACTTCCATAAATCACAACCTTTACTGAACTGCACTGCTTCTACTGAATATCCCACCATCTGTCACAGGCAGAATCTAATAGGGCCTAGCAACAGCAGAAAGGAGTGTGGGATGCCTAGTCACAATGCTGAGCACATAATGAAGGCAATATGTCCCCGCCCACAATGCAATACCTTGCACTGAAATAAAAACAAGCTATTAATTCAGATATTATGTACTAGTTAATACAGAGCAGCTACAAAGATCTTTGAACGTCTTGTGTAGACAACCCTTTATTGATTCAGGAAGGTACCTTTTAAAATCTCTTGTTCTATTATACATTTGTACTTTGCAGCATCTTCCTGGAAACTGGATTTGAAAATAAATGCATGGACAATCATATTACAGAATTAAAAGGGGTCAGGAACGTCACATAAGCTGATCCATGGCTACTGTCTGTGTGTCCATCTCTAGTCCATAGGAAGTGAAAGCAGTAACTTGGCCATGATTCATTGAGTGGTAAACTATTCATATTTAGCTTTCCACTTATCATGGGCTAAGTGCAGAAAAATATGGTCAGCTGGCACAAAGCAGCCAGCATATGGTACATCCATCTTCTTTTAACTTCTCTATGTTTGGTTCATTTGTTCATGTCCTCAATTGCACAAATGGGCAAAATCAACACTACTTTTATCACTGAAAGCTTTGGAAAATATTTTAAAGTAGGTTTTTAATTCTCAGGAAAGGTCTAGGAAACCTTTTTTATTATTATTATTAATATCTACTGCTATTTGCCAAAGAATTCACTTGGTGATTTCATCAAGGTTTGCACTTGAGTGGTTGATTAAATGAACATGACTTAGAGATGCAAATATCTCAGTGAGCTGTAGCAAAGGTAAGAGCTCCTGACCAAGCAGATCTGACCTGCAATTTAGCAAAATGAACATTTATATTGCAGTAAAAGAGGCTTGACAAAACACTGCCATAAGTAATAGCCTCTTGTCACTATTAACCGGTCCTCCAAATATAATGAATAAGTGTGTCTGACAGTCCTAATGAGAGGAGGCTGAGGTAGCATAGGGTGGTAGCGATGGTAGGGAGTTTAAATCTAAACCTGACAGCCCATCAAACCAAACAAACTAAACATACAAAACATGAATTTGGACAGCTCTATCCATCACATAAGAAGGCAGGATAATCAAGCCAAAAAAGGCAAACGGCATGCAAAGACAGCAACAGCTTAGCATTTTCTACCTGTTTGTTTTTATTTCCCCATATTAACTTGCTGTGACAGGATACTGATTGACTAAAGTGCATTTCAGTGACAAAATGAATGCTTACTTCAGACCTGATGCAATTTGTGTTTCCAAATTATAATGTATTTTTGGCTATTTTATCAATTTCCTCTCAGACTAGAGTAGGATTTTCTCAAAAAAACACTTCCTTTTTGTAAGTATCTTGACTCATATTTGGAATTGGTCTCCAAGCCAATAGTTAGTGTGATGGCCTGCCTCTCCAGCTAGCTAGTTTCACTAATTATTGTAGCAGTGGATTATTGCTGATTTTGTGCAACATATCAACTGCATTCAAATTAAGGGATTTTGTTATATTTAAAGTTTAAGAGCAGGCCAATACTTGCATCTCTGAAATGTTTCAAGTCTTAGCATAGAATAATAGGCTGAAATAATTCTAACAACTAATAAGATCCAAAGAAAGTTTATTTCTGGATTGAATCTCTCTAGTAAAAATGAAGTACACACTTTCAGTAGCCTTTCCAAAGGAAATAAGCATCAATTAAATTTGGGTAACTGAGAAACGATGTGGTTCCAGAAAGAGAAAAAATAAATGCAATAGATACTATCCTCACTTTCACAAGGGAAAATGACTGACTGTCCATTTGAGCATGAAATCGCATTGATAAAATGTAGGTAATTTTTGTGGACATCATAGGTATAATGACAAGTGGGGGAAAGCAAGACATCCATATATATCTTTGCTATTCACAGGGAAGAGGCTATAAGCTTTTATGTTAATTTGCATTTTTTTTCTTGAATAAGATCACTGTCTTCTCCCGCTCGTAAGCATATAAAATACTGCTTCTCCTTCATCACTTTGACCACATCTTCTCTCCTTTCATCTTCTTTTCCTACCACTAAAATTGTGATGTGTTAACTTCAAAGGCCCTTCAAGATGTTTACTTCGGTCTCCCTTTGGTCGATGATGTCCACTTTCATTGCCTACATGTTAAAGTTTTCCAGTGAGCGCTTTCAGGCTATCATCTGCACTAACTTTCCTGCTTCAGAGATGCTCCTTGTAAACATGAAAGACACTACCTCATTGTCCTTCAAACCTCGCCAAAACTTCCTTCGAAGTAACAATTTAAAAAACAAACACTTGGTAATATTTAAGTACTGGTAGCCTGTAACCATTCAGTTTCCCACATTACCTGTTTCCTTCAGTTCCCACATTTGTCCGTCTCTACCTGCTGTTCCCCCGTCCCACCCACAGCTTGCTAAATGTTGGTGACAGGGACCATCTCTTAGTTGTGGTACAGCTTCTAATATAATAGGCTTCTAGTTTGTGACTATATTGCAATAATCACCTCAGAGATTTGAATCCAAAGAATGTTTAAAAACTTTACCAGGAAGAGATGCAGCCTCATAGTCAGTCAGTCTGGACCACCCAATCTTTCCAAATGTTGGAATAAAAATACTTCAGAACACTGTGGAATCCTTATAAGCTTACTGACAGGGAGATTATTTGGAATAGGTAGAAAACAGATGAATTCAAATAACTTTCTTGCCCTACTGGTAATGAAACCAATTCCAAATTCCAAATTAATCTAATATACTCAGAAGACAGTTTCATGACATTCTTTACAAACTGTTTTAAATCAAACTTGCTAGTATCTCTTAGTCATTGCTTCTGGACTGGAAAAAGACTGATTCTACTCTGACTGAATTGTGACGTACCAACCTCTGTATCAACCACTGACATAGATATTAGGGTTCAATTCACTGATAAGAGCACATTTTCCTTGCATCTAGAAAACTAGCTGTTAATCACTACTTTTATCCAAAATACTTTAAACAAGGAGGCTTGGATCCTGGCAAGAGAAAATTATAACTATTTAGGCTTTGGTTGGTTTTTTTTAGAGGAGTTAATGAATTTGCAACACTGGAACATAACTGTCAGGCAAAGAATAAACTCCCTCATTTAGTTACCTCACAAAATTAATTCAGTAGAAAATATACCCAGCTGTCAAACCCATCCCATTTCTCAGACACTTGTCTGACTGGAAACCAGAGGAAAGACAAAGTAATCTTCAGAGGGAGGAAAAAAAATCACAACACTGGATTATGCAGAAAAGAGCCTTATTTGAGGGGAAAAAAGTGTTTCTGACATTTATCAAAACCACAAATTGACATTTTGAAAAGAAAAAGGAAGACAGCTTACAAGACATAGGTTAATTTATTTTTGTTTAAATTTTTGAAGGCTTGTATGCATCTGCCAATCCAACCTTGGAATGATCTCTCAGGTACATCACCTCTAAGGACTCCAGCTTCATTGTTAAAGGTTTTCAAAATGTTAGAGTCTAATGTTTTAAGAGAAATTATAAAAACAGAATTTAATTAAGTTTTTTACTTCATTTTAAAACGCTTTTTAAAGCAAATTTAAAATTTGAACACAACTGGAAATCTAACATTTTCTTCATGAGAAGAAATAGGATTGTGATTTAACACCAGGGTCTGGACATGGATACTACCTGTAATTCAACCAAGGGACTCTTCTGTCATTATAAGCAAACAGTGGAGCTCAACTATTTTCTGAGCTTAAACACACAGAGCCTTAAGAGCAAAGGCCAAGTAATTATGTTTTCTATGTAATTATGTACAACTGCTGGTGGGCACAAGATTGAAAGCCTGGAGCCTGAAATAATATTAACCACAGCAGAATTAAAAACAGTCAGCAACAGCAACAAAACTTCCCCATTAAGCAATATACTCCAGCCCTTACAAGGGGAAAACATCTTTAGGAGTGAAAGTAGTTCAGATTTGCTTGCTAAGGTAAAACAAAAGGTACATGTATTTAAATAAAAGCATCACTGTGGTAGCAGTTTTTTACACGTCTAAGAAAAACTAGATTTAAATTACCCCAGTTAGATGGTAAAGGCTATGAAAGAGACACTGGATATTAAAAAAAATTCCAGTCACTTTTGCCCTGGGTCATTTCTAACAAGTAGCCTTGTATGAAAAACTCCAGAAGTCATAGCAACTCCCCTCAAAAGGGAAAGATTATTTTGTTTTTCTGTTACATTTTAAAAGTCTGGTTCTACTACACAAAAAGTGGCTAACATGGCAGAGAAGGAATCCATGCTCACTCCATTTCAACAACATCCAGACAAACTTTTATTCCCAACTACCAGCATTGTGGAACTAGCATGCAGTCTTCCCTAAACAGTGTCTCCAGGAATTACAGCTCTGTAGGCCAAATCAGAGCATTTGTTACACATATGCAAATCCATCAAGTTATTCCTTAATTATACCTCTACAAAATAACTGATTTCAATATGAAGTCAATCCTTAGCAAGCAATACTGTTCCTATGAAACTGTGGCCCCTGCCACCCATTCATTTAAAAATGCCAACAGCTGCGCCTCCTGCCATGCCACACATACATGGGAGGTGGCAGGATTTGGGGATCAAGGATCAGATCCCAATCATGCCCTTTCCACTTGCCAGTGCTGGTAAAGCCTGCAATCATGAGCGTGCACTAGCAAGTTGAAAGTCAAGTCCCTCCTACCCAGTGTGCCCCAGAGCCATCCCAGGACCAATAATTAGCTGGTTGTCAGCTCTGATCCCAGGACATCACTGGGGCTGGCTCACGAGCCTGGAGTACCCCCTGCCAACAATAAGTGAATTGTTCACCCTGGTCTGAGAGAGCACTGGGGTTGGTTTGAAACCCTGAGCTGTCCTTGGGCTGGGGCCAACAGTCAGTACCTGCCCAGGGACTGCCCCAGACATGCCATAAATTCAATTTAAGGTGCCATCCAAAGTAGCTATTAAATATATTATGTGGGACGTGTCTGTTAGGGATATAAATATCATTTTTAAAATATTTGTTTAACTTTCTCTAATTATATCAGTTAAACAATTAACCAATAACACAGCAGCTCAGACAACTGCTCCCAGACTCCTGGAGCCCTTGGGCAGGTGGGGGGGAAGGTGGGGGCAAGCCCAGCCAGACAACACAGCTCTGACCTGGGTGGGAGGAAGATCCGTGTACCAGCAGCTAACTGTTTAATTGATGACTAATCATTAGGTTGCTGGCTATGGGTACCCCTCACCCCTCCTTCTTCACCCTCCTGTTCTCCTCCCTGTCCTGCTGCCTTCTGATTCCTGTTGTGGCACCATGCAGCTTCCCTGCCAGACTACGACCACCCAGCGCTCAAGGATAACCAGTAAGCTAACCTGTCATCACTGCACCTCGGTTAAATGATTAGAAGTTTAACCTTTCACATCTTTTTATATAGCTAGGACAATGACACATACAAAACATTGGTTAACAGTAGTGCCTTTTTTTGGAGTCAGTTTTTAGACTGTACATCACTTCAAAGTTTTCACCTTCCAAGTTTTTCACAGTCACAACTGTTCCTGCTTCCCCAGTTATCAGGTGTCAAAGGAGGAAAGAAGGGTGCTGTGATGAAGTCTGTCCATAGTAATTCTCTCTTACAAAATATGCTCTGCAATTTAGATTTAAAACGCTTCTTTCCATACAACCCAAAGCATATAAGATTTAAATCTATAATTATAAGTCCACATCTCTTACAAGTGGATTGTCTATTCCACCTCAACCTCTTCAAGGCAAATCTGTATCTAAGTTATACTCTTCACTGTAGTGCCTGCAGTGCACATCTATATACACTGATAAAAGATACAAAAATACAAGGGGGAAACCTACAGGAAAAATACTGAATTACAGATAACATTTTACTTCAAGATGTTTAGCCTGGTATTTTAAATCTGTACATTTCAGATTAATATACACTTGCAGTATCTGAAGTATATTTTCCCCTCCCCTCCAGATCTTCATGATAGTAAGTTTTACTTTTTGTATGGGGAGATGAACTCCTTTGTGCTATTCTGAAACAAAAACCTGTCACTGAACAGTCACAACAGCATTTCAGTTTATTTTTTTTAATCTGATATTTAAAAAAATGTTTACATCTGGACTAAAATAAAATCCAGCACAGAACAATGGACAGATTATTCTCAGGCCTCAGGACATTTTATTTCTTGCTTAAAACCCTGTATTGGTAGTGCTGAGCTCCTACAACAATGCTTACTTCTGCTAGTACTGTCCAGCCAATTATAAATGATTTATCAAAAAACCAGTCATCAGTACAGCAAAAAAGTACTTTAGGTCTTCCTTTATTCAGGTTTCATTGATTACAGCAATTTTTTTTGAGACAGTTGGTTCAAATAATAAATATATCACATACTATTTCAGTGTTTCCTACATAAGGTCTGTAGGGAGACAAAAAAAAAAAAAGGAAAGCATAAGCCATATGTAAACAACTTGTCAAGACACTTAATTTGTTTGCAAAACACATGCCTAAGATTAGTCATGTGCTTTCTGAAAACACATTTTTAAACATCAGAATATTGTTTTAGAGATTGGGAGTCAGAAGTGCTGCATGAGAAATGAGAAGTTCTAACAACATTTTGGTACCAACTGACTGTGAGGCTTAGGCATGTTGCTTAATGTGTACCTCCATTTCAACATCTGTAAAACATGAAACAATAATCGCCAAACTACTAGGATATCTGAAAGCAATATTTAGATTTACATAGCTCCCTGAAAGCTCCTAAAGAAAAACACAATAGAAATAATATGATGACCTTGACAGAACTTTATTAATTCTAGCTCTATTAAAGAAATCGACTCAGTAATATTTATAAACAGACTATTCTTCTTACAGAAGAACCATGCTAATTTGACCTTTACTAATTAACCCACTACTCACACATTAGATTTGCTCCCTGCAAGGGGCATTAATGCCCTTACACATCCAACCCTTTGCAAAAGATGGACTTACCAGAACTAAAAATGAGCAGATGAGGATTAAAAGAGAATTAACATTTATTTTACAGGACTACCAGAACCTGTTCACTTGCTTCTAGCAGTGTAAGTATCTCACATGATTTTCCATAATTGATGTAAAAAAAATGCCATAGACTTGATTTACAAGTAGTTTGACAGCTAAGCCTGTTTCCTACATAATGATATAATTAGATTTTTGTCACAAATTATTAGAATCAATCAGGGTTTGAACTTTTCACACAAATCTTTACCTTTCTTTCACAAAACCTGTCTACTGGCCAAATCCCAATCTTCATTCTATTCTCCATAGAAGATCAGTCATGAACTTTGTAAAGTCCAAACTTTATTCCTTCATAGGGAATTGGAAACAATCTACAATGGATACAAGCTGTCCCTAAATAGTATGTTTATAACATTTAACAATTTAATACTTAATTATATAATAAATATTCTAAGTGTGTTTGCTTAGTGCAGTCAATGTTTGGAGCACTGCATTTTGATTTTTTCTTTTCATTGAATGTAGAACAGGCAAGTAATTGCTTATGTTGGTATGCAGTTCACTTAATCTACATGAAAACCACTTTTATATGATGGCATTTATCTTCTACTATTGAAAGTCTATGACCTTTTATTTTCTTCTCAATAACTCCTGGGCAGTGTAAACTCTATTCATACAGAGTATAAAAACCTCTCATGTGGCTACTTTGTCTGTGGAATTGCTCCCTAGAACTCCCTAAAGCAGAAATGGTCAACCTGTGGCCCATGTGCCACAAATAGTGTGGGCTGCTGCTGTGGTGTGAGTCCCAAGTGCTCAGTAAATGGAAGTGCCAAAATGGAGCAGGGCTTGCACCTCCTGCCAAGTGGAGCTGAGCAAGGGAAGATGCTGCTGCAAGAAGCAGCATCAGGCATCAGTCAAGAGCCCAGTTAACTGTTGCCTTGTGCTGCAGCTGCCACCAAATTCAAGGCTTTGAATGCTTGCTCAACATATGAAAATTGGCTGTGAAAGGTTAACTTAGCTCTTGTTGGTGACAGTATCTTACAGCAGCATCCCACCTCTATTTCATGCAGTCGGAGGGTCACGCCCCCCTGCCTCCTTTCCAGTGCTCCAGGGCACAAACCCTATCAGGTATATTGGTGGGGGAGGGGAGGAGCAAGGCTCAGAATGGCACTTTGCAGAAGGAAGAAGAGAGGGAAACTATGTGCATCACACCCATCAGAAAGGTTAACCACCACTACCCTAGATTCTCCAAATTCTGCCCTGGACTGCTATATTCATTGTTATTTGAGTATTGATGATGAGGTATTCGACCAAAAACCTTTGAATTTGATATAGCTCCCCTGTATAACTAATGAAATGAACACGTGAGAAAAACTAGGTACCCAGATTCTCTGCTGGCACACATTGGCAAATCTTCAATTATTTATTTTATTCAAGATTGAAGCTGAAGGGAGATATTATATGAGGGACAAAAAAAGAGGTCCAACAGATAATTTGGCCTTGTTCGTTTAAGTCTTTCCTACACGTTATAGAATTATAACAAGATTTGCTAAAACATTTCTTACTTCAACAGCTTGTACGGTGCATATAATCTTGAGATTCAAAAGCTTCTCCCACCCTTCAGAGAACTGAGCAGTCACAGGTAACAATAATAATAGCTGACCAAACAGAATTAACAGGGCATATTTTAAACATGTTCAAGAGCAAAAGGCTTCAATAGGGCAGGAAGCAATGTAGGAAGCAACTTAACCAGGGAACAGCCAATGCCCCCTGAAATAACTTCCCAAGCTGTACTAGCAGGAAGTGGAGGTTTTTGCATATCATTTGACTTGCACAGCTTTTACAAACTTTACACATTAAAGAGAATGTAAGAGAATTTGAAGTACAAGAGGGGGAAAAAACTACATAAATAAATATTTAACTATTTAATAAAAAAAGCCATGCTCCATCATCATTCAGGCAGTTAGACCCCATCACCACAAAATCATCATTGCTTCACCCTGCAGCCAAGCAATGCCCCCAACTTTTCCTCTCCTACCTGTCATCATTATTTTCATTGCCTATTCTTCTCTAACACCTTAGAATGTTTCCATTTCTACTTGCCATCTAACAGCATAGCAGTATGATTTTCAATCAGCAAGAATTTGGTGATCTAAATGACAAAAACTAGTAACAATAGGTATAAAGATAATGAAATCTTCATTAGCCACTCTTGTCCAAAAAAAAAAAAAAAGCCTTTAAGTTCTATATAGGACAACACAACTACCAGATGTCTATTAGGGAGAAACAAACCATCCTTCCTCAGCACATATCCCTATTACTGATTTATACTTTAAAAGTTGAAATTAAGTGCCACAACATCCCATATTTCTGGACTCTTGATTTCTACTTTCATATATGAAATGAAATCTTAGAAGTGAGCTCCAAGGTAGTGTAAGGGCTCCCTCTTGTGTCTGCTTTGGAAAAATAATGGACAAAGGAGTTCTGATGAACTTACTGGGCTGTCTAATTGAAACAGAAACATTTTTATAAATAGAAAAGAGTAACCAAAGTTTTAATTGGGGAGACTTAGAAATAAACTCTCATGCTCTACCATCCTGTGGCTAGACTTTTGAGTGATCTGAAATGAAAAGCCCTGCTCTACATCAGGCATAGCAGAGGCTTGGACCCAGATCTCCTACATTACAAGCTACTGCCCAACCCATCTGGATACATCCACACAACCATGCCTCCTTCAAAACCCAAAAGCTCAGATCTCAATCTGAAAACTAACACATTAACATAATACTATTTTCATGGAAACACAAACCATGTTGTTTGCACTGCAAAACTGGGTTAAACAGCCAGAAAACAGAACTGTTGTCCTCTACCAGAAAGAAAAAAAAAAAATCAAGTAAAGTCTTAGCTGCTGTTCTCCAAAATTAAAAAATAAAATTTCAATTTATAAAGCACTCATTGCAAGTATGTTATAAACTGCAAATATTATTCAAGCCCTTACTTCTGTACTTATGGAGCTAACCCATATGTAAAATAAAGTTGAGGGTAAAAACCTCATTTATAAACGTAGTTTCATTCCCCACACAGCTACTAGTGTGCTTGAGAATGGCAGTCAAAAGACAAATCAACACAAATCAGGTGAATGGCAGAAAGACCAAGACAACCATTTTTCAAAGGGGCTGCTAGGTGTTTAAATATCCAGATAAATGGGGCAAGGAGGAAAATCTTACCACGCATGCACAAAATTAAAGCACTACTCTCAGAAACACAATGCCCCCCAATTTTGGTTGAGGACCTTGACTTAAGAGCTCATTTAAGAGAGATCATACAATTAGCTGCATGCACCTTAAATTATTTTTTAGCCTTCTGTGGCTAGGGTACCTCAAAGCTGCTGTATGAGATTAAGATTTAGACTATGAGGCTCAAACTGGTGCATAGCATGATTGATACAGCAAACCAAAATAGTTTGTTTAATATAAAGATAATGAAATGAGGTGCATGTGTGTTAAAGCATGGCAGTTCATCAAAAACAGGCAATGAATAAGCTGCTGTGGAAGACTGTGGAATTACCATAACTGGGAATGGGGATAATCAAAATGAGACTTTACACAACCCATCCATCAGAAGTAGTTAAGGGGTAATGGAATTGATCCTGCCACAATACAAAGGAATAAACTAGTAATTATATGAGATATGACTAAGAGACAATTCATACAAATGTGAATAAGAATTTGTTTTATTACTACTAAGGAAAAGGAAGCTTATTTCTATGTTTGTCTGTGCTCCAGTTACATACTATTGGTCTGACATCAGACTGCTTTAGCAAGGTCTAGCACAGTACTGGCCATTACCTAAACTAAAGTGTTTATAAGTAAGAACCTTTTTGAACAGATGAAGTGAAAGAAACATCACTTTTGCAGAAGATGCATGTAAGGCCTACTACATACAGGAGTATTTCTGGCATTTAGGGACATGGCAAGTAGAATAGGGAGTAAGGGAGTTCCAGGTAGACTCTGCTCCCTTCCAACAGCCTGACATAGAACTGAGTTATAGAAGGCCATGAAAAGGCATCCATAGATGCCTTGTATTTCTGACCCCAACCCCAAGTAAATCTTGCTCAATTTTTCCACAAAGCCAAGAGACTTACTGCAATGAAAAGGAACAGGAAGCTTCTCTCTCCCTCTGTATACAGCAGTAATTCTCTTCAAAGAGATAAAAATATGCAAATACACTGCATATGCAACATTTATCTGTACTTAACAATAACAGCAAAGATTATAGGTGTCAAAAGGGTATTATAGATCCAACTACTCCATGTACACAGTCTGCCTTAAAAAGGGTGGTACTCAAGGAGTCAAAGGTATTAAAGGCACTGGCCATTTCAAGTGTCATTTCTTTAGTTCATAATAGTCTAGATTTCTTAGCATAGATCAAATTATACATACTGGCTTCAAATAAAATGCACCGACTAAATAAAACAAAGCACAAACGTAAGTGTAAATGTCACACTTTATTAGGACTGGCTCATCCCTGCTAATGGTTCCAATTAGCTCCCTCATGGTTTAAACAACCCTTTTTATTAAATTAGATTGAATCATAAAATAGTGCAGGCTTTATTGATTTAAAAAAAACCTGACTCATGCTGGGCAATAGTCCAGAAAGAGCAAGAATTTCCATTAAAATGTAAGTCTGCAGTTCCAAACCAAGGGGATAGATATGGTTAGCTATTTTAGGCTGAAGTCAGACAATGTCTGCTGACCTGGTAGCCCGTGGCAGGCTCCCTACACCAGCAGCTGCACAATTGGGATCTGAGAAATGTTATCCCCCACCTCAACCCCCGCCCCCCGCAACCAAACAAAAAAAAAAAAATCACACAGCATCCAGACATGTCTGGCCTGGCAGGATGTGGTTTTTTGTTTTGTTTTTTGATTAGGCAGCCTCAAGGAACCAGCACAGCTGTTACAAGGTGGAGGTAGGGACATGCTTTATGTCCCAGGCTAGAGAGGGGACAGCTTGCCCACACACAGCAAGGAGAAGGGGTATGAAGGAGAAAAGGGGGTGGCAACAGAAAAGACAGGAGAGTGGGGCAAGTCAATGCAAAGCAGGGGGGGACCTGAGACTGCAGGGTGGTAAGGGAATTCATTCAATGAATGGACCGCAAATAAAAATTAAACCATATTCTATTGCCCTAATCTGTCCGTTACAACAAAACAATTTTTTCCTCAAGTCTGGGACTAGCAGCTCCTTCTTCAACAACAAATCATAAAATGCTAAACAGGGTACTGCCAGTTACCTTCCTTTTTTTAGGACAGTGCATGGCATGGACATCTAAGTGAGGAAAAGAGTGATCTTTTAAAGAATACTTTAAATTTAAAATGGCATAAAGATCATTGAAGAAAAATTAAATATAGTTCAATAACAATATATTTTGTATAGTACATTTTCATGTTTTGAAATGCTGAACAAACAGTACTTATTCTTGTCACATTCGAAAAAAGCGGAAGTAAATAATAGATTTCCTGTGGCCCCAGAATCCCAGGTCTTTGACATATTTAAGTTTATAAATGCCTCAAGAAAGTTCCAGATTTGTCAGTTCAAAAAAAGACTAATATCATCCCTAGAGTCTGAATCAAGCCTTCTCCCTCACAGTAAATTACAGAATGAGACTCATCAACAGTGTCCAACAGTAGTAACAACCAACAACAAGCACAAGTAACTTGGCATACATATTAAAATTGTGCTGGATATTTAAAAATAATCTACGTAGTAATTCAAAATATTGTCTTTTTCATATCTGGATGAAAAAAGTAACAGATTATAGCATATTAGTTCTCCAAGACAGAAACAAGAATTACGTGGAATGTTATAACACATTTACCATCTTATAACTCTTAAATATTTGTATGACAATTTACACAAAACCCCCAAAACAACAGACCACAAAGACCACATTTCTTAGTAGATTCACCTGAGGAAAATAAATATTGTATCCCATAGCAGTTTATAAGTCAGTACTCATTATTTCCTTCAAGTGTACATGCATGAATGAATATAACAGTATATTGTTCATAGTACTTTGTCATTTCTCCTCAGTCAAAAAAAAAAAAAGTAAAAATATAGACATTTAAAAATGTGAGTTTTTTTTTTTTTAATTGCAGCCCTGGAATTTTAATCTCTCAGGGTTTATGGAAGGGCTACAAATTATAAACCAAGCATCCCTCTTGCTCTGAAAATCATCTGCCATAAAAGAAGTAGATAAGCTAAAACATTTTATGATCTTTGCATGCCTTTTAAAATAGAAAGTCGTGACGTCTATGAAGTAATCTGAAAATAAAAGGACAAGTGAAGGTATCTTTATTTTGGGATTTGGAAAAAACCCTCTTCATCGACGAACTTTTCCAGATGGCTGTACAGTACCAGCTGTACCATGACAAATGTTTTATACTTTGGTCCAATTTAATTAGAGACAAATCTATGCTACTGTTAATGTTGGAATTTCAATCTTTTATGGTCACATGTGCAATTAATGTCACGTTTCTTAAACATATTTTAAGACAAGAATTGCAAGGGTTAAAACATGCATCATTCAAATTTTACATCTGGCAACTCCTCACCCTCACCTCTACCCCAAAATCTGGCTTTCAACTTTGAGTTATATTTTTTGCTTCTATTGTCCCTTTGGCTACAATGTGCAGCAAACGGTTAAATTAGGCAAATGCTGGCATCCTTTGTGAACAGATCAGAATGTAAAAGCAACATGATTCTTATTCTACCACTTTCTCTTTCCAGACTGCATACATCATCTAAACCTTAAACACAAACTCATTTTAACTTCAGTCTCCCACAAGGAATGCAACACATAAATATTATGAAAATCGTATTTGTTTTAGACTTCAAAGGTACATCTGAAACAAAGTATAATGCTTCTTAGAAATGCAAACACCATGATCTATCTAGAGATCCTGGAATAAAGGAAAAACGTTACTGTATTTACTCAAATCTAAGATGAGACTGAATTTAAGATGACCCTCAATAATGAGATTCTATATATGGAAAATTTATAAATGTTATAGGTTTCCACATACAGAATCTAATTATTATAGGGTTCTCTTAAATTCCAAGCCCCACCCCCCATGCTACAGGAGGGAAAGTAGTGGCTGGGGGAAGGAAGAAAGTCACACAGCTCCCATGCCCTCCATTCCCCCACCTCTTCCCCCTGCAGCCTTCCTGCCCCCTACCACTGGCACACCCCCAATCCCAACTCTCTACAGTCTCTTCCCCTCCCCCTTTTCTCCCTACAATCCCTGCCCCTTCCCACTCCCCATAATCTTTGCCCCTTCCTCCTACTCCCCCCATAGTCTCATGGGGCACAGCATGTGGAAGTGCAGCTCTTGTGGTAGTGAGCTCTTCAGCAGGGGCACTGCTGACTGGCCAGGCAAGGGACTGAATTTCACTGTACTCTGTACCTGGAAGGCAATCCAGTCCAAGCTGGAGCAGAGCTGCCCCTGGCAATAATGGGGGGAAGGGAAAGATGCGGGAGGAGAGGCAGAAGCTGCAAAAAGCAAGCAGTAGGGAAGGGGGAGGCTGCTGTGGGTTTGACTCAGACCCTGACCTGAGCTCAGGGCCAGAGTCAGAGATGTAGCAGCCGCCTGCCCTCCAGTCTGCTTTGTAAGCAAATGTAAAATGAGGCAGTGACTGGGGAAAATTTTCTTAGATTCAAGTAAATATGGTACATTCAAGGTAAACGCTTTTTAGAATGTGTCAGAGTATAGCATTATTTCAATGGTGTAATTTTACTTTTAAACTTATTAGGCATCTGATATTTAAAAAATAAAATAAATTAAAAAATATTAAAAAAAAAAATCAAATGTCTTTCCTAAAACAAGCATCAAAATGCACCCTGAATGCATTAGCACAGGTGACCTTCCTCCTGTAATGTACTGAGAATTTGTCTCATATTCCCATGAAAAATTGCTGCATTAAGTGCATTGATTCATGGAGAATATAAATTATTAGGCAAGTGTTTTGGATTTAATTTAGTGGAATGCTACACAGGAGAGATATAAAACACAGCATGTTAGTTCCTGATGATTTCAGCAGCTGGCAAGATAGAAAGACTAACATTAGCATGTTGCCACTCAAGATGCGCAACGCCCCCTCCCTCCCCCCAAATACCTGCCACTTCAACTCAGTACAATTTTCAACTTTCTAACTGTAGATCGAATGATGTATTGCAGTGAATATATTATTCTAAAATTAATCTGATTAAATTTCTAATACAACCAACCTTGTTTTATCTAGGTCAGAGGCTGGCAATCTTGTAAAGCTGGGACTAGAACAACCCAGATCTGGTACAACTGAGGCTGAGTAGCTTCAGCGGCAAGTCAGGCCCAGGAGGCTTTCCCTGTACCAGCAGCACCAGAGAGCTATGTCTGTGCCACCACTTTCTCCCAAACCTTCTCTCCCCAGCTTAGGTGCAACTGCAGCTTTCAGCCTGACAGCAGCTGTGCCAGGGTCAGGCAACCAGAAGCTGTGTCCACATTGCTGCTTCTTCCTGTCCCCGATCCCTTAACATCCACTTGTATGGTGGGAGTCCAGCTTGAAGCTGCTTCACCCTGATATAGCATGCCATTAGCTGGAAGCTATGTCCACACCACAGTCTAGAGGAGGGAGATCTGGGGTAGGAAAAGAGAAAGCAAAGAGAGGCAGCAGCAGCAGCAGCAGCAAGGGCACAGCTTTCAGCCAGCAGAAAGCTGTACCATGCTCACGCAGTTTTCAGCTGCGACCATGCTGCAGCTGGGTAGCAGAGGTGGGGAGAAGTAGCAGCAGCATGGATGGGCTGGATCTAATGGTTTCATAGTACACATTCGGCCCATGGGCCATACATTGCTGACCCCTGATCTAAATGAATACTTTATTTCCCATCTTGGCAACAACTTTAGAAATGCCAGAGATTTTAATATAAACGACATTATATGAGTTGTACAGCTTTTGGGCAAGGGCTAATATACATTTTATATGCCTCAACCCCTCCACAGAAACCATCAGTATTAGTAATGATAATCTGGCTATAAAAGTCCAATAACAAATATAATGATCCAACAATACAAAAAGGAACATAGAACAAAATAGTTTAGTTACTGTGAAAACTAAGAAAAGCTATTTTAAAAATGCACAAGATTGATTTATGTCTGTACAAACTAACTCTGAGTTCCTGTATAGCAGGGGTGCTCAACCTCCAGCTCAAGGGCCAAATGAAGCTTGCAGAGCCTGGCATCCAGGCTGCATGGGTCAGAAAATTTGACAGTGGGAGAGCAGTGACAAAATCCCAAGCCCTGTGTGCTGGGTTGCAGGTGGGCCTTGACCCTTCCTGTACACAGCCAGATCAGCCACACCCCCTTCCCTCTGCACAGATGGTTTGGGGCCAGCCCATGCCCTCTTCTCCCCAATCTAGCCTTCCCCCTCCTCATTTCCCCCCACCCCCCATTTCCTCTCACATAGTCACGTTGGGGCTGGGCCATATCCTATCTCACCCTGTGGGGTTGGGCCATGCCCCCTTTCCTTCCAACCAGTCAGGTTTGAGCTGAGCCATGCCCCCTTCTGTGGGATGAGGCCATGCCCCTCTCCTTCCCCTGCAAAATGATACAACACCTTCCTCCACACAGCTTGATCAGGGCTGGGTTGCCCCCTGCCCTGCTCCACATGGCAAGATGAGGTCCCATTGCACTTGACTCAGATTGGGCCCACTGGCTGGGTCTTGTCCACAGAAAGTCCAAATACAGCCCATCCAGCCTGCTGCACAAAAATGCTGAGTACCACTGCCTTACAGCATCCCTCTAGTTTACTGGGCTTATGACTGCTGTCTATGAACTTCCTTATTTTTCTGCATTTACGCGATTTAGTCATAAAACCTTTGTCGTCAGGATTTCTAAATAATGTAGCTATTTACTTTATAATAATATAGAAGTCTTCCATACTTGCAAGAATGTAATACAGCACAGAACAATCTTATTTTAAAAATGGACATAAAAACAAGTTATTCCCGTAATATTAAACTGGGAGGGGAAGGGGTCCTCTTTTTTTTCCTCTGAAATTTCATTAACCAACAAAATATATTGGAATGCTATTTAGCCTTGAATTACTGGTGTCATTCAGAATACCAGCTGTCATTGACCTAAATATCTCCATTATATTTTTGTTCTGGACAGTGAAAAGACTCAGACGGAATCAAGAACAGAGTTGTTTTCTTATATTCACGACACTGGATTGGGATCCACAAATTGAATTCTTTGCTACCTGTCACACTTTCAATACAATGTTGGCTAAAACCACAGAAGAAAAAACATGGTTGTACTGGCAGCCTTATTTTTCTCATTTCCTGTCTACCAGGGACTTGATTTTTCAACACTATCACGCTTACTTCCTCCTGAAGGAACACATTTATTAAAATGTCAGGATTTAATCCAGATGCTTCAATTTGCCATTGGATAATCTCTTAATTCCTGTTCAAGAACCACATCTAGAGCCCGATAAATCAAGTGAGACCAAGAGTAGTCAATAAGAAATATCTGGGTGACAACAACCACATAAATCTGATTACTTAATGCATTACAGGCTAGAAAGTACCACACTAATACCTTTCTGCTCAGTACTAATTACTGCACTCTTTTACTGTCACTTAACTGAAACAAATTTAATATGGTCTGCAAAAATCAGATGTATATGTACACAATATAAGATAACAAAACTAAAATGCAAATGGCCCATGTGTATATCATCATGCTGGCAGTACATACGAAAAACAATTTTAAATCTTACCTACCATATGTCACTCAGCTTTCAGCGCTAGGAACAATTTTAGCAGTACTAGAACAGTAGAAGTGATGACTTGTGTCTAGAAGTAACAGAATTGCCGGGTCACGTACAGGAAACTTTCTTTACCAATTTAAAAACGGAAATGCTTTAATATGTATAAAGCAATCAGGGCTCCAAGTAGTGATGATATCTTTTATTAGACCAACAAGATTTTGCAAGAAAATGTTTTTAATTGCAAGTTTTGGGGCACAAACACCTTTTATCAGGCATTGGAGAAAAGACTGTAAAAGTTCTCCTGGGTAGAAATGAAAGTTCATATTTCATAGGATTTCAGGGAGGAGTCAACAGATGGAAAACTCCTCTGGGCAGGCCGTTCTTAGCTGGTAAGGAGTCTCTCAGCTCTTGTGAGGCCCTGTGATAATGCAAATTACCTTAAAACAAAGGCAGGAGCAGTATCTCAGGTTTCAAGTGGTTAGAGTGGTTATTTCTACTCAGAAGAACTTTTACAATCTTTTCTCTGATGCCCAATGCAGGGAGTTTGTGCCTGAAAGCTTGCAAGTAAAGAAATTTTTTTGCAAAAATCTTGGTGGTCTAATAAAAAGATATCACCTCTAACTATAAAACCATATTCTTTTATACCTGGTGACCGCTCTTCAAATTATTTCTTTTACTTAGTCAATGACTCATCCTTAATTGGACACTTATTAACTGTGGGCACTGGAAAAAGAGGAAGACCGGTGTCAAATAAACAAATTAAGCCCATTTGAAACTATTTTCCTCAATCAAAACAGAAGGCAAACGAGGGGGGGGAAACATACTGTTAGCCACCAGCAGACCTGTAAGTATCAGCTTCCAAAAAATCAAGGGACCCAAATTCTGCATTTCACTCCAACTGGAACATTTTGATTAATCTACTATGATCTCCATTTAGTGCTCAGATAATTTCTACTTTTCATTTTAATAGCCTACAAGCGGCAAGACTGCAAACTAGGCAAAACTTGTGAAAGGAAATATTTTGATAATGTATAGAACATTTCAAAGCTTTTTGACACTAAAACTGATTTAAAATAATTCTCTTTCTAAACTACTTATATTCTTTGGACAGCCAACACTTTAACGTATAAAAAAGTATATTCCCAGGCAAGGAGGGAAGTTAAGGACAGTTTCATCTCTAAACATCCTAATCCTGATCTTTAAATATCCAATAAATACTAAGTCACAGTCTAAACTGGTTTACACTGCTTATTTTTTAAGCACACTACTCTATGCTATGTCCTTTGGTCTGGCATCTTTTCTTCTCATGTATATATCTTTTCCAACTCTACACATCATAAGTGTGGCAGAGCCACACAACTGCTTTATTGTTGACGCTTGTCACATTCTCATCCTGGGTGCACAGGTGTTCTGCACACATAAGGAGGTGGTCAGCAGTCTGTGGTGCATCACCACACACATATTTGGACTGTCCTTTAAGCTAACCTTATGGAGTGTGGCATTAAAGCATCCAGCTCCAGAGTGAATCCTATTTAGTTCAATCTATAAATTATGGGTGGATAGAGTATTGGGTTACTTATGAAGCTCTTGAGATGAGAATCAATCAATTAGTCTCATCCCACTTTTTGTGGTGCTGTTCAAGTGCCCATGGGGCTGTGCTCCTGCATCCATACTATTGCAACAATACCCATGCCTGCCATCTAGATGAGTTTCTTCACCTCAGTTGCTTATGTACTGGTTGCTCCAAGAGTTCATGAAGCAGGTGCTCCTGGTTTTGTTGGGCATGCTGAACATGGCCAAGAGTTGTCTTCCATCTTCTTAGTCGGGGAGGTAGGTGTCCCTGATAATACTGGCAGCATGTCAACAGGAGTATATACTACATAGCCAGTTACAGTACTATTCTCATTGCAGAGTTCATGGCAACATCAACTTGGCTGGTATGGCTACTCAACAGCAATATTTAGCAGGTGCATATACTAGTGCAAGTGTTGATGTCCTTAGCGTGGTGAACTTGGCTCCCCAGGTTGTTCCTGCCAGTCACTTATAGCACCAATACAAGAGTTAACCTTAGATGTTTTTAGTAGGTGTTCTCTGTAGGTAAGGCTCCTATCCAGAGTTACTCCCAGGTACACTGGCTTATCTGTGAAAGGAAGTTCATTACCATTCATATCAACATTGATCCACTTCTCTGCCATAGCATTACAGAGGTGGAACAATGATGCAGTGGTTTTTGACTAAACTTGAGTCTCCATTGGTGCAGGTAAGAGGCTACTGTATTCATATCCTGAGACAAGATAGTTTATATTTTTGGGACAGACTTGTCAAAGATAGACAGGGCCCAGTCATCTGAGCAGGCGTACTTTTATCTGTACTGTAAACTGATCCTTGTGATACCCATTATGCAGATGCTTGTATTTGCTTCTAATCTCCTCCCTTGGTGAAGAGAATGAAGGATCAGTTTGCTTTATATTAATGAAAAAGGCCACCATTCTCCTATCTGGGATCATCTTGGGTAATTTGTACTCTAGTCCTTTCAGCCAGATGGTATCATATACAGCTGTTAGATCTACCAGCACAGTACCTGCTTTTTCCCTCCTTTGAAAAGCATCTTCAATGTCTTAAGTAAGCCTGACTATCTGGTCAGTGGTACATCTATATTCATGGAACCCTGCCCCTTCTGGTGGTAACTGTGGATCAATTATGTCAGTTATCCTATTTAGGATTAGGCTTTCCAGCAGTTTGTAAACAACTGATAGTAAAGATATTGATCTGTTGTTAGCAGGGTTGTCAGCATTCTTTCCTAGTCTGGGTAGTGCAATCACATGACCATGTTTCCACAATTTGGGTATTTTGTTTCTTCACATACATGAAGACAGGAACTTCATCAGCCAGTCTCTTGGGGAGGACCTCATCTCCATTAGAAATTCTGGGTAGCTTTATCCAATCCTGCAGCGTTATGGGGTTTGATAGAGGCTATGGCAGTTTTTATTTCAAATTCTATGTCTGGCAACTTAGAACTCTGGCATGGCTTTCCTCCCACGTGATAGAAATTTCCCTCTGACCCTCACAGGGATTGATTTCCGATAGTTTATTTCTTTATGGTTCACCACTTCTCCAGAGGCAGCTGATACTACTTTCTCTTTCTGTCTGATGATCACTGAATCTAATTCTCCACTATTTCTGAACTTCCAGAAAGATCACTTACATGCATTATAACAAGTTCAGACAGGCTTGTTGCCATGTGGTGTCATTTTCAATCAGTCAAGTGCATTCTTCAGTGTTTTTGATAAGGGCTACTCAGGACTGGTCATCCTTTTAACATAATTTTATTAATCAAACTATTATCTTGTTTGGTAATATTTAAGGGAACAGTAAGTATGCAAAAAAGTGCTGGTGCAGCATTCACTAGGAGCAAGGGTAAAACTTGTTCACAACCTCTTTTTTCTCTACTAGTAGCCTGCATCAAAGTAAATCAACAGAGACTCAAAAGTAGGTGTAAAAAGCACTGGACTGACCACGAGATAAATTCCCAGGCATTATTAAAAGACAAGGCCTTTTATGAACTATGGACACTTTTTATAGTCATCCTCCTACAGCCAACATGCCACTGTCATGGTGCTCCTAAAACAAATGTCCTCTCGAATGAACGCAAGGAAAAAAAATCTGTACCAGCTTGTTCCCTGTAGAACATTTTTTTAAACAAATATATTTAAAGAAGAATGTGACTCTATGAATTATGCAGAATATAAACAGGAAGGGTACTACATGTGCACCCAATTTAAGGAACCATAAAATGGAGGCATAAACCATACAAATGTTCCAGTATAATACAGAATATTTTTATGGTTAGTTTGTTTGGCACCTTAAATTTAACAGCTGGTTCCCAACAATCAGCTGAAACATTAAACACTGCATAGGGCGCTGCATGGCTGGGCTACCTCGCACTGGGAAGGGGAGCCTTCAGCTTCCCCTGCCAGGACTTTAAACCCCAGTAGCTCTGGCTGGGCAGCCTGGTATCGGGGAGAAGAGGTCTTCCCCCACCAGGGACTTTACACCCTGCACCAAGCCACTCCAGCCAGCTGGGTCTATCCCTGGTTGGGGGAAGCTGACTGTGGCCAGGCAGGGACCATGTCAGAGCTGGTTCCAGACCCTAGTGCAGTCTCCTGGCCAAGATGACAATGAACAGATGATCAAGCACTCGGCTTTCAATTTGCTTTAACTATGACCCTGGACTATGACCCTGGACTCTCCCTGCACTGACAAATATGGCACAAGTGGAATTTGATCCCCAAAATCATGTGTCCTTTCATACATGTGGGGCATAAAAAGAGGTGCAATTGTAGGCATCAGAACCCATTGCATTTTTAAATGACCATGCAGCAGCAGCCTCAGATTGAAAAACCCATAAAAGTTACTAACAAACCCAGTTGCCTCATAGCATGATTACAGCGCCAAACATGCATTTTACTGGAAGAAAAGGATTCATAATGTTACTAAAAGTTTGAGTTGATCCCAAAGAGTCTAAAATTTGTTACTGCCAACCATAACAATAGATTAGATTAGATTAATTTATAGCAGTGGTAGCTCATGGCAAAATACATGGGGGGGGTTCTCCCACATCTTGCTTTCAAATTAACTCTCTTTACCTTATCACAGAAGTCAGTAAGAGCAGTGAAGTCCCATTTCTTGGCATAAGCAACATTATATCTCAGTATAGCCTCCTAAGGAAGAGACAATATAAAAGCTTGAAGGTTAACAAGTGACATTCCATTGTTTATCTTTGTGAAGTAACAGCTCCATCTAGTGGCACAAGACTACTTTACTAACACAGGCACTGCTAGATTGAATCCTGAGCCTGGGCTTTGTATAGGCAAAATCCCCACTTCGATATTGACAGAAGTTTTTCCTAATTCTTGTTAATTTATTGTTACAGGTTGTATAAAGTGCATCTGGGTGAAGCTCAGGAGCAGTAAAGGCTCACTAGCAGTCTACTTTGCTCCCCTCATATAGCGGTGGGTAGCGGGGAATGGGAATCAGAGCCATGGCTCCTGCACACTGCTGCTGCATACAGCTGCAGCAATTCTGAAGTGCTTCGGCTGAGGATGCAGTCAGGAGCTGTGTCTGCCTGTAATTGAAACATTCTATTTTTGAAGTGTTTCAATGAATACCACCTTCTTGAACGTTTCTTTGGGCAGGTCTACTCATGAGCTTTAATGTGCATTAGCCTGTTTTAATGCACATTAAAGTGTCACTAAAAACATGCTACTTATTTCACGTGCATTAAAATAGCCTAATGCACATAAAGTGTCACTTAAAAACCATGCTCTTTAGTTATGCACATTAAGACAGGCTAATAAGCATTTTCCTAGTACCTCACCATGCAGGTACAAGATTTAATGTAGATTAACCAAAGCACGTTAACGCACATGTAGACACACACCCCTTAGGTAGCCGGCTGATTGTGTTTCTGTTGAAATCATTATTTTACAGCCACCAGTATTTTATTGCATTATTTATGGACATCTATACACATCCTCCAGGGTGGAGGAGGGGACAGGTGCTTTAATTAAAGCAGCTCTTAGAGACGCTCTAATAAAGCACCCGCAGTGACACTTGTATTCAGTGTCCTGCACTTCAAAATGGCATGGGGGCACTTCAACTAAAGCTCGTTCGACAAGCTTTAGTTAAAGCACCCCCACTGCCATTCTGAAACACAGGGATACTGAATACATGTGATGTGGAGGCCACTGCAGACTTGCAACAGAATTGATTCATCAAGTCTGCTCCAGCATGTGCCAATTAGCACATATTGGAGCAAAGGTCCATCACATGTATAGATGCCCTATGTGTACTAAGGCATCTAGAACTTTGAAAAATAAGAGATGCCTGTCCAAAAGTTAAATATAAAACAAATGTATTCATTTTAAAAATAGTGCATTTAAAAATGAAACGAGTGCATTTATATTTTAAAAAAAGATGACTGACCTATTTACCTACCTTATAGAGCTAAGCAGAAAATGAGACTAAGCAATAGACTAAGCAAAGTTGAGAAAGAACAGAATAATCTGTTCCAAATACTCATTTTCAGTGTTTTTCAGGTTAAGAAGTCTAGTTTATTAAATAATTAGTTGACACATTAAGACACTATATTCAAATTCCAAATTTAAACAAAATTATTTATTTAACAATGTAAAAAAAAGCCCTTGATGTTCTCAGACATTTGCTATAGATAGCAGATGGTAACATAGAAAGGGCTGTTACTGGATTCCTTTTAAAAAGGATGTAACAATATAATTTAATGAAACATCTTTAAAGTGATCCAAGGGATCAGAGATTTTGTTCCCAGTAGCTTTACTCTGACAGCATTCTATATACGCATGCTAAAAAGTCACATTTCCTCCATTTAGTCACTTTCCTCAGTGGTTTATATGAACAGATTATTTATAGCAATGGGAAAAAAGACATTTAGAAAACGGAAAAACATGACTACAGAGCCAAGCATGTTGATAAGGGAATTTCAGAGATACATGTAATATGTGAAAATATCTTTAACTCATTTTTAAATTGACCCCAATTGAGAATGATGTCCTTACCTTCAAATCATGTGAACAGGTGAATTTGGTAAGCAGAGCAGTCTGAATTAATTCCCATCGACTTCCAGCAGTCCTATCACCATTCTTTAAAAATAAACAAACAAATAAAAACAAAAAGAAAGGAAAACACATCAGCTAATTAAACGTACTCAACCATAAGGAACATACCACTAAAATATTCAGTGTTAATCTCACAGCTACAATGAAAACACAGAGATTCTCTATTATTTGCCAGTTTCTTGAAAGGACTGTGCTTTGAGCAACTGTTGAGGATGTCTCAAAATATGCAGTGTTTTACTTATATTTTAAAACATTGAGATAGTCTTGAGATAGCATACAAAGAGCTCTCATGCACAGGAAATATGCCTTCCTATACTGCTACAAGGGAAAAAAAATCATCATCCAGCATGGATCAAACGCTTTACAAAAAGAATGGGTTTTGCATTATAGGCAGAAGATTAAAGGGGACCATTATTAAAGGAATTCAATCCCATACTAGAAAACCTTTCATCAGAAACAATCTGTCTCTACATCCAAGAGTTGAACATTTATTAATCATGTGAAGCATGCATGCTAACAAATCTCAGCTATGGAAGTGGGATAATGGGATATGAAAAGCCCAAAAAAGCCAATGCATACTAAACCATGCAAGGCTTAATATATTATAAATAACTGCAATATCCAGAACCAAAAGGAAGGTCAATACAGTTCACAGAATAAAGCTGTTATACACCTAAGACAGTTAACAGCATCATAGAAAAATTGGCATGATCAAAATAACAGGAAAGAGGGAGGAGAGAAAAAAAATGACAAGTGTTGGTCCAAATCTCAACGGGAAAAAAAAGTAAAAATGGGAGAGGCTTATAAGCAGGGCTCCAAATTTTCTCTGTTTAAAAATTGTAACATCCCCAATTTTTTTAAAACACCCCCCCCCCCAAATTCTCTGATTAACACAACCAAAATCTGCATTTTCCTAAGTGCTTTATGGAAACCTTTCTGGAAACAACTTCCAAGCAAAGTGATGCTGGCTCCTACCCTGAGGGTCTTTAAGAGGAGGCTAGATGTACACTTTGCTGGGGTCATTTGACCCCAGTACTCTTTCCTGCCATGGCAGGGGGTCGGACTTGATGATCTGCTCAGGTCC
>NW_017728951.1:55068547-55085178 GCF_001723895.1 Crocodylus porosus
ATGCATGACAAGGTGCAGTTGGCCTTCCTGACTGCATCCCCACACTGCCGGCCCATGTTCATTTTGGCATCAATAATGACTCCAAGATCCTTTTCTGCCTCTGCACTGACAAGAAGGGAGTTCCCTAAAACATTTTAGTTCTCTAAAACAATGTTTTAATGATATACTTACATGTGTAAGGCAATTTCAAAGCCTACCAGTGCCTCAATCATTGTCATAAAGTACATTCTAAATACCTATATATTTTGGCATTTGATTTTGGTTTTTTTTTTTACCACAGAAAATCAGAGCTTCCCCTACCCCCTTTGCTCACCAAGACATGAGTCCAGCTGCGGCTGTTTCCCCAGCTGCTTTGGGGCCCTGAGCAGCCCTGATATGCTGGTGCTATACTCTTGCCCATGGTGTTTCCCCTCACAAGCCACAGCCCCCACAGCCCTACTGGTGCCCCTCACTCGCAACCTGCAGCCCCTACCGACTCCATCCCTGCTGGTGTCCCCCACTCCTGACCTGCAGCCCCTTGGCCCTGCCAGTGCCCCTCATTCCTGACAGACAGTCCCCTGCACTGCTGATGCCCCTCACTCCCAACCCACAGCCCCGCCAACTCTCTTCCCAGTCCTGCCGGTGCCCCTTACTCCTGACTCACAGCCCCCTACCCCTCCCAGCCCTGCTGGAAAGGGCCCTCAGCCCACTGCCTGCCCCAGCAGCAGCTGAGCCCTAGCTGCCACACATGGGAGGTGGCAGGTGCTGCAGCCAGAGCAGAGCATGGAGTCCCCCTCCTCACCATGGGCAGCATAGCCAGAGCAGAGCCAAGCAGAGCCCACAGGCGCAGGGGAGGATGCAAGCAGCCTGCTACAGGCTCAGGGCTCCCCATTCTGCTGTTCTCCCCCCAAGGTCCTCCACAACTCAGAAGGCAGAACCTGGGCCCCACAGCTGTACACTCCCGCCCCGGCCTCCATACAGCACCCCGGCACCTCAGTCTGCCCCCTCCTCTGCTCCTGCATTGCCTATGCCCTCTTCCGCCCAAAAGACTTTCTTGCAGGCAGCTGGGGGAGCTTCCCTCAATGGCTGCGTAGCTATATTGCTGGTCAGGTACATGTGCATACATGCACACGGCGTCCCCTGTGTCCCACACTCCACCCAGTCCAAAACAGCTCCTTGTAGGCTGGAACTCTGCCAGCCTGCAAGGAGAAACCCACAGTTTTCTGCATTTTTCTTCTTTAAAGGAGAAAATTCACCTTTTTCCAGAACAAATGGAAAACCCAGATCCCTGCTTATAAGCAATGGAAGAAGAAAACCAGGACTCTACCAAGGACTTGAGCTGCGGGGCAGGGACGGGGAATATAGGGTGTAACAGTATAAGTAAAAGCACATTTTAATTGCGTAGTACGGCCAGAATTTATAATATCCACAAAATCTCAGACTCTCACTAATTAAACAAAAGTAGTCATCTTTTTCAAGAAGAGAATTAGATCCTCTCATTTTTCACCAACTAAAATTAAGACAAGAGATACCTAAACAAGAGAAAGGTTAATGGGAAAACCTCCAAACCAACTTCGTAAAAACAGACAATTTATCAAGGGGTTGCCGTGTGTGGCCTAGATGGCAGTTTATCTGTTCAGTGTTGTAAGGTTAACAGTCTTGTTTAAGTGGCATCAGAGTTTTGATAAATCTTATCTTCAGAATATCAGCTCATTTTTATAATAATATAATAATAATATAATCATTTTGCAGCTGCAGTCTAAGTACTACACAGCTAAGAAGCTATTAAAAAAAACCTACATAAAACATTTTAAGGCTATAGATTCTCCATGCTAGCCATCAGGTAGCAAAATACTATGGCCTTTAACACTGGACACAGAGTGGCATCTGCAAGAGTTTATCTAAAACAACAGCATCTCAAGTGTAGTTCAAATACAAATGCCCCAGGTAACAATAAAATATACTGGTCAACAAATCTTTAATATATCAAATACTCCAATTCAATATAGCAAATTTTATGTTCCAAAACAGAACGCTTGTGGAAATACAACAAACTGCTAGGTCATAATATTAAAAAAAAGAAAAGAAAAGTCAAGCTGCATTTTACTTCCAAAATATTTATTCACTATGGGAAGCACATTTTTTTTTGGCTTACCTCATCCTCCACAGGGTATAAGTTTTGTTCTGAACAAGGCATTTTAACATGTTTGTTATCCCACGAATCTTTATAATGGGTTGGGAATGGTTTAGGAACCTCCCCTTCTCTCAAAAGATCTACCTGCAACATAGAAAAGAGAAAGATTCATGCTGTGAAATGAACTTGCGAAATTTATATAAACAGAGACAAATTACCACAAAATGAAAGCTTCGCCAAACCTAAAAAATTCATATACTATTTAAAAACTAAAAACTTTAGCTGCAAGAATAATACAGTACTTAGTTAAATACCTATCAGTAAATCCTTAAATCAAGATTAAAACATGCCAAAGCTCAAAACTGAAGAGATAAGCCCGCTACAAAAACTGCTGAATGATGTTCAATGACATAAGGTGTTTAGAAACATGAAAAAACAACCCAAAAACAAACAAAAGAGCCTTACTTTCAGCTCGGTGCACGCCACATCAAGCACAGCGCATGCCCAGAAGAGGCATCATGTTAGTTTGACCCAGCTCACCTGACGTCTGTACAGATTGTGTGCTTCAACAGGGCTTTTTGGTGCTTTCATATAATAGTTGATTGAATCACCTTTACGCAGAAGTGCCAAAAAGCCTCGCTGAAGCGCCCAATCTATATAGACACTGGGGAACCAGGTCAACCTAACATGCTTCTTTTTCCAGTAAAGCACTGTTTTGTTTTTTCACACCTGTCGGTGCCTAATGTAGTCTGACTTCTTGCACTTGGCCACAGTGGCTCATTCTAAACCTAAATTCCAATTACAGTAAAAGCTCAGTTTTCTGGCATCCCCTGGGAATGGGGGATGCTGGTTAATCAAATATTCCAGTTAATCAAATGTGTCAGTGTGCTGGAGGACAGGGAGGGAGGCCCTGCGCAGGCTGCTTTGCCCTGGGCCGTGGGCCAAAAAAGTGGCAAGAACTCTGCTCGCAGCGGCGGTAAAACCCAGAAGTGGTACTTCTGGTTTCACGTTTGCCACATCCCTCGGATGCCAGTTAATAGAGTTTTCCGGCTAATAAAGTGCCAGTGAACACAGCTTTTGCTATACAATAAAATGAGAAATAATTTGTTACACGTTTGAATAACTGCACATAGGACATTTATTTAACAGATTTCATAGACATTAGGGGCTGGAACGGACCTCATGAGATCATTGAGTCCAGTCCCCCTGCCAGAGGCAGGAAGTCTGCAGGGATCAGATGATCCCAGCAAGATAAACTACCTTTTGAATGAGTGCAGAGTAGGTGCTTTCACCACCTCTGGGGGGAGTCTGTTCCAGACCTTGGACACACTGACTGTAAAGAAGTTTTTCCTTATACTAGAGTCTGAATCAGCCTTCCACAAGTTTGTGGCTGTTAGACCTAGTTATCCCTTGGGAGTTCTGGTGAACTGTTCTCCCAGATTCTGAAGCACCCCCCCTTATATATTTATAGTCAGCTACCAAATCCCCCCTGAGCCTTCTCTTCACCAGGTTGAAGAGTCCCATGTCCCTCAGTGTCTCCTCATAAGGCTTGCTCTCTTGGCCTTTGATCATACAGGTGGCTCTCCTTTGGACTCTCTTGAGCCTATCCACATCCCTCCTGAAGTAGGGGGCCCGAAACTGGATGCAGTACTCCAGCTGCAGCCTCACTAAGGCCGCATAAAGCAGGAGGATGATGTCCGGGGTTTTGCTCAAGATGCATCGGTAGATGCATGGCAGAGTTTGGTTTGCTCTGCTGGGCATGGCATCGCACTGGGGGCTCATGTTCATCTTGTGGTCAATCAAGACCTCCCACCCCAAATACCTTTTGGTCGTAATGCTAGCGAGCATAGCACTACCATGCCTATAAGAATAATGCTGTTTTTTCCTTCCAAGGTGAAGTACCCTGCATTTCTCTATGTCGAATGCCATCAGGTTTTGGTCTGCCCACTTTGCATGTCCAGGTTGACCTGTATCTCCAGCCTGTCCGCCTTCCCCCATAGTTTAGTGCCATCCGCGACCTTTGCCAGTCCACATCTGACACCTGAATCCAGGCCATTAATGAAGATATTGAAGACTACCGGCCTGAGCACTGGGGGAACTCCACTGGTAACCTTGCGCCACACTGATTTGTTGCCACCAACTAGTAGCCTTTGGGTCCAACCCCAGAGCCAGTTCCCCAGCCATCAGACAGCGAGATGGTCAAGGCCACGATTCCACAGCTTAGTCATGAGGAAATCATGGGAAAACAAGTCAAAAGTCCTTCTTGAAGTGAAGATAAATGACATCAACCTTGTCTCCTTTGTCCAGGCAATGCATCACCTGGTCATAGAAGAAGAGGAGGCTGAACAGGCAAGACCTTCTAGTAATAAAACCATGTTGCCTTCTGTTAGCCTGTTGCAGATGGATCTCTTGATAATGTTCTCCAATCAATTTTGATATCTGGTCACTAGGGATCTAGGTTTTCCACTTCTCAAGGAAAGACAGACAAAAATGCAGATTTTGCCTTCACCAACCCCCCCTCACCCCCCAACAGATTTCTCATTTTAACAGAGAAACATGAATTATGCATTTTTGCAAAGAGCTCTCTGAAGACTGGCAGAGCTCCAGCCTGCAAGGGGCTGGGGGGAATGGGAAAAGGTTGGTCAGGCAGGGGGCTCCCCATGCATGTATATTCACAGGGTCACCAGACAACCTAGAGAGCAGCTCCTGCAAGTAAGTCTGATGGGGGAAGGGGGGGGGGGGGAGGACAGGGACAGGACACTGAGGCCCCAGTAGGGGGAGGGGAAAGGAGGGAGGGAGTTGGGTAGGGCTGGGGCCAGAGCTACTGCCCAGCTAGGGTACTGCATGGGGCTTGGGCCACAAGGCTGGAGTGCATGGCTACAGGGCCCTGGGTGGGGGCAAGGAGCACCAGCAGGGCTGGAGAATTGCACGGGGCGGGGGGATGAGGGGCCTGGACCTGTATTTTGCAAGCTAAGGGGACAGGGGGAGCTCTGATTTTCCACAATAAGAAAACTCCAAAAATCAGATATCAAGATTTATAGGTACGCAGAATTTATTTTATTATAGTGATGGAGGCAGTGGTAGGCTTCCAAATTTCTTTAAAATTGTAAATATATCAATAAAACATTGCGTTCAATTGATACCTATATATAGTGGCATTTCTTTTAATCATGGATTTTGGGGGTTTTAATCAGAGAATTACACACACACACACACACACACACACACTTTAAATCAGAGAAAACCAGGATCCCTGCTGATCACTAACTGAAGTTTGTCATATAAATACCAGTCTACTGGGATTAGATATATGCTCTTCTTCAGTTTTAGTTTTGCTTCAGAGGTGATGGTATTTCTGATCACAAGTTTCACTTAAACAATTCTACTTTATGTTGCTTCAAGGAAAAAAGGCCTATGTGCTAGATTTGGTATAGAATGCAATGCTAAAATTCACTTTTCACTCATTCCGTTTTATCTTTATAATATTCTGAATTTAAAAGTTGGAGAATTTGAGCATAGAAAAACTTTCAGAGGACAAATTCTTCTCACAGAACTTGTCATAGCAAACTTTGGAAGTTATACAAGCTATATAAAAGAAAAGCTGTCCCTTCAGAGCCAGAGTCAATAAAATCTTGACTTATTTCTGCAGTCAGGACACCCAACTCATCCAAATGTGTTCCGAGACACAGAGAATATAAGTTATCTTTAAGCAAGTTAGATTTCTTAGCTTGCTTACAATAAGCAAAGGTTTCCACAAGCTGCAAAACTAATACATGATAGGGAACAAAAGCTTAGTTTTATACTAACATCAATTTATTTAAAAAAAAACTCTCTCTCTTTTCATTTAATATTTTAAATCTTCATACTCTGATGGTGACTGTATGATTGGCTGATGGTCGCAAATGGGGAAGACGAACTCCACACACAGGCATTCTCCTCATCTCTTCAATAGGCGTCCCAAACCATTTCCTATTAGTTGGAAGTTGAGGTGGGATATATTCAGGAATCTTCCTTACTGGCCTTTGAGATTTGGATTCACATAGCTCTTTCCTGCTGTTAAAGTAAGTGCAGCACATTAACACATTTTACTTGCACAGAAAAACTCTAAAGCAAATATATGTGCAGTAACATTAGGGTTCAGATTAAGCTTCTGGTCATACTAGTACTTTTCTAAAGTCCTTTTTAGGTACGGTGATCATATTATTGTTAAAAGAATCCAGGATGAGAAGCACCAGCACACACCCCTCCCCCCACCAGCCCCCTGTGCACTCATACATACACCTCCCCCACTCCACAACCCACCCCCCCACACCCTGCAGGCATGTGCATACCCCCTCCCTCAAGCCCCACAGGTAGACCCCTTCCCTCCCGCCCTGTGCAACCCACAGGATCAGGGCAGGATAGTGCAGAGGCCCATGGCTGGGCTCTAGATCCTCCTTGCACAGAGGCTGGACCCAGCTGGGAGTGCACCCTACCCCCCACCAGCCACCCAGGACTACCACACACAGGCTGGGCCTAAGCAGCAACCACAGCAGCATGGCACAGGGCTTCTGGCCAGGCAGCCAGGATAGCTCAAACCCTGGCTCCCCATGTCCCACCAAGCATCAGTTGCAGCAGCCGCCTCTGCAACTTTTGCTTCAATTTACACCCACCGGCCAGGTTGCCAAGACAGCCTGCAAAATCTGGGTCCAGTCCAGCCAATCCAGGGTGTTTGGTCACCCTATTTTTAGCAGAATGCAAAATGTATAAGTTGTTCTCAAAAAGAGACAGAATTTTCAAGTTATTTTGTTACTTACTCAACAGCAGAAAAGCCTCACTCAAACCTGCTCCAAGTTCCCTAAACTCCGCTGAATGGAACATTATATTTAGCCAAAAGCATTGTTCCCATCATGATACAACACTTGAGTAAAGCAAAGCTGCTTCAGCATAAAATAACACAAGTGCAACTTATTTAAAACTATTTGTACAAGTGATTTCTTCTGACTACAGTTCTTGTTTTTGAGAAAACTTGCACTGCAAGTAGCAAAGCTGTAGCTTATTGGTTCAATGTAGTCTATCACACAACCAAGCACCTTACATGCTTTTCTGAACACAACAGGCCATTTTCTGCTTTTCATTTTGCAATGAAGTTACTCAGCATCTTCCAGAGTAAAACTGAAATCAGAACCTAGATCAATCAATCATCTCCTCTGATCCAATTTACTTTAATGTTAAACACAATGTTGAAAAAGATCTGTTCTATCTATTACTATTCACATTAGTGACACAAAAAGTACAACCCGTTCTTTTAACTTTGGCAGTAGCAACACATATTTAGCCAACTGTATTTGGTTCTTTCACATTCTTCTTCTCACACAAAAAACAAAATGGATTATAAACCCTCAGGATGCTAAAGATAGCAAGAGGGACAATGCCACAAATCCAGCTAGGCAGACTCACAGAACAGTAAGCTTTGGTAAGCTACGTATCATTCTAATTTACTAACACAAACTACTTGGAAAACTATACCAAAAAATAATCACTTTCCCCCCCTATGTTATGCAGGCAGAACATGCCCTTATTTCTACAAATTTTAATTTATGAACAATAAGCATTCAGAGGACAGTTTTATCTGACAAGGAAATAATTTTATGGCCATAATACCTGTTACCAAACATATAGTTTCTTTCATAACCAACTACAAAGTACCTTAATACAATACTTTTTAGGGCAACTTTATTCAGCATTTCAGCTCTCCTAAGTTTTGGCTGCCATTTAACAACTTGTAATTCTCCATTGTTCTAGTACACATATATACACCAAAGTGAAGAGTTTGCCAGCTTCAGCTCTCAGTGAACCTGGTCCTGCAAGATGACAGCCTGATATCTGCATAAAATTCAACATCTATTTTAGCCTTCATTAGTGTGAGAAATACAGTACAACTTCCCTCCAAACTTCAACTTCTTTTAAAAATGTAATTTTTAAGTTACTCCCTAGCTCTCCCAATGGAAAAAAAAATCCAAGGAAGATTACAAAATTATATAAAAGAGAAAGGCTGATTTGGTACAAATCTGTATTTAAAGAGGGGTAAGTACAACTACAATATTTTCTCACGAATATGCACTTTACCCCCCAAAATCAGCCCCCTAATATCAGGGTGCATGCAGAGATAAAGGGGCAGAAAATTATCCGGTGCTTAATTTTTCCATGGGAAATTTTCCATTTCTAAAAATTCATTGTTTCATACCATTCCTTTGTAACTATGACTGGAGGGCGATACAATATTAGGCAAGCTTGGCAGTTTCAAAGTTGTAATTTTTTTTTTTCAGGTGATTACCCCTAGGAAGTGAGAGTACATACATGTTTTATTGATTTGTAACAGGAGGGTAAATACACTCATAAAATAATCCAAACCAAAAGTCAAGTTATGAATTTACCTAATTGGCTGTGCAGGTCAAATCAAAACCAAAGTTAAAATTCTTATTTCATCTCAGACTGCAAGTGAAAGCAAAACCAAAACTAAAAAAAACTGTGATTGTTTTGTGTTCAGTTCAGCAAACACACAGAGCAGTGTGTCTTATTTCTTTTCTCAAGTTGGGGAAGTTGGAAGTATTTGCATAAGATCTGTCAGGTTTTTTTTTAGAGCTTTTGCTTTGAAGTAGTTATAATAATGCCTAATCAGAAAAAAAACAAAAAACAAACAAACCTAGTGTGTGGCATCATTCTAGAGAAGTTCAAGCCACTGAAGGAAGGAAGAAAGTTGGTAGATGTAAATACTGTGGGCAGGAGTATGCTAACAACGCAACAAGAATCAAGAAATATTTAATAACATGTAGAAACTGTCCTGAAAGAGTACAAGCCATATACAGAAAGCTAATACAATGAAGTGGTGAAACAACATCATCTGAATGAAGTCTACTTCAGGAAGCCTATGCAAGTAAACAAATAAATATGCTAAACAAACACACAGTATAGACAAGCATCTATACTGTTTTAAAACATTATAATTTTAAAAGTTGTTAATGCAACTCTGGACTGTCATTTATTTATTTAAAATGTGCCCTGATTTTCTGCTTGCACTAAGCACCCAAAGTGGCTTAGGTTTAACAATTTTTTTTAAATTACATAATAGATAAAATAGTTAACTATTATTTCAACCCAGAAAAGTGAGCCAAGTCCCCTGGCCGATGGCAGAGGCCAGACTATACTTCCCTTTGGCTCTGCTGTCCCAGGGCAACTGGGCAGCAAGTTGAGCAGCAGAGTATTATTTCTGGCAGGGAGTGGGGAAGCAAACCCTCTGCTGCTTCTTCTGATGGATGAGGCCAGACTAAAATAAAAATCTGTCCCCACTTTGTTGCAGGAATTTGGTAGCTCAAGTGAGATAGCAGATTTGCAAAAAATGGAAAATGAAAATTTTGAGTTGCCACATACAAGGGAAAAAGAAGCAGGGTCCTCGCTATCAAGATCATTGTCACCAGATATGCGATGCACCATGAAGACAATATTTGTCAGGCAGCAGAGAATGTCTCCTCTCACCTGGTGGAAGGAATACTGTAACACCTGACTGTTGTCCAGGATTGCTCTAAAGATCCTAAGCATTCCACCAACAGCAGCTTCTTGTGAATGGAGCTGGAAGGCTTTCAGTTCAATCAAGACAAAAAAGAGGAATAGACTAACAAATGAACACATTGCTAAGCTTGTTTCTATTTCTCAAAATTTCTTGCTTCTGGAGAATCAGTCAGAAGCACAATTAGTGAAGATGATGCACTGTGATGATTTTGTCCATGGACTCATTGGTAAAACCATCCTCTCTTAAGAAAATGTGACAAGTAGTTCTGAATCACATTTACCTCAATCTGATTCTGAAATGAAGCTAGTAAGTAGGGCAAGTGATTCTAGAGATAGTGACAGTGAAACTGGAGGTGTCTCAATGACCTCAGGGAAAGAGTTAAGAGTTAAACTGTTGAAGTAGATGAGTGGATAACCACGGCATATCATACACAGTTCCTTGGGTGTGCTAAAATTAGTGTCAACAGTTTTCAGTGCTTTCATTTTTTTTCTTAGATTTAAACAAACAATGTAAGGGAAGTACATGCTATTATGTATTGTCTTTACATTTTTACAGGTAATTCTAATAAAAATAATTTCTTTCCACATAAAGCTTTGAATTTGTTTGGATATAACATTTAAACCACATTAAGTGTGCTGTATTTGATTTTTTTCCTAATCAAATATTTCAGTTCAAATACTTGTGGCTATGGGGACATAAAATTAACATGGGGGTACTTTGTAGTTTGTTTAATAAATATCAGTCAAATAAACATGCTAAATCAGATTGCGCTCTATTTAGGGCATTGGAAAATTTTCCAGATCAAAGTTTCCCAAAAAATCCACATCTCTGCCTGTCTGTGGCCTAAGTTACAGCCTCTGCAAGCCATGAATTGGCGGGGTCCGTCTGGAGTTCTGACCTGCAGAAGTTTCCCTGGGGGGAACCTGTAATAACACGAGTTTGCAGAAACACATAGCCAATGTTTAAAACACAGTACCAATTCATTTCTCAGACATGTAAAGCATTCAGAGCAAAGCTTAAAAACATTAATAGGCCTACACACCTTTGCATGTTCCCCACAGCCCCACTAACTCTGGAGCTGGAAAAAAATAAAAACGTCTATCTAACCTGCTTTCAGCATCTGTATCTCCATCTCCTGTGTCAGAGTCACACTGTTAACTTTCTGTTCATATACCCCTGATTAAGCATCCTTTATTTCTAGGATGTTTCACTTTCTAGAACTCCTTTGATCCCTGACCTTGCCCTAGAAAAAGCATCTCATTCAAAAGTGTAGGGAGCCAGCTAGGTGGATTCTCTCCTCAACTGCTGACTCAGTTATTATCTCAACTTCTGTAAAGTGGCATGCTTCAGACCATGCTGTGAAGTCTTTTTTCTTTCCCCATGTCTTTGCTGTTTCTTAATAATCCTTTTACAGGGTTCCTCTATGCATTAGAATTGCACCCGGATATATATTTAAATAAGCCTGCTATCTTTACCATATGTATCCAAATCCAAGATGACTTTGAATTTAAGATGATGTCCCAATAATTAGATTCTATACCTAGAAAATTATAACAAATGTATCATTTTCCAGATACAGAATCTAATTTTTGGAGAGTTCTCTTAAATTTATCCCCATCACAGATGAGCAGGGAAGCAGGCAGCCTGATCCCTGCCCCTTACTCCCCCAGTGACTGTTGCCCGCAGCTGCCTATCGCTTAGCCCCTTACCCTGACCCCATGCCTGCTTCTCCAGCCACCTGCTTACTCTATACAATGGTTGTGGGTCCAGCCAAGGGACAGAGTACATGGTGGCTCTGGCCTCAACCAGACAGCAGTGGAAGCAGCAGCTCCAGTACTGGCGCCAAGTCAGGTCCTGAGCCACAGCCACAGCAGCTCCCCCATGGTTGTGCATCTCCTCTGCACCCTCAACCACAACATAAAGCATGGTTTCCCCTGGGTCAGGACCAAAGTAAGAGTTGGAACCAAAGTCAGAGCTAGAACCACAGCAGCTGCCTGCCCTGAGCTATACTTGCATCCATATAAGGTTTCTTCCTCTTTCCCCCAGACTACCCCCCCGCAACATTGAATGGAGGGGGAAAAACCTGGTCTTGGATTCAAACAAATATGGTAAAAAAACAAAAAAAACCCACAAACATTTCTCCTCCCTCTAGCACATAATTTTGCAAGCCTTATTTAAGAATAATCTAATATTCACTCTACTGTCACTGAAGAGAAAAAATATTAAAAAGGGGGAGGAGGAGGAAAACAGATTACCTTTTCTCCTCTGACCTAGGTATCCTCATGAAATGAGCAGTGATTTTAGAGTCCTTCTTCCCGCACTGTTTTGCACATTTACATTCTGATGATGGTGTAGGAGAAATCCCTGACAACTTTGTGGGCAATTCACCCTCCTTGATGGAGTTGCCCATTCCCTCAAAACTGAGGCTAAATAGAGCACTTTCACAACTCTTGGAAGACATCTGTGACTTTCTCAATTCCAGTTCAGCATCTCCTCGTGTAAGTCTGGAAAATTTGTTTGTGGCTTTTGACATGTCAACATCCTCTCTCTCTTCAAGAAAGGGACTTGTTTCTTCATCAGCCTCTGATCCCTGGCAGCTGTTCTTAGAATTGTCAACATCCATTGGTGACTCAGGTTCACTTTCTTTCTCAAAAGCAGTAGAATCCCCAGAACTACTTCGGCACTTATTCAGTTTTCCAGGTCCTCCAATATCAGATACACAGGCATCACAACCTGCATCCGAAAGTGGGCTTTCTGGAACTACATCTTCCTCCTCCTTCTCATTAGTTACACAGACTACATGGACAGGATTGCAGCTCTTTAGCTTCTGTGAGTGACATGAAGTCACTAGCCCTTTTGTCTCATCTTTTGATGGATTTGTTATCTTCCCAGATCTCCCTGATGATAATTTCCTGAAAGCCCAATTGTCACTATTTTCTTCACAAGCTCTGTGAGCCTGCTTGCTGGTTTTGTGTATTTGATCAATGTTGGCATTTTTGAATTGGTCTCCAGGCCAAGTTCCTTTCACAGGATCTTCTTCTGAGCGCTGATCTCTACGAGTCTCCTCAGTCTCCCACTTACATACATTGCCTGTCTGAGGCAAATTGACGTGTTTTGTGCTTGCTTCTGCAGATAATCTTGGATAAACTTCCTGACAAACATTCTCTAGCTTTTTCACATCATGTTCACAAAAGCAATCTTTTTTAACTGAAGTCATCTTGGGATTGGCTTCCATGTTACTAGTCTTGTCTTGCAAGCTGTGGGGGAAAGAAGATGAAACATGTAGAGCTGAATGCAATTTTTATAAACAGATTTAAAAGCCACTGGGTAACCCAAAGTCATAGAATTTCATCCAGGAACACTCACAAAAGGGGGAATTATTGTCTCCTAATAAGGGAACACCACCAATACCTTTTAGTTGAAGACAGACATACATATTAGAAAAATAACCTGTATCCATTTAAATTACACAAAGTAATGACGTATTAGTCACTTACTTTGATAACCCGTTCTAATGATGTTAGCCTTATAATTAAGAAGTTGTACCTTAATACCAATTTAAAATTGAAACCAATGTCACATATACCTCCTTACTCAGATTCTGTTTATACATCCAGAAATTAATCCACATAAACATAACATTCCTAAACAATACAGTATTAATAAAAACCGACTTATTAAATTCATTACTGTTCTATAGATAGAGGTTCCCCAAGTCAGGCCTAGACTAAATATTACACAGAGAATTAAGAGAAGCATGATTGAATAGTTAAAAAAAAAAAAAAAAAAAAAAGGGGCTGTGAATCAAAGGACCTGGTTTCTATTCCAAATTCTCATGGACTGGAAAGTCATTTCACTTCCGTGCTTACTTTTTCTCATTCACAAAACAGACGGTGTGAAACTAAATTTATTCACGTACTTTAAATCTTCAAATAGAAACTGATGTTGTGATATTATAAAATAAATAATACAAATTAAAATGTCTTACATACTGCTGTGTTTGGTCATTCCCCATCTCACTGCCTACAGATAAGAAAATTATCAATGGATAGATATTTATACATTCTACCAAGTATCCTGAAATTCTGCAGCCCTCTCCACGAATGATAATATTCTTCTCTTTGAGGATATGCTATATAGATAAAAAGAGTCCCTCACGCAGTACTAAGAGCAAAGAATCAACAGGAGAGTCAAAATATAAAAGGATAAAATGAACGACCAAGAATAACCTGACCCTGAAAAAGATATGCTAACAGAATACTAACTCTAACCAAAAGAAGTCCGAGGGACTTTCATCTTAAAACATTTACATCCTGATGCACAACACTTTACCCAGACTGTTTTCCTCCGTTCTGATTATGTTATTATCTACTTCCTAATAAATGACGACTTTGGAAAAGTTGCACAAAGAATAATTTAAGCTAAGTTTTAAGGTGACTATGTCTTTTTAAAGGCCTCACATTATAAGCACAGTGGAAAGGAATTTGAAATAAAGGCCCCTAATTCCACCCTTAACTCATCTTTTTTGTCAAGAATGTGGTCTCTCTCTACATACAGTTCATATTATACGGACACCTGAGGGCCTATATCCCCCACTATACAAATGTATAATTTTCCCTTCAATGGCATTTTCCTGTTTTTGTTAGTTATTTGATCATTATAAAGGATTTTCATTTCCAATTATTTTTCACTTATACAAAAAAGTATCTTATATATTTATCTTAGGAATGAAATATGATGGTTTTCCACAGAAAGTGTTAGTGTCTAAAAGCTTGCTAAGAAGAATTTTTCAAACTATTTGAGTTGGTCCAATAAAAAAAAATATATATATCAGATTCACCCACAGAAACTTATTTGTTTGGGGTGAAGGATTATCAGACAGCTAAATTCATTAAAAGGGTCTTTGCTATCTTTGAGATAGTAGTCTATAGAGATACTACAATAACATAGAAAGGACCTGGACAGACAAACGCAAACCCCATTATAATTTATACTGGTTTTATATGCCTATATAAATTACAGTTGCATATCTGTTCCTTTGTGATGCAAGTATCTTGGGACCATCCAAACATTAAGCACCTTGGCTAAATGGTAACAAAGGAGGTAGACTGCTTGCCCTTAGCAAACAACTATCCTGAAATGGAATTGGACCAGTGACACAAATCAGTTTAACTAGTTCTACCCCAGTTTTCAGAAGCAATTCTTCACTGTTTGTGTAAAGTTACTCCAGGTTTGGGGTGTCCTTTAAAAAAATGGTATAATACCAATTACAACAACCTGAACCCATTACCTCTGCCAGCCAGCCTTAATTTCGTTTGCTTCAGACCAATAAAATAGCAAAGTTGTCAAAATGAGACATACGAATGCACAATTAGGCAGCTACTAAAGCATACTCCAAATTAAGACCTTGTATATGCAGGCAGCTCCACTGCAGTCCATGCAGATGTACCAATTTTATTTTATTTTTTTTTAATCAAAACTGGACAGGTTGATAAAATGTATAACTGACAAAACTGTTGACAACAGGACTAAGCCAACAGGTTTGAGTGATTATGGCAGGCTGTTAAACCAAATAGGACTGTAGTCAGTAAAAACTCTTACTTCCATTTTGATTTAATAGGATTCATTTTAAAAGGCAGTTGCTGTTCCACCTCCCACCCCCCAAGAGACATCTTTCAAGCAGTTACATTATAATTTTTACCTTTTTGATTCAGTTGTCTTGGGTCCTTTATTCTCCAACCAAGTGGTAATTGTCCTTTGTTTGTAAACTGAAAAACCATGACACACTACATTACATTACAACATGAAATATTAGTTGATAAACTGTAATATTTTCAAATACCCATATGATGACATTTAGTAACTGGCTACAAGTAAAATATCACATAAATTGTCATTATCATCACTGCTAATTGTTTGGACTAATGATTTTCAAGTTCTATAACTGTTTCATCTGTAACATACCTAACTATATTCCAAGTTCTAAGCACACATGTTAAATAAACGGTAGGGCAGGGGTAGTACCTTACAGATTCACTCAGCATGAGTGTTCATAGGCTATGGCCTACTTCACCAGATGCTGATAAGGTGCCATGGTGCCCTGCCCTCAGCCTAACATGGCTAACTGACTCTATCTGCACTTTATCTAAAGTTATAGGCTTACTTCCTTCTGCAACTCCTGCTCTCACCTCAGGATCATTTGCCAAGTACAGCAGGTACAGTATCTACTTACTATTCAAAACCAATATAAAATTAACTAGTTGGGACTCAGTGGCATGGGTGAGACATGTTTATTCATTCTATTGCTCTTCTTGCTTTCAGTTCATAAAGAAGAAATGCTTCCATCTCTCTGGCTGGTATCAATACGTGCCTTTAGTATATAGGGTTAAAAAAAAAGGAAGGATACAATGGATATTTGCATGGCAAATTTAAGAAAGTCAAATTTATCTTTCAACTGCCAGCACCAAACCAAATAAACCTAGCTATTAAACAAGAAGTGGTAACTCCTTCAAGAGACTGTATGGCAACTATATTTCGCAGCGAGATGGAAAGGATGAATATGCAGGATTTCCCTTTGTTTTTCTAACATTAACATTATAGTAGGCCTTACTGTGAAGCCAATTTGTGCATAGTGTATATAGCTCTTACCACATGGGGTAAAAAAAAAAAAAAAACTCTCTCTCTCTCAAATTGAGGTGCACTGATACATTGATCCAATATCAGATTGGCACCGATACAAAGAAAAATCAATTATATTAGAAACTGGACAGAAGTGGCCAATAATTTCACTGATAAATGCTTGTGCGTGTGCACAATAGCAGCGCAGCACGCGGGCAGAGAGGAGCACACCCAGCAGCTTGGAAAGCTGCATCTGGCTGATAAGTCTGTTGTGGTGGAAGGGGAGGGGGAAGGGAAGGGGTATGGGGGGGCAGATCAATGCTCCCCATGGTGAGGAAGGGAGTGGGGCTG
>NW_017728951.1:55085278-55087046 GCF_001723895.1 Crocodylus porosus
GGCATGGAACTGAGCCATAGCTCAACCAGGGACTGCAGAGAGGGCAGGAGCTTCCGCCACTCATCCGGAAGGGTACGGGAGAGGCTGGGGGCCACACTGTGCTGTGCTCAAGGCGGGTGGCAGTGCTGGGAGGGAGGGAGTCACACCCACCCCAGATTTCACTATATACCGCCCCCTTACTCCCCTCCCAAGACTACCGCTGCCAGCCCCGAGTGCAGCACAGCCCCAGCCCACCCTGTGAAGTTCCAGGGGTACACGCTCCCCCCCCAGATGAGCAGCAGGAATAGTGGTGGGAGTAGGCAGGCAAGTGGCACACAACGGCAAAAGCTGTGCCCCCCCAGTCCCTTGACGAACTGCAGCTCCTCCGTCCTGTGCCTGCTCCGCCCTGGCTAGGCAGTGCCTACCCCAGCCCCACTCCCTCCCCTCACCACGGGTGACATTGATCTGCCCTCACCACCCCATGCCCCTCCCCTTTCACCACAACAGACTTACCAGCTAGACTCAGCTGTACTGGAAATCAGATCACTATTGGCCGATATGCCTCCTTAAAAAAAAAAAAAAGAAAGAAAAAAAAAAAGAAAAAGTCGGTATCGGCCTCCAAAACATCTATCCATGCACGCCTAAAAAAAACCAACAAAAAAACAACACCCCCCCCACCAAACAAACCAAAAAAACCCAACAGTGCATGTTAAAAGTGACCAGGAGTAGCTTTAATTCATGCATTCATTTGTTCCAAAAGTTTCAAAAGCCAAATATATAAAATTTGCCAAAAATGTATATACAAAATCAAAAGAATACACACAACATGCTGATTTGAATTAACCTATTCTTTTTATCTTCTGTCAACATGCAAGCCATCTATCCTTTCCTTCAGACTAGGCACTTTCTTTGAAACATACCCTATATTAGGAAGAAAAGAATTTAAGCTTTGCATTATCCAAATCCACATAACAGAACGCTACGTTTGGGTTAAAAAAATCACAGAACTAAGATAACACATAAAAAGGCATTTTTGGGGGCACAGGTAGCTTATACTGTAAGTATTCATTCTGCCATTCTCCCATGCCCCCTGAAATCCCTGCCTTCTGTGGAGGGGATAGACTAAAAGTCTCATAGTTACAGTGGCCTCCAAGTCCCATCACAAATAATCTATTACGCCTGCCTTGCTGCTGTTCCCAGGCACCAGCTGCAGCAATGTGAAATAGACATGATTCATTGCCTATTAGGGCCCTGGAAATCATATGTAAAAAACTGATCAAAGCCTTCTTAATTCCAGTTTGTCTATTCAGCATTCTAAAATTCCCCCCTGCAATGAATTTCAAGAAGTACCACCCTCCTTCATTTAGCTCATTATCACAGAAGATTGCTTGGGAGATTGCCCATATTCCATTTATGACAGCTCTATCACATGGGGGTTACTACCACCAATTCTAGAATTCAAATCCCCTACTATTGTTATTCTGAAAATTTTGAATCATCTCAAGATCATTATATAACAACGCACATTTCAAGATTGCCTCGTATCTAGATGTGAATGGTGAGAAATAGACATCAATGAGTATCAAGGGAGGTCTATTATGAAGTGTATAATGAGGGCTGCTAGTAGACGGTTAGAGCCTATATCAATTTCTAATCCCTCAGTCGGACTCCTTATCAAGAGAAGTATAATCAAGCTTATCGTTTCATAGTTTCTAGGGTCGGAAGGGACCTGAGTAGATCATCTAGTCCGACCCCCCACCATGGCAGGAAACAATACTGGGGTCAAACA
>NW_017728951.1:55087811-55091827 GCF_001723895.1 Crocodylus porosus
CCACTGCCCACGTCCCTCCAGGTTGAGAAGGACCCATCCACTACCAGCCTCTGGGTGCGGCCCTCCAGCCAGTTGGCGACCCAATTGACTGTGTGGGCGTCGACACCACAGTCCCCCAGTTTCTTAATGAGAATGGTGTGAGAGACAGTGTCGAATGCGGCCACCCTTTAGTTCTATCCTTCTAGTAATTTTTATAAAAACCAAATAAATCCAGGGATGCACACCATCTTTCCCTACCACAACTCTTGCAAAACCACAATGACAAAATCATTGATTATTAATCAATAATGAGAATTCTCCACAGTGGGTCAGATAATTTGACAATCTAGCTATGTTCCAGACCATAAGATTATTCTTACCTAGGTATGGAGCTATTTGCTTCTCCTTGGCTGCATCTACACAAGACCCTTAGAATATGCAGTTGTATAAACAAGTACTAACTGACTGTGCAGTAACAAGTAGTATTAGGCTACTGCACAGTCATTGTCACAGAAAAGGCATTTGTTGGCGCTATGGATCCATAACTCAGGTTACTGCATAGTCATTTATAACCGAGTAACCTTGTTTATAACCGTGTTACTACACAGCAGCACCAATGGATGCCTTTTTTGTGATGCTGACTGCACAGTAGCCTAATACTCATGATGCAACACTATGGCAGTGTTTTTGCCATGTGACACTACAGCTACATGGCTCTTAGCATCTAGTTAATCTCCCGAGTCCACAGAAACGAGTAGGACAGTCATTGGCGACTACAAATGAGACTATTCTATACTCCTAAGGTCTGTGTGTATTACCTGCACACAGAACAAGGGCCAAAATCAAACTGAATTCTCCTATTCTTTTTACTGCCCAATGCTTCATCCTTGCTTTCTTATTGTCACGGTAAAATTTATAGTCGTATGCTGACAACACAGAAGAACTGGAAACTGATATGCGCATACCCACTCTGTGTCTGGAAAATTCCAGGGCTTGCCCAGCACGTGCCCCCTGGGTGACCTTAGGACCGGTCAGTCACGACTGACCTACTTTCATGACACACGCATGCTCAGTAACAGCATGGGCATGAGGTCATCTATCTAGAAATTTCTTGGAGGATAGCAGCCTGATTGGCTAAGGAGCTGCTATAAAAGACTAGTGAACCCCTCCCATGGGGGAGAGACCCGCTCGACTGATGGACAGAGGCTGACGTGTCAGGAGAGATCCTACCTGGAAGCAGAAGCTGCGGCGGCAGGGACTGCTCTCCAGGAGGGCTTACCAGCCCACTGGTCTCCTACCTCGGTACCTTCGGTCATTTGATCCTTCTTCGGTTTTGATTTCTTCATGTTTGATCCTACGGTTACCGGACTGATTTGGCTCTCGATCCCGACTACGATTCTGCTCAACCCGACTTGCTTCGATTACGGTTTCATCTCGGCATCCTGGGTTTCTGACTTCGGCATTGGCTATCATCACCTCTACTCGTTGTTTGCTTGGACTGGCGTCACGACGTTCCGACGGGTTACAGTTTTGTTCTCGTTATTCGTTATCCACCTATAAGCTGTTGACCAGCCCTGGGACTAGGGAGTAGGCAGCTGCCCCTATCCTTCGGGGTAGAACACAAGGGCTTACTCGTGAACCCCGTGGGCCAACAGACCCCCTTGTTGTTTGTTTTCACGTTACTTGTTCGTAACTGTAACTGAAGCAAGCAGCTCTGCCTACGCAACCAAAGCGTAAGTGAATAAATCTCATTTGCTTTGAAACCGCACGCGTGTCCCGTACCACTGAGACTCGTCACCGCTAATCCCACCTGTTCGTTCCAATACCACCCTCGACCCACCGTGACCTTGGGGTTTTGTTCCCTGACATGGCGTCACGAACAGGATCCACGGGAGGTGAATACGAGTCTGAGTTGATTCAGAGCTGCCCATGGCGCAGGGGGGTCCATCCAACCAGGGATTCGGATGACCTATGGAACCACGTTGCGTTCCACCAGGCCGCAAACCAGGCCTCAGCCGCGACCCATGGCTACCTGTCCCTCTGCGGGACGAGCGGGAAGGAGAGGGCCGTCTGGCTCAGTCCAGGAGCCCTGGGCTGTGTAATGAGAGACTCCCGGGCCGTTTATCGCCCAAGCGGAGAGAACGGAACCGCATCCCAGGACCGAGTAAAACCTCTGGCCGCGGCAAGCCTCAGCCCGGCTCAGCTTATCCAGTAGCAGTTCAAAAGCTAGTAACCGATCCTCAAGGTGAAACAAAAGTAACCATAACCACATGATCAAGAACCCACTCAGAAATGAGCGAGCTAAATAAAGATACCACAATCTGCAGCGATGAGACACCTATTGCATGGCGGGGACGATTAGTAGCAGAAACCGGTAACGAAACTGTAAACCAAGATGAGGTACTGCAACTAATTTGAAGCTCCGCTTGGAGTAGGGCTAAAGTTGTCGACCCAGTTCCAGTGCTGGCGAACTATTATTGGCCGATACCAATACCAGCACTGGCAGTTGAAACCCTACAACGCCAAGTTCATACTTGGCAAGAGGGATCAGCAGGTCGTGCCAGCGCAACATCATTAATTTACGCTATCATTGGAGCATCCTACGCGTTGTGGAACCCCACGCACCAGGTTCTGAACTTAACACCTGTTCAGGTACAGGGAGCGTGGCCCCACAGATCTGCCACATCCCCTGGGGATGTACCATGCCTTGCCGAGGCCATAAAGGCGGCGACAGAGATTTATGGTGGTAACCAAAGCATTACTGCTCGACTGCTACTAAGTTCATCAATCAATGTCCCCGTAATACACACTCTAGGCCAGCTAGATCAGTTGCAGGGAGCGATGAAGGTGAAGCCACAAAAGAGTACGTACCCCGTTTCTGATGGAGAGCATGAACCTGCTTAAAGCTTACCCAATCGAGGACCGATATCAGAAACCTTCAAGCAAAACATACGAAAGGCAACCAACGCGCAATTTTCCTACATCTAACCATAACCAACCACGCTATTCACCCCCTCAAGTAAGAAACCAATCTTCACAGCCTAAGTATTCGCCACCACAGAGACCAGCAGTGGAACGAGCGATATTCAGTTTCTTACTCATAAAATCAGTCTCGTCTAAAGAAAAGCTACGATCGCTAGGCAACAAAAGCCAGTGAGCCCTAGCAAAGGCACTAGACTTCAACGAATACAAACCGAAGCCAAAAAACGAGTAACCGCCATCCGCGTGAGTCCAGCAACTGTGCTGATTCTACAGAACAAAACAACGAACGAAAAACGGACTTTGAACTAAAACAACCTGAACCGAAATGATACTCAGAACAAACTGAATGAACTGAATTACAACGAAGCGAACCGAAACCAAACCAAAGCGAATGAGAACCGAAACTCAAAGCAATAGAACAAAACGATTTGAAATGGAAAACCGCACCTTTTCTGGCTAAAGGAGTGCAGGAGGAAGTTGGAGAAAACAACTGCAAACCGGAAACTCAAGACGGTAGGGTGAAAGTAGTTGTGGCAGTGAACGATACGAAGTTTTTTGATAACGATTCATGACCGTACGCTTCGATCGAGATACAGAATCCCGACGATCCACCTGATGTTATGATTGCAAAGTTTCTGCTGGACACCGGAACACAAGTGAATGTAATCAAACCATCAGTTCCACACCAGCGGACAGACAAAGTTATGATGGTTCAAGGTTTGAATGCAGTAACCTCAACAAACCGCGTCAAGTTTCTTGTTAAAAGGTCATGGTAGACGGTTGGAGGCGGTGTTAGGGGGCATCAACCTCCTTGGGGTGCCAGGCATTCGAGCACTGCAGTTAAAACACAAGGTGCTTGAAGCACTACCAATTACCACCATACTGGAAAGCGAATGGAACAGACCAACCCTCCGTGTCAATTCCACTTGGAGGTGTCATGGAAATTTTTGAGTATGTGCTGCCAGCACAGAAGAGGTTAAACTGACATGCGCGGTTTGAAGCTGTGAGTGGAAATTTCCAAGGCTCACCCAGTCCTTGCCCCCTGGGTGACCTGC
>NW_017728951.1:55092272-55101306 GCF_001723895.1 Crocodylus porosus
AACTGTAACTGAAGACCTTTCTGCCTACGCCTGAAGCGTAAGTCAAATAAATTCACCTGTTCTCCTCAACCCGCTCCGAGTCCCTAACTCCAGACTCTACGCCGCTAATCCCACCTGTCCGTATCTAATTGCCACCCCGGCCCACCGTGACCTTGGGGCCCGATCCTTCGGTTTTCCCCGACAGGAGGTACACCCCCATACCCACCAAACTGCACCTTCACGATCCACTCGACGCTCTGCTTGAAGAATTAGTGCAGAAAAAAATCCATCACACGGATACATGCAAGCAATCGATTATCTCTGGGATGGGGAATCCCCAAACCGGGGAAACAGCACAAAGTTCGTCTCATGGTGGACTACAGGGAGGTTAACAAGAGGTGCACGATACTCACTCAAGCAACACTCTGCACACTCCTCCAGAGTTTGCATGAAATGGCTCAATATCAAGCCACTAAATGAGCTGGAATGACATTGGACTTAAACGATATTTTTTTTCTATTCCCATAAATGATTCTGAAGGCATCTTAAATGCGTGTGTGAAGGGAAAAATTTATAAATGGAATGTGTGCCCACAGAGTTATTGTAATGATCCAGCATTGGCTACGAGTGCCATCAATGATAGCCTCCACCGATTTTATGTCACTAAACCGGACAGCAGATTAGTCCAAATATGGAGCTACACCGATGACACTGCTATCATGGGAAGAAATAGGGAACTAGTTCAACGCATCACGAATGATCTAATACAGCATCTCAACACAGATGGTTGGGTTATGAATGAGAGCAAATCTCAGCTGACCCCAACGGACTGTATAAGTTTCTTGGGCACCACTTTCAACGGAACTACACGCCAAGGAGTGGCCCACGATGCCATCGAACTTAACAGCTGGAAACGACAGACACCATCGAGGAAGGCCGACTTTCAATCATTATTGGGCAAACTAAATTGGTTTAAACATTACAGCACACCACCACATCTGCTGATATTAGCCCGCATGCAGCGGCAGATCCGAGAACCCACAAGACAAAAAACTCTGTGGACTGAGAAAGACGCCAAAGCTCTATGCGAGCTAGTAACATCAGTCAAGGAAACAACTCTCCATGCCAAAGATCTAAGTACACCATTAACCGTCACAATTGGATTTACGGAAGAACATCTTTTTACTACCGTTAAGAATGCAGACGGAAATCTTGTATTTATTGTGCATCGGACTATTCAAGCAGCGCAACACCGATACAGTGCAACTGGAAAGACTCTCTTACCTGCTCAACTCGCCGAACCACTGGCGACCGGAAAAGGCAAGCTCAAGGCCGTCACAGCAACCCTATTGCCCCGACTATTCCATGATCGGCCAGACCCACACTTCCAGGGCAAACCATCTACCTGGAGTGCCCTGGTGCTCAATCACCTGTACCAGTGGCACCACTGGAAGCATGAGGACCTACCACCAGCACCGACCATCAATAAGCCACAGAACATTGTACTATACGGCACAACACAACCAGCGTGGATGGCATCGGATGGCTCCACCCATAAGAACAGGAAGTATGGCTTTTACTGCCACCCATGCTCTGAACATCAAATCCACTCTGGCTGTGAATCAGCACAAAAGAACGAATTGTTAGGTTTCAGGGAAGTCGTGCGTCACTGCTTACAACATCACAATGGGACCCTTCCCGTTCCCATCATCACCATTGACTCCCAATATATCTACAAGATAGTAGCGTGTAAACCTCATCCCATAACGCAAGATGTTCTGTCAGGGAGGCTGTTCCCGTTATGATCTGAATTTTCTATACTGCCATTAATAAGGCACACAAGGTCCCACCGGATCGACACTGATCCCGTCCACGAGAAAAATCGACAAATTTTTAGAAGATTCTACCCATGCCGATGTGCTCATCACAAAAGCCACCGACGAAGCCGTATGTGTTGACCCATACCTTAATTGGATACACGAGCACTGGGGCCATCCAGGTCCCCAGGTCTGTTACCAAAAGTGGCGCCAGACGTCCAACGACAACCCGAGATACGGTTCACACAGGGACTGGAAAAGAGTGACCCAGGCTTGTAAAGCCTGTGCAAAAGAAAAAGCTCATCCGACTGGGAATACAAAGGGCGCCCTAGATAAGGACACCTTCGCCCCAGGGAAGTTATGGCAAGTGGATCTCCTTGGTCCTTTACTCGGAGTAGCAGTCCCGAACAAAGGACTAATCGTCGTAGATTCAGGGACACGTCAACTAACCGTTGTGCCTCTTCGGAAGACGCACGCTATGGCAGTCATCACAGCTTTGACAAGCGTCTTCGCAGTTTGGAAGGTACCAACTACTATCCAATCGGACGGCAGACTGCCATTTACGTCAAGCGCGATTGATAAATTTACCAAACTCCACAACATCAAATGGCATCACCATCTACCCTATCACCCCCAATCAAATGGGGTTGTTGACCGGGCCGTAGGCTTGTATAAAGAAGCCTTACGTGTCAAAGGCCACGGCACCTATAAGAACTGGACTAAGCTAAATCATGAAGTGGTAATGAATCTAAATTCGGAGAAATGGTTTTGGGTAGAAAGCGACATAAAACCGATGGAACCCTGGAAACGGAAATTCAAAACGGCAGAACTCGTATGGGTCTCTCTACCAGACCCTAAAATCCGTCACCCACAAGTACTGAAAGGCATAATACACTCCGCTGAAAATTATCCAAATACATATCTGGCTGAACTCGAGGATAGTGGATGGACCATACTCGTACATCACGACTGGCTGGCCAGACGAGCTGTTACGGACTTGGTACCATGAACCTTCTGTGTTCCCAGCAAGGGGGCATGTAATAGTCCTCTTTTGTTAGGTGCTGGACAACACAGAAGAAATAGGCCCGTTGATTAATCATGTAAATAGTTTTACTACGGAATGCGTTCTGTCCTGTTTTGTTTTATTGTTTCAGATTTACCAAGTCATCGCAACCTAGTCCAAGTCACTGAGGAACATCACCTTCCCGTCCAACTCGAGGAAACTCAACACCCAAACCAGCCCGACACCCAGAATCAACAGATCGCTAGGATACAATGGCAGCGGGACCAAAAGACTCTAAAGTGACTTTTGTTCCTTGTTGTATATGTTGTGAAAACATCCGAGCTTGACCACTCATCAAACTCAGTGTTGCACTTGTTATCGTTGTGGGAAAATGCCACAGGGGACGGACTAACCGCGTGTCTGTGGATACCATTATCGGTAGAGGACCCAGTCCTCAACCTATACCTGGTGCCATTCAATGTCACTGATTGGTTTATTAAGGTCTCGCGGAGTCAAGAAACTACCATAAACGTCTCCATACCCTTAGCAGGCGGAGGTTACGTTTTGATCGAGTATACCTGGCCCCGTAATTTCACCTACGCAGATCTTTCCATCTATTCTTCTCATGTAGGGTGTTCTGCAGTGGGAAAACCCTATCCTTGTACGGCCATTCCCTGGGGAATACACCCTCACGGCATCGAGTGGTCACGGCCAGATACGTCATTAAAATGGGATCCCCGTTCAATCGGTCCACCTTGACACACTGACCTAAAGCCCCATGGCAAGAAGGTGACACCGACAGTAACCCTGTCACCTCTTAGAAGCTACTCCCGTAACCACATGGAACAAATCGTTGGCTATTGATTTGACCCAACTGGGTCCTCGGGGGAATGACTCGTGGTTTGGATTCTATTACCCTACCCTGCAGGCTATACTACTAAGTGCTGCCTGTCACGGCGTGAAATCATGGATTAAACAATCCGGGCCACCAGAACAAGCAAGACACACCTTTCCCTTCCCGGGCCCGCGTGCTGAATTAAACACCGCAGCGCCGTTTGGTTTGGCCTGGGCATGTTTCACCAGGCGGCTGTACACTACCCTACCAGCCACCCTTACGGGTGTGCAATGTTTTCTTAGTTCCATTCTATTTTGCCCGCCACTGCAGGCTTCGACATCACACCCTCCAAGCCCAGTAGTGTTACACTGTCACACCCGATCAACCACCCTGGTGTGGAGCTCCCTTACACTTGGGGAGAGGGTAGCCCAAGGCCTTAATTAGGGGTTCGAGGGACTTTTCCTCTGGGGCTATGCTATAGCCAAAGCCCGGATAGCGTTGGCCGAACTTTCAGAACAGGTCGAACTCCTGGCCAACAACACAGCAGTGGGCTTCGAACTAATAAATGAGCAACTGCAGGCCACGTCCAAAATGACCATGCGGAATCGGTTAGCTCTAGCCACACTACTTATACAGGAAGGGGGGCTATGCCAGTACTTGAACCTTTCGAGGGACATGCTGCGTAGCCATTCCCAATGTGTCAATTCCATTGCAGAACCAGGTAAACACCATCAGAAAGATTGCATCGGACGTAAATGCGATCTCCGGTATTGGGCAAGGCTGGCTAGCTAGAGCGTTCAAACAGTTCGGGTGGAACGCGTCATCGTGGCTGCTAAATTTGTTAACCCCATTGTTATCATTTTTATTCATTCTTCTTGTTGTCATCTGTATAGTTAGTTGTATTTTTATGATTTTGAAACGTAGGTTGTTCAAGTTATCAGTGTATATTTACTCCACTGTCCCAACGTACAAATCTTTACGAAACGAAAACGATGCCGAGGAGATTTCATTCGGATGCCAAAATTTCTGTGTTGACAGCAAGGGGGCATGTCACAGTAAAATTTATAGTTGTATGCTGACAACACAGAAGAACTGGAAACTGACATGTGCATACCCACTCTGTGTCTGGAAAATTCCAGGGCTTGCCCAGCACGTGCCCCCTGGGTGACCTTAGGACCGGTCAGTCATGACTGACCTACTTTCATGACACATGCATGCTCAGTAACAGCATGGGCATGAGGTCATCTATCTAGAAATTTCTTGGCCAAGGAGCTGCTATAAAAAACTAGTGAACCCCTCCCATGGGGTAGAGACTCGCTCGACTGACGGACAGAGGCTGACGTGTCAGGGACTGTCCCATCAGGAGAGATCCTACCTGGAAGCAGAAGCTGGACTGCTCTCCAGGAGGGCTTACCAGCCCACTGGTCTCCTACCTCGGTACCTTCGGTCATTTGATCCTTCTTCGGTTTTGATTTCTTTGTGTTTGATCCTACGGTTACCGGACTGATTTGGCTCTTGATCCTGACTACGATTCTGCTCAACTCGACTTGCTTCGATTACGGTTTCATCTCGGCATCGGCTATCATCGCCTCTACTCGTTGTCCGCTTGGACTGGTGTCATGACGTTCCGACGGGTTACAGTTTTGTTCTCGTTATTCGTTATCCACCTATGAGCTGTTGACCAGCCCTGGGACTAGCGACTAGGCAGCTGCCCCTATCCTTCGGGGTAGAACGCAAGGGCTTACTCGTGAACCCCGTGGGCCAACAGACCCCCTTGTTGTTTGTTTTCGCATTACTTGTTCGTAACTGTAACTGAAGCAAGCAGCTCTGCCTACGCAACCAAAGCGTAAGTGAATAAATCTCATTTGCTTTGAAACCGCACGCGTGTCCCGTACCACTCAGACTCGTCGCCACTAATCCCACCTGTTCATTCCAATACCACCCTCGACCCACCGTGACCTTGGGGTTTTGTTCCCTGACACTTAACATCATATTTTATTTTCTGTTTTAATTTTGTGTAAACTGACTGACTGGATAATCTCATTGTATGAGTTTAGCAAAACTATAAATGATATCAGTGTTATATTAAAGATATTTTTATTGTTTATTTTATTGCATTGTTTTAGTGAAATCTGTAAATAAACTACTACTTTAACGCCATGATGTTGAGGCAGATTGCTGAAAGCTTTCAGCAGAAGCATAGGAAATAGTTACCGAGAGACTAGGAAAACAACTTACATTTACGTTCAGTTCAGACCTAGAAGATAATCTTTACAACCATAATCATGCTTAAAGACAAACAAACAAAAAAAACCTTACAATTTTATTATTGATATCCTAGCTCCACCTTCTCCCACTAATGGTAGTTTTTTGTACCACTGAACCAAGACCATCAAGCAGCCACTACATCTACTTATCTGCTTAGACTGTGCCCATTGCAACTTTCAATCACCTCCCACCTGGGCTGAATTTGAACCAGGTGCTTATTAGTAAGATACTAAGTCTATCAACTGGCTATTTTCCAATCATTTCACAGGACAGAGAGCAACATAATGCAAAACGTAAGATACTAAGTCTATCAACTGGCTATTTTCCAATCATTTCACAGGACAGAGAGCAACATAATGCAAAACTGTTCTGTGAGCATTTCCCCTCCCACTTAGGGCTGCATACACCACCCTTCGCTACTGTGCATCAAATAATCTCCCTGCTACAATTACAAATATTTCTTTATGGAAAAGTAGTATTAGGAAGGCAGTATATTTTAAGGTCTTCTGATGCATGATAGAAACATGGAGGTTTGGCACCATCTGCCCAGGCAGATCTCTACGGACCTCATGTTCTGTAGACTACATGAACCAGAGTGGTATATTCAGCCATTCAGTCTCTCTACAACTGCTAAACTCCACATTCACCTAACCAAAATGATCAAACTATTTATTTCTTCACAGCAATTACAATGCAAGTATAATAATACAAATCCTTTTTCCTAAAATATTTCAACCTTACTTCTTATAAGAACTGTAAACATTGTATCGATGTACTTAAACTTCTTGAGAAGTTTACTATTGCTCGCTGTGTTTGTCTTTACAGAAAAAACAGCCATGTCGATAAAAGCCAGTCACTTTGAAACTTGAGAAAAAACCTGTACTGACAAAAGGAGCAATTATTAACTGGCACATAAGGGAAGAGCAAAAAGACAGCTGCAAAACAGAAAAGGTCACTCATATTTAAGTAGTCCCTACAACCTAGAAACCACTATGACATCCTACATTTCTTTACTGCCTTTGTTATACTATCTCATTTATAGTGATAAAAGCAAACTGGACCAAAACAAACAAACAAAAAAATAGAAAGAAACAACCTACACTGAACACTAGCTTTAAAAATAAAAGTAATTCAACATATATATTTAAACTGAAAGCTATAATCAAGTTTCAAAAGGATTTCCACTAAGGAATACACATTCCCCAGAACCTACCACACAACAGAAAAAACTTAATTGTCAGATGACTCTTCGGATAACAACATTGCTCTGAAGAGATCTTTACAGAAATAACCACCATCTTTGCAAAGCATCCCCCACCACCGAGTCTTCCTTTTGGAGATTACCTCTCTTAAAAAAAAAAAAAAAAGCTACACTTTACTGTGAAGGCCTGTAGTCTTCTGCATAAGACATACTGAAAGATTTTTTTTTCTTTTTCTTCTGCCCCTTCCCTGAAATCTACTTTTATTTTATTGTTCCCTGTGTTAGGCTTACAACACTAGGAACAGACAAATGCTCCATTGTTTGGGCACGTACAAGCTTCTTCTATACAGCACAGTAATATTCAACTCCTGACAATATAATAACATAATATAATATTAGTATAATAACAATAGGAGTATCCTAGGCCTCTGGAGCAAAAATGAGAAAAACACGAAAAGCATGGGGGATGGATTTCATGAGCTGGAATCCCATGAAACTCAGCAACTAGGCAAAATGATGAGATGCTGAACAATGCCACACACTTTTCTGCTAATGTCTGTCCTAATAAAGGCCAAACACAAGTGCAATAAGGTATTTTAAGCAGCCTTGGAGTTACAAACTGCTGGAAAAGCAGCGTGCACTGCTGCTGCAGGACAGGGCCTTCCGGGGCCACGATGCCTCGCAACGCAAAGCAGGAACAGAAGTCAGACCCCTGCAGCTTCCAGGAGCTACAGCGGCATCAGCCTTGACACTACACCGGATTTATTGTTGTTTTAAAATGTTTTTTGTGTGTTTGTTTTTTTAAAGAAAACCTCTGGTTACCCAAAGGAGCGATTCCACCCAACGTCTCCCCTTGGGCTCCCGGGGAAAATTAGCGAGGACTTTCAACAAGCGGGACCGGGGGACCGACTCCGACCGGGACACTCAGCCACTCCCTCGGGGCATTTCGTGAGTTCCACGACCGTGAAGATGGAGTCGTTTCCCGGGACGAGCCCCCAGCCAAGGGGAGATTCCGCGGTTTCAGCTCCGGTTACAGACGAGGCGGGAGGCTGGTCCCGGGCCGGGCCGCAGGAAGGGGCGCCCCGCCGGGCCGGACCAACCTTTGTTTCCCACGGCGGCGACGAAGCTTGCGCTGCGGGTGGGGGGCGGCGGGGAGCAGGGGGCGGCCGAGCCCAGTCGCACTCTCTTCCTGGGGGCGTCACAGTCGGCTGCTGCACTCATGCTGCCGAGCCCGGCGCTGCCCGGCCGAGCTCACCAGCGGCGAGCTAAGGCAGCACTAGCTCCCCTCAACATCGTCCTACTAGGGCCACCGAGCTACGCAGAAATAGGACGACGCTCAGGCCGGGACGAGCATCAAAATGTCTCCGCCGCTCGCCATAGCAACAGCCTCACCCCGCCCCGCCCGGAAAGCAGAGCGGCGCGAAGTGGCCTGTCGTAAAGCGGAAGGGTGGTGCGGAAGCCGCGAGGTGACGGGTTCCCTTGACGGCAGGGGTCGGAGGAAGCAGCGCGGAGAAGTTGCGTGGTTGCGGTTCGGGGCTGGTGGCCGCTATGGAGGGCGGTGGTAATACGTCCAGGGGCTCCGGGCTTGGCAGCCTCTTCGGAGCTGGGGGCCCGGGCTACTCGCACGCAGACCTGGCCGGCGTGCCCCGTAAGTGCCCACCCCGGCCAACTGCCTCTTCGCGCCTCAGGACTGGAGGAGCTGGGCGGGTCTTATGTCCCTGGGGAAGGCGTGGGGGAGGCGGTGTTAATAGTCCGGGTTTCGGCTGGGAGTTGAGGAATGGCTGGGGGTGAGCGAGGCAGGGTGCAGAAAGCAGAGCGGCAGCTCGGGCTCAGGAAGGGGCTTGGACGGGGGGAGAGCTTAGTTTGTGCCCCCCCAGTGCTACGAGCTGCACATCAAAGTGAGGCACCTAGACCAGCAACTGCGTGGCACG
>NW_017728951.1:55101406-55112585 GCF_001723895.1 Crocodylus porosus
TGGAGGACCCTGCCTAGCATTCATGGGAGGTCAGTCAAAACCAAGAGGGAAAAGCTTCAGATTCAACAGAACCAGCGTCTTCCACAAAGTTCCCAGGTTACGCCTCCCCCACGGCTCCTTCTCTGCATCTCTTGGGGAATTAGGGCTTGGGAGCCTTGACCAGGGATGCTTGGCTCCAGGGATTTAGCTCTGTGTGTCATGTAAAGCTTGAATCCTGAACTGCACTTCACATCTGGCAGTAGATAGGGTCTGTGTATAAGGCTGTGAGCAATTTCTATTTGACTCAGAAATATTTGTCTTAAAATAGAAAAACAGAGCTGGAAGAGACCCCTGGAAGTCATCTAATCAGAATCATCCCACACTAAAATCATCTCAGAACACCCTTACCTGATCATAAGAACTTCCAAGGAGGGGAAACTTCAGAGCTTCTCTGGGTTGCCTGTCCTAGTTCTCAACCACCCGCATAGTTAGAAAGCTCTCCCTCATATGCAACTTAAATTTCATTCTTTGGCATTTAAGACAGTTTCTTCAGGTCCTGTCCCATTTGGCCACTCTCTGACCCACAGAGCCCTAGCATCCAGCCTATGGTGATCCCCATGGGTTGGAAAACCTGGGAGCAGTGGAAGCTCTGCATGGCTGGATTCAGCCTTCCCCCAGGCCATTGCCTACAGGATCAGCGCAAGGCCTGCCTCCTCTGCATCCAGACTGCTTCCCCCACAACCCAGATGTTTTGATTGGTGTGGATCCTCCCCCTCCTTTCCCCCCAACATGTCCAGATTAGGGCTACTCTACTCTGCCTGCCCCCACTTCAGGTGATCAGATCAAGGTTGGACTGTGCACACTCCACCACAGCCAGATAGGCCCATCAGCCAGATTTGGCCTACAGAGGCACTGCCCATCCAGCCCCTGGGATGAAAAGGTTAGGCAGCACTGCTTTATCACCATACTCCTTTAGCCGTCCTTCACATACTTGAAGATTTACTGAGTCCCAGCCTGCAATCTTCTCTTTCCCAGACTAAATAATCCTATTTTTCAACCTTACTTACACATAATGTTTCTTAAACATTTCAATCGTGTTTCTCTCCACTGGGCTTTCTGATTTTTCCTTATCTTTCTTGAAGCCCAAAGACTGATGTAGTATTTTAAATCGGGCCTCACCAGTACTGAATAGAATGGAAAAATCACTTCTTCGTAGGCAACACTCTTATTCATACAGCCCAGCATGTTCTTGGCTTTATTTGCAACAAAAGTACACTTTTTACTCATTTAGCTTATGGTCTACTATAACCCCCAGATCCATTTCAGTAGTAGTGCAGCCTACTAAGTTATTCCCCAATTTGTATGTGCATATGATTGCTCTGATATGTACGGACAACAAATTTTTAGGCCAAAGACCTAAGCCTTGAGCAAAATTATCTCTGGTACAGAGGATGCTTTTTTATTATTTCAGAATTTTAGTGTATTTAATCCTTTGTGTCTGTTCCTCGAGGCTTTTTTTTGTGGGGCGGGGGAAGCAGAATTCTTTTGTGGGATTTTAAAGGGGAAAAAGCAGTTCAAGGACTTTAATCAGAAGTTGCTGACTATCTTCAGGAAAGAAAACCGTTTTTCTAAAACTGAATCTGAAAGTGTGGGGTTGATTTATAAACTGAATAATATACCAAAAGTGGTTTACAGAAAAGATAAGACTCATCCTCCCATTTCACAGATGTAGAAATGGAGGCATAGAAGCTAAGTCAGTGAGAATAGGGAATCAGTTGATGTCAGTTTTATTGACAGTTAATCCCCTGATCATGATGTATGGTAACAATGAAAATAATATACCATCTAGATATATGTAGGTGGGAATATTATTGTGTTTTTATTATAAATGGTATTTAGGATTATTTAAAATATTTTTATAGCTAATGAAAACTGCTGTGAGAATTATCATTACTTGTATGCCTAACCATCTTTGCCCTTTTATGCTAATATTTACAAAGTGTTCTTTTCTTCCCTTTGCTGCAGTGACTGGAATGAGCCCATTGTCTCCTTATTTAAATGTGGACCCCAAGTATTTAATACAGGTAAGAAACTATTATATTGTTAAATGACTTAATGTTCATTTCATACATATGGTAATTTTAGGTAGGTGACAGTAAGAAAATTGCTTTATGTACTTGCCAATTGCATGCAGACCTTATAGTCTTATGGTAGAGCTGTCTTTGTGTCCTTTATTAATATCAGCAATTAAATTAAATTGGGAGAAATGTAAGGGCTTTGAAATTTACCTGGAGAGAAAGTGCTGTGTAACTGGAATAGACTGCCACCAGAGGTGGTGCAAGCACCTACTCTGGACTCCTTTTTACTGCCTCTTCTTCACAATTATAATGGCTCAAGTGTCAATTGGACTTTTATCTTGCTGGGATTCTGTGACCCCAGCTGATTTCCCGCCCCTGGGGCAGGGGGCTGGATTTGATTATCTTCCAGCCATAATGTCTATGAAATCTATGAAACTGAGGGACTACTGTGTACCTGAGTTTTGCCCTATTAGCTGAGATCAGGAGGTATTATTGTAGTTCTTAAAAATAAATAAATAAATAAATAAATCACTTCACAGTACCTGAAAGGAGTAGCCCTATTTTCAGAGAGAGGGTAGATGATAGGTACAAGTTGGCAGAAGGACTCTGATTCCCAAATCATTCCCTCTGCCAAATCAATACCGGATCCCCCAGTGAGGATACATCCTTTGTGATGCTTTTGCACATAGCCATATGTCTTGTTTCTTGCTAAACATAAGCACCTGTTTCAGAATTAGTTATTTCACAAGGGATGTAGTCAAATTGAACTAGCTCACAAGTGACTGACAGAATAAGTAGAAGGCAGGGCAGAGTGGCACCTTTATAGCAGTGGTTCTCAACCTGATTAGACTCAAGGCATGTCTCCTTAACTTTTGTGAATTGAGCTCCGCCCCATTTTAAAGTCTAATTTTATTATAATGCTTTGGTCCTTGTAGAGGAGCAAGGCATTGGTAAGTCAATATAGAGAACTATAGTTGTATTTGAAATTATACATAGTTGAAGAATGCCATTTTATAATGCACAGAATTTCTGTTGTTTCAGGATACAGATGAGTTTATTTTACCTACAGGAGCCAACAAAACTCGGGGCAGGTTTGAGTTGGCCTTTTTCACCATTGGAGGCTGTTGTATGACAGGTTAGTGGCATGTTTATTCTGTTTCAAGGTGTAAGGTTGATTTGCTTTTAAAGAAAATCCAAGAACTTGAGACTTAAATTAAAAACTGTATGGACAATCTTGTATTATTTTCTTCTTTCCTGTAGGCTGTATATTCACAGGCATAAGTTACTCCTTGACTGCTACCTGTAGGCTTAAAATGGTCATTTTCAACCAGGGTACTACAGCATTCTGGGATGCCTTGAGGTCCTTTCAAGGGTATTGAAGGGGTGCCACACAATGTTTGCACTGTTGGGTGTGCAAACATGATTCACGAGAGAAACCTAGAAGTTTCAGATATTTATGTTAACAGCTTTCCAACCTGTTGTAGTCTTTCTAAGTTCTTTACAACAGAAGAACTGCTCTATTATTTCTCTAGTCAGAAAACAAATAGAAACTAAGAGCTAGCATTTTCAAAGGGATGCCCTGGGTCTCGTGAGGGGTTTCATAGATTGCGTAGACATTAGGGCTGGAAGGGACTTGTTCACCCAGTATCCCTCATAAGTCTAGAATGGTTGAGAACCACTGGTTTAGAAGACTAAAAATGATTTTGCTTTTTTCTGTATGAAGTAATTGCTGCTGTTATGATTCACTAGGGGCTGCATTCGGTGCACTGAATGGTCTGCGGCTGGGTTTGAAGGAAACACAGAGCATGGCCTGGTCCAAACCTAGAAATGTGCAGTAAGTCTTTCAAAAATATATTTCAGTAATGCACTATGCTCAAAAGGTACCTGTGAGCCATTATAATTGTGAAGAAGAGGCAGTAAAAAGATGTACCCATATTTGTTCCCCCAAAGAGAATTATACATTTTTTGGAAGACCCAAGTTATAAAATGTCTTGATTAATCTGTCAAAAATGTAAATTAGTTTTTCAGATATATCCTTCAGTCTGTTCCATTGCTTTCCTCTTTCTTAAAGAGGTTTTGGAGAGAGGATGAGTGACAATGTAGCTATTCTCTGGATATTTGTTAGAAACCATCTCCTCTCAAGTCTGTATTTCTGAAGAAAGTTGTGAGGCACAACTTCACTTTCCTGGGAATGAGTACTCTCCTTCCTCAGTGTTCCCAACCTCTGCATGATCTGGAAAGGGAGACTTAGGATGAACTCAGAGTGCTAATAGCTGGGCCTACCAAAATTTGATTTTTTAGAGAGGGATCTAGATGTGCACAGTGCTAGCATCCAAACTGAAAAAGTTGTCCTGGGTTGCACTCGTTTACCGCTGTTCTCACCTTAGTGTTGCAAGACAAATTGAAAAGTGTCAGCCGACTGTGGCACTGGACTATGTGCAGTGCACTACGCTGCTGTGTGTCATTTCCATCCTACCCTCTTCCCCCAATTCCCTCTCCACAAAAAAGTTGAGACTTAGACTTGGCATAAGTATTGGGAAATGGTTTAACTTGACCCCAATACTCTTTTGTAAGAGGAAGACTAGCAATTTTGGAAAGGAAATTAGCGGTCCCTGGCAAAGTTTTAATTGGCTGTTCATATTTGAGCACTGCTTGCATTCTCTTCCCTTTTTTACCGATGTACAGAATAAAAATGTGTAAACAATACATTCTATATTCTGAATTTAATGTAATTTTCATAATTTAAATGACTTCTAATATTGGTTTTTCATCTAAAATGTAACAAATTAATAGAGGTTTTTAGGCATTACAGTGAACTATAGGCAAAAATTAAAATTTCCCTTTTCTTAATTGAAACTTGTCAAGTACTGATTTGACATAGTTAAGCCAGCAGATGGCAATAAAGACACACTCCCACTAATTTATTCTTTGCCCTCTAGTCCCAAGGAAAACATACTGAAGGTCACCACCTTGAAACGGTGTACTCATTTCTCTTCTTTTATCAGAATCAAAAAGGCTGCTTACACACGGAAAAAAAAACAACAAAAACAGCACTTTTAGCTCAGCGCACCCCTGCACTGAGCACAGACATGCCTAGAAGAGACATCGTGTTAGTTTGACCTACCTGGCCTGACTCTGTATAGATCAGAAGATTCTGTCAGCTATTGGGTACAAGCACCAAAAGGCCCTGATGAAGTGCTCTATTTATACAGACATTAGGCGAGCTGGGTCAAACTGATGCACTTTGTCTTCCAGTAAAGGTCGTTTTCTTGGCGGGGGCGAGTTTCCCACGTCTGTCAGCATGCAAAGAGGCACTGGTTGTATATTTTCTTTGTGAAGCCAAACATATTGTTTCTTTTTGTATACCAGCACTGGTCTGACTGTGTTCTTGGTCCTAGCAAGTGACTGTAGCAGCCGCTTTCCCACCTCCCTCCTGCAAAAAAAACCAATCTTCTAATCACCATGAAAGCAGTTACTCATAGAAAAAGATAATCTGTTATTAGGGAAATGTCAGGGGTTTGCCTGTAGTAGCTTTTACTTAACCTTTTTGGTTCAGAAGAAAGCTGCAAACAGTGTCTCACGTTAATTTTTATTGTTGCCAGTAACTGATAAATGAGAATGAAACTTATAAAAGCTTCTTCAGTCTGTTTTGTCACATGTTTAGTTTGGCTTTCTATAGAGTTACTGCCATTGAAATATGCAGAGTGTGACAGGGTGGATGAAGCACCCTGCCACGATCAGAAACAGGGAGAACCAGGGGAAAGAGACTTAAGTTGGGGGATCAGAGGACCCACAGCAAACCCCAACGTGATCTGGGTGAATGGAGACGCTGGCTGGGGCTGCGGCAGATCAAAGGCTGCTGCGGCAGACCCAGCCACCGGAAATCAAACAGGGAAAGAAGAGACTGGTGTGGGAAAAGAACAAGAGAAAGAAAGAAGAACCACACCAGCCAAGGTAAAGGGAAACAGCTGGGTCAAGCAGGCAGTCAATAGCGAACTGCCGTGCAGGACCTACCTGAAAGGAGGGAGATTTAAAGGACGCCGAGGGAACGCCAAGGTGGTGAAAGAAGTAAGGTAGCAGAGAAAGTGAGGAGAAGAGGGAGCAAGCAAACAAAGGAGATTTTACAGAAGAACCCAGGCTAAGCTCCAACCTTGCTACTTACCAGGGGAGTTCCAACCAGGAGCAAGAGTCAGTGAAGAAATCTGAGCGACGGTGAGTCTGAATCCAGGGGCCGAAGGGAACCACTCCGGGGACCTAGAAGAAGAGGAGAGCAAAGGGGACCTTTACTCTCCCAGAGGGGAGCAGCGAAGAGAGGGAAGACCCCAGCCCCATGAGGCTGACGAGGCGGGAACCCAAAGAAGAGGTAGCTGTCTTGGGACCTGGGCAGGGCAGAACGGGGCAAGCAGCCACTTAGACCCGGGCTGTAGATACAAGCCTTCAGGTCAAGCTAACAATAAACCTTAGCGGCGGTCAACATTGTCTGGAACATCAGGTGTGGTATGGGTGTGGGCAGGGTATGGGAAGGGTGGAGCCCTGCGAAGAGCCCAGAAGTTCTGAGTCTCTAACCATTCTCTGTTGCCTCCCTGTAGTGGCTAAGTATGATCTCCCATAACATCAAAGGCATGTTGGGTGATTTATTATAACGAGCCACTACTGTTACAGCTGGGCAGTGACGGGACACCAGGTGGTGCTGAAGATGCCTTTACACAAGAACATACCTTTTTTTAACTGATTTTAGTGTTAAAGAGCATAAAAGCAAAAATCTTACAGAAATTTGAAAGAGATTGTGCCTTTGTGGAGTCATAATTTATCACTATTGAGTTGGATTAGTAAAACAAAAAATCCCTTTCCCACCCTTACTCCCCCAGAAAACACAAATAGTTGCAGTATCAACTTTTCTGTAATTCCTTAATAGGTAATTCCTTAAACCTATTCAAGTGCATGACATTTAAGATTCTACTTTACTGAAGTCAAATTCCCAATTACTTCACGCTACTCAAGTTACTCTTATAGCTAGGAGTCCCATGGATTTTTTACACATTCAAATACTTATGTAGTAGATTTCAGATGCATGAAAATGTTATTTCATTAAGTTTTAAATAGCTTCCTAAATGAGTCACTATTAAGTCAACATGTACCTGTAAGAAATTAGATTTTGAGTCACAGTATGACTTGACCACTGCAAGTACCTAAGAGCAACAAAGAAAGGTATAGTTCCTGCTCAAAGGAGTTTATCTTCAACTGTATATAAGGGAAAAAATATTGTTTTGCAAAAAAATTCTTACCAAATTAAACTAGTGCTTGCAAAAATGGGAGCATGTTTAAGGGTAATGCCCCATAGCTGAAGCTGGTTTCTCATTGAAACTGACTGCAGTAAATCCAGCCTGCTTGGGACTGAGCACCTGCTGGAAATTTGAAAATTCTGGTTTTTTGAAACTGAAGTGGCGGCCATCCCAAAGCGGGGTGGAGCAGCAGCTGGTCCCGGAGCCATGGTCACACATGAAACGGGGCGGTGGATGGCAGCAGCAAGCTTCCCCATCTGTGTCCTGTGGGGTGGGGAGGAGTGGTGGCCAGTCATGGAGAGCGGCTGCATATGGAGTGGTGTCATGGGGTGGCAGATGGCAGTAGCATGCAAGCTTCCCCCTCTGTCTGGGAAAGCGGAGGGGGAAACTTAAAAAGTGCCAGATTTTTTTATATCCAGATTTATGAGGTTATACTGTATCGGTTTCATAGATTATCAGTCTCGTTAGCTCTAGCAGCCCGGTAAAATTGTACAAGTCAGTTACTGAAGGTTTTTATTTCAGTTGGTCCATTTAGCCAGGGACTGAAATCTATGAGAGAAAGATGACCAACAGTATGTCATGTATGTTCAATTTAGGGCTAGTCACATTTGAGTGTGCAATCAATAGTTTATGTTTCAGAAGAGAAGTTCTCTTATTCCACATTCCTAAACTTAATTATTAGGTTCCTTTCTCTCTTTTAATGTTTACAGGAGTATATATTTAAAGATTCCAAAATGTTATTTCCTCTACACTGACATAGCTAGCAACATGCCTTAGTTACTACTTTTTATTACTTGCTGAAAACTCAAAATGAGGAAATTCAAACCTACAATAATTGTAACGTGGGGCTGGGGGAGGAGGAGGATAATAGAAATTTAGGGTTGGAAAGGACCTCAGGAAGTCATCTAGTCCACCCCCCTGCTCAAAGCAGGACCATCCCCAAGAAACTGACTTCACCTATACATATAAAGGGGAAAAATGCCTCATGATGTGTTTCTGAAAGGTAGACATACTTGAACATCTCAGACCTATTCAGTTACCTCAGAATTCAAAATTCTGAGGTATCTCAGTTACCTCAAAATTCATTTTTCCCAGTCCATCTAAATATAACAATGTTTGCTATCAATCTATATTTTAATGAAAACTATTAGTAAGGGTAAAGTAGGGAAATGGTCTTTGGGAATCAGGAACAGACAGGCATAATGTGATGTTTTTCAGCTAAGTTCCAGCAGTAATAAGCAGTCCAGAGCTATACAATGTGACGGTGTTACACGGCTGAGAGAAAAATACTAGTCTTTTCATCTGGTTGTTGCTTCCATTCTGGAGGCAACTGATGCCAACATGGAATGGTAATGTGCTTCCCTGACAGTGTGTTAAGCATGTCTTAATTGCTTAATGCTAGTCTAGAAGCATACAAATATAGAAATATTTGGGCTAGCTTTCTTGACCTTCTGTTGCATACATGTATCCTAGGGCAAATATCTTCCCTCATCATTTAACTATGGTATTTACTCAAATATAATGCAACCCCCCTGCAACAACTAGATTCTATATATGGAAAATGTATAAATTCAATACAATTTTCAAGGTATAAAAATAATTATTGGAGGTTGGCCTTGAATTTGTTCCCCTTCCATGGCTATATGATGGAAAATAAATCTGGGGGGTCAGGGATCCTCTTTCACCTCTGCCCCCTCCCCAACTTTTGTCCCCTGAAGCCCATTTCTTCCCCCCTACCCCTTCCCACTGTCAGAGCCTGCTCTTCCTAAACGCATAGTGAAGGGTGCATTTGAAAACACTGACCTTAAAATACGGATATGAAAATTGCTACAGCTGTAGTACCCATAGCCTTGGTTTACCCAGAAATTATTTTTTACTTTTTTTTTAAAACTGCTGCAAGTTTTAGCACAAGTACTCCATAAACATACTTTTTAAGTATCACTTTAGCACCTACTTAGAGAGAGTACAAGCTATCTGATGTTAGTCCAAAGCCAAAAGGCTCATGATTTACTATGTAGCTCATTGGGCAGGGCCTCAACAGAGTCAACAGTATTTCAAGCTGTGGTGACCTCTCAGCTCAGCACTGTTCAGCTACCCCCAACAAAAGGATCCATGTGCTAATTAGTCCCCCAGCTATGACTGAAACTGGGTCATCTTGTCATGAGTCCTGGGATCCTCCAAAAGCTTATATGCAGACAAGGCATAGGGCAGCTTGGTCCCTCAGGGAAGGCAAGATGGAGGCTTGACATATAAAATGAAAACTTGACATGACTTTGGTTCACTTACAAACACAGGCCTAAACCATACAATATCCATATGAAACAAAATCAATACAAAAATGATAATAATACAATATACAACAGTAAAAATTAATACAAACCTAATAATAATACAGTATAAAACAGTGGATATCCAAAACCAAAAACTTGCTACCAAAATAAAAATGTTAAAGCTTTATCTTAAGTCTGAGCTTGTGCTTGTCTATAGGGAATAGAGAGGGAGAGAAAGAAAAGCCAAAAATAATTGGGGAAGGGAATGCATATCTATCGTATATATAGGGCGGGGTATATTATATAGATATTGTGTGTGTGTGTATTCAGAAAGAAAAACTTGGGGTTTTGGTATACTTGGAGACCTCATATCCCATTCCTGAGTGAGCCTGAGCATTCTTGACTCAATCTTTAGACATGCAAATATATGCATCCCGTCAGTCATTGGATCAGAGATATTAGAGCTGTCATTCTCAGCCAGGATGCCACTAAACTCTGAGAAGTTATGTGCCATGATGGAGTTCCATGAAGCTACAGAACTTGAGAACCACTATCTTAGATGAAAACCAAAGGTACTGCAGCAGTTGATTCTGGTGAATTTGGTAGTGTTCTTTTCTTGTTAGGTAACAATAAATAGGATTTAGGGAACAGTGTGCTGCAGGAGGTGCCCTCATTCACTGCTAAGTAAAATGTCACCAGAGGGCCTCCTAAACAGTTTAGTTATTACTGTGCTATTATGTTTCATTTCACAGGTGTTTGCCCCTGTGTCCTGTTCAGAGTCTAACTTGGGAAATTGCATTCCCCACCTCCTATAAAGCCTATCTCTTGTTTCAGCTGGCCAGAACAGCATTTGATAATCTTCAGTAGTCACAGGCAGATCTGAAAAACGTGGGGAGGGGAGCACAAACAAGACCCTAAGGGCAACATGTTGGTGAGAAACCTTAGCTGCTGTGTCAGAGGCAGGAGGGATTCCTACAAGATTGCTTGGAACTAACTTGTATGTGTTAGTTTAAGCCTCAAACTCTGGAAAAAAAAGTTTTATTTTTGTCTGCTGATGGAGAGGAGATTTTTCTCTTCTCTCCCCTCACTTCTGTCCGTTGTAAAACTCCCTTGACACTGACAAAAATAACTTGCTGTCCACCCATTTCCCTATATCTTAATAAAGAGTTTCTTTTATTACCCCATTCTGTGGATGCTGTTAAAGAATACACAATAGCTGTGGCATTTGTCTACCCAGTTACAGCTGTATTCGTTAAATACATTAGTTTCCTGAAATGGTTACCTTATTTTGTGAAGAAGTCATTTGCTATTAGGAGTGCACCGAGAGAAGATTTTTACTGGACCAGTACCGATGGCCAGTTATTAACAAGCCATATTGACTGATACCGATCCAATTGCTGATATGCAGCCCAACAAGTTGGAGAGTAGCATCCGACTTGTAAGCATGTTGCACGGAAGAGGCATGGAGGGGGGCAGGGGTGCAGATTGAGGTCCCCACAGTGAGGGAGGGAGTGGGGCAGGCGCTGCCCAGCTGGGGCAAGGCATGGGACAGAGCCATGAGCAGCTTGTC
>NW_017728951.1:55112685-55173015 GCF_001723895.1 Crocodylus porosus
CAGTGAGGGAGGGAGTGGGGCAGGCGCTGCCCAGCTGGGGCAAGGCATGGGACAGAGCCATGAGCAGCTTGTCCTGGGTGTGTGTGTGGGGGGGGGGGCAGCTCCTGCCACTGCATGCACACCCAAGGGGGACATGTCCCTCCTAGTTCTGTGCCTGGGTCAAGGATGGACTGCCGCTGTGGGCTGGGGCCAGGGGAGGTGCCAGGCTCTTCCCAGTGTGGGGTTGGACCAGGGCTGCATTTGGGGTGGACAAGGGTGACGCTGGGCAGATGGGTTTGGTGGGGGCTATGGCAAATTTTGGGGTGGATATAGCCCCCCTCCCAGCACCGCCACTGCCCACCCAACCTCACCTGCCCCAAATGCACCCCGGTTTATCCCCCTGCACCAGGAAAAGCCTGGCGCCACCCACCCTCACCCTGTGCACAGATCCAGGCGGCACGTGCCTCCCCCTCCTGTGCCTCCACCAGGAGTATGTGCAGCAGCAAGAGAATGTGCCCCCCGGGATGAGCTGCTTATTGCTTCATCCCGAACTCTGCCCTGGCTGGGCAGCGCCTGCCCCTGCCCCACTCCCTCCCTCACCGTAGGGGCCTTGATCTGCCTCCCGCCACCCTCCCCGGTCTCTTCCCCTTCCCCTGCCTCTTTGTCCCCACAGACTTACCATCTGGATGCTGCTCTCCAAGCTGCTGGGCTGCATTCCTGGCCACATGAATGCAACAGCTGTGCACGTGCATGTGGCATTTATTAGCGATATTGGCCACATGCCAGAAAAAGCCGATCACTGATGGTGGCAATTTTTGTTTTACTGGTGCTGATACAATACGATCCATTGTATTGGTGCACCTGTATTTGCTATACTTGTGAAGAGGGATTTTTCAATTTTTGCTGCCTGTAATTTCTAGATTCCTGATGGCTATGTAACAGTCATTAAGGAAAAAGCAAATTATCCAGTGCAGTTACTGTTGCTATTATAGAACTAGCAAGTCACTTGTAGTCTCATGTTTTATGAATTCAAACAAGATGTAAGTAAATGTTGTTTCCAGTATCACAGAATCTTCCTCTTAATTGGTGCCTTAGAGCACTACCAGAATACAAGTATGAAGCAGACCATCATAAGATTAATTAACTAATGCATTTTTTGCTTTTTTTAATTCCCCTACAGAATTTTAAATATGGTGACAAGGCAAGGGGCACTTTGGGCCAATACTCTGGGATCTTTGGGTGAGTAATATTGTGCTCATGATCATGCTAAAGGGGTTTTTGTTAACTTTCAAGTGTTCTTGGGGAAAAAAATTGGTTCTTTTGCACATTAAGTGGCTTCAAGTACATTAACCTATGACCTATATTTCTAATAACTAGTGATAATAACTAGTACCTGTTTCACCTGCCATGCATTGTGGATGCTTCCATCTAAATTAAAGCCCTTTTAGGTATCTTAAAATCTTTAACTATTGAAAGTGTAGGCAACTGATACAAATAGTGTTTTTTAGAAAAATTTTTTTTTGCCAGCTTCTCCATTACTTTTTTGTCATATTCTTCCATGTCTGGAACATATGGCTTGTGTTAAGAGGACAATAGCCAAAAACACATCTTGAAGGTAAATAGCCAAATGATGTTTAAAAATGTGTAGGAAGCAAGAAGTCTGCTAGACTAACCAAGGCAGTTGATAGGAATTGAGGAAAATAGTCATTATTAATTATCTATTTAATCAATGTTATCAGTGGTGAAGATGGCCAATGAAATTGTGTTGATAAATGCCAAGAAATATTTTTGAGGGGAAAAGCATTGTTTGTCTCTAAACTAACCGTATCTGATGCTGGTGCTATTGAACGCAGGATGCTCTCCTAAATGGGCTATGGGTCCAATTCATTATGGACATTTTTATTAGGCTGGCCTATTGCCTGAATTCTTTACTTTCAGAATGGAAAAATACCACTTAAGATACGTGTCTGAAAAAAAATGGAACTGCAAGTTCCAGGTCAGGGTTCTACTATGAGTGACACATTAACAAATCTTCACAGCTGTGTTTGAAGAAGGACGATTACTGAAGAAAATATTTGCCTTAGTTTGGTTACATTGGCATGCATTCCAGTGGGCAAATTAGTATATTTCATATAAGGTCTTTTCAGTCAGTATATTATAGTTCTTAGTATTACTTGATATGATGCAAGTTGGTACTAGCCTTTGTTACCTGGTATGGAAGTACCATGGTAGCCCTCAGAGTGGGCTTTGGGTTTCTCCAAGTGAGGAGCAACTCCCTGGTTTTGTAACACTGTAACTGTCCAGTTTGCAGGAATCTGTTGAGCAAGATTTTTTTTTTCTGTCTAGTACTGCACACTTAGGGCTGGCTTAGTTTCCTTGCTAGTGTTGAGCAGTATCTTACTTCACCATTGGTCTCATTAACTAATGAGTAAATTTTTCTTAGTGCGAATAAGGGTCTTGCAGTCTGGTGTTTTGAGCAGCAAAGATAACTTCTGTTACAATAACTGCTTTAATTCCTGAGTAGCATGAAATGCTTTTCTATTCCTTGTCCTAGTGAAACATTGTAAATTTTGTTAAAGATTATTTGTCTTCAAAGCGATTGATCTTGTATCCACGGTAAAAGTTCACTTCAGACCAATGTTCTCTTGTCCATGGAGTATGAGATATTGTGCAGCTGATTCATATGCAGGTAGAAATAAAACGCTTATAATGAACACAGTTCACAAGTCTGAGCAACCTAATAACTTACAGGGCAGATGCAGAGAGAAATGTCCTCCCTGTAGAATAGAAATGAGATAATGTTCTAAATTGGAAAAGTCTAAAGATGGACCCTTAAGTAGGAAAAGGGGGAGCTGTAAAGTCTGCACTGGACTGGTGACTGGTGCACTTAAGAAGGGCATGCCTTTTAACTTGTGTTAATCAGAATACTATATTCTATAAGTACTATATTAGCCATATTGCTGATGGGGTAGGGGAGCCTGTGTTAATTCTGTGCAGATGCCTTGATATTTTTTCTTCTTTTCTAATTTAATATCTTTCCCAGCTCTGCTTTACAGTGCATTTGGAGTGATCATAGAGAAAGCACGAGGTGCAGAAGATGACTTGAACACTGTAGCTGCTGGGACCATGACAGGAATGCTGTATAAAAGCACAGGTAGGCTGGCAAGATGTTTGCAGTTGTCCTTTACACATTTATAAGCATGAAGTTAATAGTCTCAATCCATTTTTGCTCCGGAAAGTGACTGTGTAAAAATAAAAAAATAGTACCTTCATATTCAGCAGAAATTTCTTGCGTATCAGAGCGCCATGCCTGTGGACTTCAGTGAGTCAGGATTATTGTTCTTTAATCCTGTTGACTCTGCAAGACCACAGCTGCATCAGAATTGTGTATGGAATACCAATTTATTATGCCTGCGAAGGATTTAATGGCAATGGGATTACATAGGTGGCACTCCAGGCATAGTTTATTTTTCAAAATCTTATGTTGTGATTCCTGAAAATGAAAGAATTTAAATTAACTCTCAGGTGCCAGTCTGAATTTGCAGGGCTAGGAAACTTTTGTTTCCTTCCTGGGCAAATTTAATTTGGAAATCACTGAGAAGGTAAACACAGCACTGCTTTCATGCCACTTTTCAGAGCAGACTTGCATTTAAAAAAAAAAATTGCTAGGCCTAAATTTCAAGTCTGATAATACGTATGATGGATGAAGTGATCTTGTAAAATAGGAACGGTATTTTGAATTGCCTGGTTTTAGAACTATTTCTGTGCTTCAGTGTACCCTACAATAAGAGTTCTCTTGATAACACCTGGTATAATTGTTAAAATGTATAAAAAATGTGGCAATACAGACAAGTAATAGCTACAATAATTAATATCTCCAGTGCCTGGTAAGATTAAATGAAGCCAAAGATTGCATGAGCCCTCAGCCATACAAGTAATACATTAAGGCAACAAAGCATGAAGGTTCTGACTTCAAATTATATATGGTACTTGCCCTGGCAGAATTAGTTGAGTATAAATACCTTCTTTTGTTAGTCCTGTTTTTATAAGAGATAGCATCTTCCACTACTTTTCATTCCAGAACATGAATAATTTGAAGTCATGTCTGCATAGCCTTGTCAAATATTTAACTGGGATATATGTTAGCATTCAACTGTTTGTTAACATGATGAAGTATGTTAGTGTTCAGCTATTTCATGAACAGCTGATTCAGACAATTTTGTTAGTTCCCTGATAGACCCAAGGAATTATTGTCTTTAATACTCTCCTACTTCCCTGAGCAAGACCTAGACAGAACTGAGTTTGGCAAAGGTGATTGGTGGTTGCATCCACCCATATTCTGTAAAGGTGAGATGCTTTGAAAGAGCTTTGAGCCCTATCTGCGTGATGTTTTTTGGTTCTCGTGAACATCATTAATGGAAACCTTGGAAGAGAGACAGGGAAGCTTCCCATTACCCCCAAATAGAGGGGGTATTGAGGATAATTTTGCAATTTCCATTAAATATGAAGCCACATGGCATATGAAAATTAATGTCCAAAGCACCAACACAAAGCCTTTGGCTCCATTTTTTTTATTTATGTATGAGATGGTTTAATACTTTTTTCCAAGCAGTTAAGAAAGTTCTTACGGACATGTTCATGTTGAAAAGGTTTAAATTGACACTTTCCAAAGTGAAACATAGCAATAGTAACCAGGAATATTCGGAGTAAAATTGGCAGATCACAGAATGTGACTAACTGAACGCTAAACATATGTTGTGTTCCAACATGCATACATGAAGCACTGCACCAGTCATCTTTCTAGTACAACCCTAAATACATATTGTTTATTATAAGTAACTAGAAGCCACTTAAAAGAAAAGTGCAACCCTAAAAACAATGCAAACCTAGCATTTTTTTAAAGTAGCTATTTTTCTTAAGGCAAAGGAATTTAGTATATTTAAGGGTTTATAAAACCACAAAGAATAGATTGTAAGAGGTGAATTTTTCAAAGCTAAGTACATTAAAACCTGTTATGCTTCAAAATCCTCTTTGGTGCAGACTATAATCTCTGCATAGTTATGCAATAAAACAATGACTCTAGCAGCCTTTCAGGAGAACTGAAAATGTATCATAGCGAGTTTACTGGAGAATAGAATAGTTTTCTGCAGAGGCAAATGTGCTAGCACTTATAGGAAGGATAGGGTCTTCACTAAAAGCGTCCTGTTAAAGTGCCTGTGCATACTTTTGCTATAGTCTTAGAGAAAGTGGACACTAATTAAAAAAAGTAAAAAAAAAGTTTTACTAAAGTGTTTTGACCTTTGTAAAAGCTTGCTTGTGCATCACTTGCCTACAAATGCTTTACAAACTTAACCTAAGGAACATTCAGCCGTAACAAGCTTCCTTTCACGTTTCTGTGTGGCCCTTATCCCTGCCCAAATAGTGTGCTCTGAAGGTCAGATTTTTACACTGAGGAAAGGTACTACGAATCAGTGTTCCCATTCACTACTACTCATTTAATGCAGAAGACTGTCCAGATGGCCTTAGCAGCCTCATTATGCACCTACATAATAGCAACCTAGCTTTTGTGTAATTAACTCCCCCAAGTTATATGAGCTTTGTGCTTGTGAAGCTAACAGGCTGGAAATGTAATATGTAATATTTCCTCTAGGAAAAAACACTAAGCAAGTAGGCTACCATAGTCTACACAAGTGGGACCAACCTTTTTGACAAGAGTGCCATAAATTAAGCCCTGCATTCTCCTCAAGCGCCATTCCGATCTCTTTTCCCTGCCCAATCTGCTGCTATGCTTTCTGCTCTTTGCCCAATCTGCCGCTGTGCTGCTTGCCCCCTCTTCAACCTACTGTGTGCCGCATAGGATGCCTGTGCCACTTGCTGCAGGATAGCCACCCCTGGTTTACAGTAATAGAAACTTCCCTGCTGGTTTTCAGGGATAACTTTGTGGAGAGTGCCTGCATTCACCCATTCTTTGAACTACACAGTTGTGGACAACTTTTTGAGTTACTAAACCTGTTTTTTAATATATATCGAGCACAGCAGACAGGGGGGAAAAAAGCTTCTTTCTTATTACTGAGTTCCAATGTCCAAAGCTGCTGAGCTGACAAAAACATAGATAAGGTTAGTACAGTATGTAAAGTCTTTCAGTACTCCATTTTATATGCAAAGTAATGTGCACACCACGTGAATGCACATTCAGCATCTACATGTGGATTAATGTGACTTAGTTAATCATGTCGAAATTTGATACTTGCTTTATGCAGATATCAAATTTAGGTGGGATTAGCCTAAAATTGCCATTTTTAAAGCATATTTAGGGCATGTATATGTGGACACAGCCCGTTAATGCCCCTTAGTGGTGATTTTAGGCTAATTCCATTTAAAAGGAGGGGGTGTATACACTACCAATGAGAACAAAGATGACAGCCACACCTGTTGAAAGGAGTTAATTCCATTTTCACTTAAGCTTTAATGCTACAGAGCCTCCTTATCAAACCTGCTTAATTTCCCCCATAATGATTCAAATAATAGCTTTCAGCATTATGCATACAGTACAGAAGAAAGAAGTTACCTTTCTGAGTCACAACCATGGGACATAGCAATTCCTTTGCTAGCCTACAGTATGTCTCCAATAGACTGCAAGCTCAACTGACCCACATGGAGTCAGAGGGCAGGGGCTAGGGCCCAGTTGCCTTTGCTGGTTTTCCCTGCAGCAGCATAGGGAGAGCACCTGCAGACTGAGCTTTTTCCTGCTGCTATAAAGGTAAGCAGCTGCTATTGAAGCTTCTCCCAGAGCCAAAAATCATCAAAGCCCTATGTCTGTTGGCCTGTCCATATTCAGCCATAGGCTGTGTAGGATGTCAAACCCCTGCAATATGTCTATAGTAGCAAACTGCTGCTACCATAGCTAAAACCCTCAGTGATTGTCTTTCTGGACTGACATTTATTTGTATGCACTGCAAAGCCTGCCTGTTGACTGAATTTTTTGAATTGCACTCATTAAACTTTTTATGAGGGGAAACCTGGTCACAAATAATTTGTGGATAGGCTGCTGTTGGAAGTTCTCGGATGTGCCACTACTTAGAAGACTGATTCCCCATAAATCTTATTTTTCCCTTGTGAGGGTCTTAAATCATTACATCAGCGTTTTCAACCACCAGAGAGAGCATAATCTTGCTTCCTGAAGTATCTACATTCATTAAGACTGGTTTAAGCAGGTCTGTGCAATACCACTAAATCTTACCTTCTATGTGGTAAAGGTGGATTAGAATAAAAGACAGTCAACAGGAAGAGGAATAGGGAAGTTCAACACAAGATTGGAAATGGAATGAATAATTGATAATTTCCCTTTGCACATGGCTGGTAGTATTTTTAAAGTAAGCCATGTGTTTCTGTAGATGTTGGGAGAATGGATCTGTGAACCAAAAAAAAAATCATTTTCAGAAATCCCTAAAGTCTAGATAAACATATACTGCCATAGAACCATTTATGATAAGGAAAATGAGTTGAAAAACTTCAGAAATACTTTGTTCACTTTAGTCAAAAAGACTTAAAGCTTTTCTCTTTGCTCTTTGACATGAGGTTTAGCTGCTGTGATTACTTACTGACTTTAGTAAAAAAAAGGGTAGCTATTTAATTGCTATTAACTTGTGGTGCTACCCTTGCAGCTTCATATGTTTGGGGTCACCATTTACCAAGATTCTCTGAGTGGATATCTAGTGATAAAGAAACAATCCCTGCATGTTCCTTACACTAGTATAAGGAGCAGGTGTATTGTTGAGAGAGTGCTGTGGGCCATCCAGAAGCATGGACTATTCAATGACAGTACATCAGATGCTCTGGATTAACTGCTCACAAGTCTCCAGCTAACTTGAGGTAGCTTGCCCGTCAGTGGGAGAGGATTAAGCTACTACACATTATGTGTCATTTACCACAGGATAAAGGAGCACAAATAAGCAGACATTCTGACATTCTGTAAACCCTCTGAGTAAGTTGTTTGTGTTCTTATGACCTTAATTTCCCCTCTCCTTCCTTGATAGAAGCTGTCCTGGTAACTGCTTTATAATCCTAGAAGATGACCAGCAACCTCACACTCACAGTTTTGCCCCTTCCAAGTTAGCAAGTGTTAGTGTTGAGAGGGACTTTTGGTTGTCATAAGTTGTTCACAACTGAAAGATAAAGCCACCTCTAAATACACATTTCTGAAAGGAAAAATTAGAGTCTCTTATGTTGAAGGGAGAAGGCATCACTAAAAAGGAACTGAGATAGCTATACATTTAACAGTGCAATTCTCCCATTTAATAAGATATATATTAGATAGTTCTCCAATTATATGTGGGCAAAGCAAACAACAGATTTGTTGTTGGTTCATAATGAATATTATGATGCATGAATCTTTAGAGTCAAATTAATGCTTTAGTCCACATGGACTTTTTCAAAATCATTTTCCTTTAGAAAAATCATTAACTTTTCAACCAAGCTGTCTTATGGTGAGAGTGTGTATCTGGCCAGCAGTGGCATGTCTGCTAGAAGTAGCCAAAAGGGATTGGTCATTACTTGAGGACTCTTGGGCACAGCCCTAAAAGTCAACAAATCTTAAGTTTATTAACAGAACTTATTGCTTTATTGCAAGTGATAAAGTCTGACCTAGTCAGATCTAGAAACTCATTGGTGTAAGTGCAATGGTTAGAAGTTCAGGAAAAAAGGAAGTCATCACTTGTATATCTCTGCTTGCCAACAAGGCCCTTTGAACTAAAGCATGACTCTCTTTTCATGGCTTCATGCTATGTTCATCAAAATGTTGGGGGTTTGTATGTGTAAGGATATGGTTGGAAATAGGTTTTAAATTTCTTGGTATTTCTCTTTGTAGTCCTTTAACCTCTGGGACAATTTACAATAAATTATATTTAATCTGAAGACAAGCAGAAGATTTTGCTACCTGTAAATAAGGATCCCTTCAAATTACTTTAGAAACATGGTGAGCCAGTATGATCTAAATGTAGAGGACATGTTCAAATCTGCAGAGCTAGATGGGATATACCATAGATTACCAAAGGAGTTTATTGAAATAATTTCAGCCATGGGCTACCCTTTTTGCAGACTCATGGAGATCATCTGGGTGAGGTCCCAGATGATTGGAAAGGAGCAAATTTAGAACTGTTTTTAAGACAAGGAAAAAGGAAGATATAGGGAATTACAGAGCAGTCAGCTTGACCTTGACCTGCTTCATGATCTTTCTAAGTATCCTCAAGGATTCTATAATAAAGAAGCTAGAAGAGGTTATCAGAAAACACTAGCTTGGATTTACTAAGAATAAGTCATACCTGACCAATTTGATTTCCTTCTCTGACAAGGTGACAGGTTCTGTGGATGAGGGGACAGCAGTGGATATATGTACATTGATTTTAGCAAGACTTTTGGCATAGTCTCCCATACCATTCTCTGTAATAAGACAATGAAATGCAGAATATATGAAAGTACAGTTAAGTGGATACATAAATGGTTGGATTATTATGTTCAGTAAGTAGTAATGTCTAGTTAGAAGGCGGTATGAAGTGGGGTTCCCAGGGGTCTGTCTTGGGTCCAGTATGGTTTAACGTTTCCATTAATGATTTGGATGATGGGATTGAATACACACTTAGCAAATTTGCAGATGACACTGAGTTGGGTTAAATACTAGAAACTCTGGAGAGTAGGGCTAAATTCCAGGATGACCTGGATACATGGCAGAAATCAGCCAGATGAAATCAATGAAGGACAAGTATTTGAGATAGGAGAGTTGCACTCACAAACACAAACTGGGAAATAATTGTAACAGCAGACTGGATGGAATTAAGATGAATGTCACTTGCAAATCAAGGGAAATGATTCTGCCACTCTGTTCAGCACAAGTGAGGCCTCAACTAGAGCACTGTGTCCATTTTTGGGCCCCACACCTCAAAAAGGATGTGTACAGATTGGAAAGAGTCCATCGGAGTGCCAGAACTGATTAGAGGCCTTGGAGATGAGACTTGGGAGGAAAGGCTATGGTTATTTAGTCTGGAGTGAAAGGTATGGTTATTTAGTCTGGAGTGAAACAGGGTTTGCTACGTCTTCAAATACCTGAAGGGCAAATATAAAATGGATTGGGATGGGCTTTTCTCTATGGCCATAGGAAACAGAACTAAGAGCAATGGCCTCAAACTGCAGCAGGGAAAGTATAAGTTCAGATTAAGAGGAACTTTCTGACTATGAGGGTGGTTAAGCATTCATTGGAACAGGCTACCTAGAGAAATAGGACATTTCCAGGGATGGCAATTCCACAGAAGCAGGTTAGACAGACACTTGACTGGGATGATTTAGTCCAAGATGATCCTGTCTGGGGCAGAGGGATGAACTAGATGACTTCATGATGTTCCTTCCGGTCCTACTTTCCTATGATCCACTTTATTCATAAAATCACCATCTTAGCTGTCACTTAGACATGAAGTTTGTATAAATAGTCAGTTGTATGAGCAGCTTAGTACAATCAGTGGACAGACTATTATTCTTAATGATCCCTCATCCTGTGGATTTGTTCCATGTATGCTGCACAAGCATCGGGCTGGGTCATGAGGACAAATACAGACTGGTTATGATAAGGAAAACAGTTGCCAGTAGGACTTGATTTTTCCATCATAAGGTGGCGGGATTGTGTTTTGGGGTGGCTTCTCTACTGCTCACGGGCAGCTCAGTTGCCCCTAATTTATTAGAAAGCCAGTAAAGTTTCATAGCTCACTCAAGCAGTTGTAGTGAAATCCAAGATGTCTATTGTATTACCCCAAATATAAGCAGGGACAGCGACCACAGTTCTGCCTGTAATTTAGCTGCTATGAGCACAAGGAATGGTCTTCAGACTCAGGACCATAGTAGTGCACTAAGTTAATACTTGGAAAGTGATTAACGGTCATTAGGGCTATACAGTCTCTTCTCAACTTGTGAATTTCTTGAACTTGAATCTCTCCAGCTGATGGCTCAGTCTCTCCCCACCACAGCCACTAACCAGAATAAGTTTCCTTGCATCAAGCCCTATATTGTCACTGTTCTAGTGTCTTTTGCAGCTGTTTGAAAATGAAACTGAACAAGAGAGAAATAGATTCTAAAGAAACAGTTTTGGTTTCCCTCAGATAATTTCCACACCCATGAGGCTAATCAACGCTAGGGAAACTTTCTAAAAAAAACTCCCATAGAGCAGCAGGAAACTTTCAGAACAGTTCCCTAGTGCTATCCTCTGCAGATATGTAATTAATAAATAAATTAGCCCTTTAGGACTGGTAGTTTAGAGGCATTGATTAACTATAGCTCCATTTTTAAATTCAGTGAGCAGAACAAAAGCTTACCATGTCTGAAAAAGTGGGCTTTTTAAACCAGAGGACATGGTTCAGTGCATCAAGGCAGATGACACAGAACCATTCAAACAGTTTCTTCTGCAGCTTGCAAAGAAACCAAATATTTCTCATTTTAAATATTTGAAAGACAGATGGCAGAGGCCACAAAGAGCTAATTACATAAAATCTAGCCTTCATGTTGCATTTGGTGTACATAGTGACAACCAATAGATCATTAATAGGCTATTCATGCCAGTTTCATCTTCACATCGTTGATTCAGGTTTTTTCCTTTTTATTTAAACTTTTTTTAAGGAGCAAAGATTTAATCTCCCTGCACAGTCTCCCTTACATATTCATCAATTAATCAATCCATCAATCTCTACACATTCAGTTGATGCAAGCAGGATTATAGCCCCAAATTTTGCCCTTCCAATTTGTATATGCAGTGCACAATTCCACCTGTCATATTGGTCGGCTCTAATTTTGAAAGCAGGTAGTGAATAGAAATGGTCTGGCAACATGGTTTGGATGCTAAGTTTCACTGTACTATGTACTTGTAAGAGAGCTGGGGTAGAAATGAAAGGCATGTTCATTGATGTGGTTAATAGACAGGACAAGCCATATGTTAGCTAAAACTAAACAAATACTTTGAGGTGACTTAGGATAACACACGTATCTCTCTCAGCTAGTGACCTTTACAGAACATTGGCCATCATCAGCTTGAGCTACCTATCTATTTTTTATTATTATTCTTCCTCTTTTAGCCCCTCAGCATGTGCCCAATGGAGATAGCAGCCCCACTGCATGTCCTGTAGATTTTGTGGTGGCAGACTTGCTATCAGGGATTAGCAGAAGCAGCTGCAAGGGCAGAGTTGGAATTTAGCGTATCTCTTAGTTGACACAGCTGGGGGTCAGGGTTTTTTTGTAATCAGGGTCTTCACATCAGAATGTTCCACACTTCCTGCCCAGCAACTCAGCTGTTTGAGAAACCAACTGTTAACTGACAGATACCTCCAGTGCTGTGCTAGGCAGCTTACACAAAAACAGGGATGGGGGAGGGCAGCTTTTCCCCACAAGAAAAATTTTAAATTCCATCTCTCAGATTCTAAGCTAGTAGTTCTCAGCCCATGCCCCACGGGCCACATGCAGCCTAATCAGCACACTGCTGCAGCCCATGTGACATCCTGTTAAAACATTGTTTAAAATAGATACACAGGAAGTAAGTTGCATGTGTGACGCCCACAACACACTGAGAGCTGCAACTGTGGCCCACTATGGCAAATAGATATTCTAAGCAATACGAACACATGACTCACTGTGTTCGTATTGCTTAGAATATCTATACGTAAATTGCCAGACATGGAAAGAGTCTCAGTGCAAGAAAGGGAGTTTCTGAAGTTATCCAAATAGAAGAGCTTCCTTGCATTTGCAATTGGCCTAGACAAATTGATGAAGAAAATAGTATAGGGAAGAGGTGTGATTTGGCTTGTTTCCATTTGTATTCTGTGAAATTCAAGTCTTGAAAGTCCCTGTAATCCACTTGATCGCAGTCCGGTTAAAGCTTTCCCTTGGATATTCTTTCTGGTCAATTTTAGCATCAGCTCAAGCTAGGGTTAGGTGCAGAGGTGGGATTTCACCATTAGCCTTTGCCCACAAGTATTTATATTCCTTGCACAAGTGTCCTTTCAACTCCTCACCTGTGACCTACCAGTAGCAGTTGCTGGTGGTTGTTTACATGTAACCAGGTGGCAGCTCTTCATGTGGAAAAGCTGCTCTTGAGTTAGGTACCCAAGGCAAAATTTCAAAAATAAGACCTCAGAATTAGGCTCCTAATCCTGTTTTTGGCACCCAAGACTGACTTTCAGTACTGCTTGGCCTCAGCATCCTTTAGTAAGATGTGCATGGTGCTCAACACAGTTTAAGGATCAACCCACCTCTTCGGGAGTCTCTCTTCGGTGTTTGCTTTTTATGATACTGACTTTTGCCCTCCATCCTAAGAACCGAGGTCTCCTAACTAAATCACCGCAGCTAGCAAAAACATAGGAAGTAGAGCTAGAAATAATCTTACATACTTATATCCTCAGCTGTTTCCTCAATTTTATTACAGACCTAGACAATTGTAAATATGTTTAAGACTTAGCTCCAGTCCAGTGAGATTTTGCTTAATCTTGCTTGTCAACTAACATTCTCTCAGTCTAGTTGACAGTAATGGTTTTTGCTCCATTAAAAACTTGAATGGATTAGAGAGGAACACTAATTTAGTTTGTCATGGGTCAGAAATACAAAGTACTAGGACTTTGTCTATTAGTCTAAGGAATTTAAGATTAAATGTTTTTCATAATTCTGCAAAGTGCCAGTCTTGCAGGCAGGTTATATCAAATTGTGGGTGAAATTTCTTGATGAACAGTTTTACATAAATAGTTAATTTGACCCTGGTTAATATTCAATACCTATATTTCTGCCTGGTTAGGGTCCTGGTCCCCAGTGCCACTGTGTGCATAGTATGTTCTGGGAACTGTACCAGGAACCTTTTCAGTTTTAAATATTGGAAACAGCCAAAGTCTGCATGTTACCATTAAAATCACTCCCCCGGTAGCTGGATGAGAGGTGTATTCTAATAAAGGAAAATGCTAACCAGGAGAAAGAACTTATGCTGTGGATCCTAAATGTATTTTCATTATGACCCTTAACAGCAACCAAGCTTTCATTTTATTTTACCTTCATGGGCAGTAGGAGTTTATTTATAATATTTTTTATTATGTATTTTGGTATTTTGTGGCACAATAATTGTTTCTGTCCTTGTTTTTCTTTAATCTCCTGAGTACGTGAGACTAAGGAAAATAATTCAGTGACTATCCTCAGAAATCCTTGATGACTGATCTGTTCCTCCAGTTTGTTTTCAAAGTGCTGAAACTCCTAAACAGTTCTGTTTCAGTTGTATTATTTCTGTAGAGCTGCTCCATGGCTTTAATTAAGCTTTCTTGCATAAGATCACATCTGCGTCAGTTGCTTTTTTGTTGTTTACTTGTCCCTCCCCCAACCTAGATATCATTTGATGTACAGGATTAGGATCTCGGGTGGAGAATAACATGCAATTAATTTTAAAGTAGTAAAGATCTTGTCTGCATATATATACCTGTAGTCATGAAGACAGAGTAAATAAGGAAAAGCTCATTTATGAAGAGCTTAAAACCTGCAGTAGCATTTAATATAAAAAGTGCTAAAGTTGATAACATTCTGCTATTAAAATTAGACTCAGTAATGAGGCATTATATCACAAGGGCTCCATGTAGGAGAGAGTTTTATAAATGAGATCAAATGCTATAAAATCTATTTATGCTGAATGTGCTGTATTTGAGAGTCTTTCTAATTAAATGATCCTGGCTGATTGCTCTGTCTAAATGTTTCTGTTTATATAGATTAATAAATACAGTCTTCTTTTATTTCTCTTTCAGGTGGGGTGCGTGGAATAGCACGAGGAGGCATTGCAGGCTTGCTGCTTACTGGTCTCTATGCTCTCTATAACAACTGGGAGCACATGAAGGGCTCAGTAGCACGACAGTCTCTCTGAGCAGAATTTATGAGGACTGGAGATAGGAAATGCTTATGTAGTTCACCAATCAAATTGATTACAAAAAAATCAGTCTGTTGTTCCTTCATATTTTATCTACAATGTGTGTGAAGCTGAATGGCAGCTGTTGTACTGTGAGAGTTTGACACCTTTTACTGGGACTGGCACTTCATTTCCAGCCAGCAGACTGCTGGAAGCAGTAGTACCTGGAGGACCAGCAAAGTGGCCATTAACCTCCTTCTGAAGACAAAGTTACTTGGCTCTTCATCTTTGTCATATGGGCCTGAACTAGGTCTGCTTCCCTAACATGGGTCATGAAATTATCAGTGCTGTGCCGCCAGGTTTGTTCAGTTATGTGTATTATGATAGCACTACTTTATGGCTAATAAAATGTGCACCTAGAGCAAAACACTGCATTCCTTCCAACAGAAGCAAATGGTGCTGTAGCCAATGTCACTTCAGCTGGAACAAATTGGAACCCTAGTCAGTAGTGGAAAAGCTGTAGATGAGGTTCTTACAGATTACAGCACAGATTAAGCAGAAAAAACGGTATATTAGGTAGTTTATTGAAGAGTGATGCTAATTAAGTTCTTTTTCTAGTCTTTGATCTTTCTTACCCCAGTAAGGGAAGTAAATAGAATTCAGTAGCTTTCTTTTGGTTATAAAATAGTTTTGTTTTGAAAGAACAGTGTCATGGGACATGGTATAGAAATTCATAAAAGAAAAAAGCCATGAGCTAATTGTCTCATGGTGTCCACTAAATAGTGAAATGAAAGAAGTAGTGGTTAGCTGTGTCCTATTACCTCACTTTTGTCAGAGCAAGTATTGAATCATGTATTGCTGTTGGCTTTTGGAGTGGTATGGCAACTTACCTTTGTTTTGAAATAGCTTTAGCTTTAGTCTACAGCACTCAGGTGCTTCAAAGTCTTAGAATTGGTTTAGACAGCAAATGTTGGAGACAAAGCAAAATGAGTGCTTGGCTCAGAAGACTGTATTTTACCATTGGTTTATCTTGGTGCCACATTCTTTTTGTACAGATTAAATTAAGCTTTGTAGGGGTAAAAAATCTGCACCTTCATTCACAGTAAATAACCATTTCTCCCTGAATTGCCTTCACTGTGGTCTCTGAGTAGAATGGATCTGATTTTATTCTAATATACATTGGTGTCATTCAAAAGATGTTCCAAAAAATAATCTGTGGAATTAATCCTGCTCTTCAAAGTGGAAGTAAGAGTTGAGTCTTGGGTAGATGGAACCACAGCAGGAGGGTGTATTTTCCTCAGATGTTACTTATCTGTCCTATTAGCAGCAAAAGCATATGATGGCTACAGGCATTCCTTTTACATAAATGGTCTTTTGTTGAATGTGTCCTAGTATATTACATTGCACAAGACACTAATTCAGGGAATTTAGGAATTACAGTAAAGGTTTTGGATATTGATTGGTATAGGTCCTCAGGCCTTCCCTTGCTTTTTTTTTTTAAGCTTTGTTTGCAGCTAATGTTTCCCTCAGCAGCGCTTCTCTTTAGCACAATAACATTCTTGCATAGTGTTGGAAATCTGAGTAGTGATAGCTGGGACAGCTGATTGCTAACAAGAGAGCCTCTTAGAGGGAGAAGTCCCTGTGAGGGATTCCTGGCAAGTAACAGCCCTGTTAGGTTCCATTTTCGCAGCAGCCAAAGGTTTGGTTTTCCACAAGGTTCTGTTTTCCCATGGGTCACAAACTTTAAACTTTAAAAAAAAGATTCTCCTTTAGAGGAGAAAAAGGTGGGAAGTCATGGTTTTTCCCCTTTCAGGCTGATAGACTTCCAGCTTGCAAGGGGCTGGTTGGGCCCCCTGCTGCCCCACACACTGCGGGTTGGGATGCAGGGGCAGGGTAGCAAGTTGGGAGTAAGGGGTAGTGGGTCAGGAGTGGCCATTGATATTTATGACTGGGTCCTGGTACAAAAAAGGTTGAGAACCACTGTTCCATATAATAGCTATAAAGCCTCACATGAACCCTGTAAAGTAGTTACAGCCTAGTTCACACCCACTAGGGGATATAGTTTATTCAGAGTTCAAGTTAAGACGGTTCATGCTATACAGTAGTCCTGGATGACTAGAGCAGTATAAAGAATGGCTTTGGGTGGTTGTGTTGTGTAATAGAACCTAGTTGTAAAACAAGGTGTGAGCTATAAGCCAGTGGCTTTCAACCTGTGGTCTACAGACCCTTGGGGGTCCACAGATTGTGTCTGAGGGGTCTGTGAAAGATAATTATGATTAATCAAAAGGTATGTGAATACCCACATTTAAAATTCAAAGGGTCCACACCTCCATTTGAAGTTTCCAAAGAGGTCTACAAACAAAAAAAGGCTGAAAAACCACTGCTGTAAGCTATTGAGCAGTCTCCATGCTGCTTGCAACAGGCAAGCAAACTTAAAGGGTTTGCACCTATTTATTCAGCAAATCACAGAACTACTTTTTTTCCCCTGAAAAATAATTTCTTCAGCCAATTCAGGTCCCAAGGAGGTGGAATCAGTAAAAGTAGAAAGCAACTCCTGCCCAAGAAGAAGAATTTACCTTACTTTCCTTCCTTGACATAATCATACAGCTTTTTGTAGCGGTCTTTTTTTTCTTTTCCTTCTCTGAGAAACCTTTGCTTTTCTCAAGAGCAAAGATGTCTGGCAGCAGCTATTTATACCCTTTATATCTACTAAGCCTTCATAGTTGAACCTAATTAATCTGCAAATTCTCAAATAATAGGGCTCCAGTTGCTAGCAGGTGCTTAATGCTAGTGTCTAATTGAGTTCAGCATATATCTGCCATTGAAATCAATGAAGTAAGCTTGGTCCTCCCCATCTTGTTAGGTAAAGAGGAAGAGTAACTGCTACAGCAACTTTCTGATTTGTTTTCTTCCACTCCAGCATCTGGACTTCTAGGTAATATAATGTAGAAAAATAGCATCTCCTGCCAGTGTAGGGCCATATCACCATAGAATCTGTGTGTCCTATTCATGGGTTAAAGAGGTGTCTTGCCCAGTACATCCAACAGTGAACTGGAAAGTGAGTTTGCCTGCCTTGAAGGTGAAGGAGGCATTTCCTATCACCATCACGTCCTTGATACACTTTTAAAAATCCTTTTACAGTCACTTTTTTCAGGGCTTTTGAGACTCTGTAAAAGAGCCTTGAACTGTTTGGGTTTTCTCCCATAGAAAATGCAAGCAATGTTGCTTTTATCTTCCTGTTTTGGTGGAAGACTTAATTTTTCTCCAGGGGAATCTGGGCACTCTCAAGTGAAATAGAAAGGGCTGTGAATCATCTTTGCTCTTCCAGGTATATAGGAAGATTACTGGTTAGATGGGTTTAAACAAAAGGTTTTTAGTGTCAGTCAAATCAGTTCCTTTCTCAGTTAATTTGGGCTGCATGACTAGGTAGCTGGAACCTTCCTACCAAAAAGGCAAGTAAAACCAAATTTCTAATATAAGAAACTGAAGGACATGCCCTCTCTTCTTGCTTGCAGGACAAATAAAATTTAGTAGGTACAAAACTAGCCTAAATGTGCTCAGATTCATCAGCATGCCAAAGGCAAGATTAATATTTGATGCAAAACAAAGTAATGGTATCCATTCTGCAACTATCTTAATCTCTTTGCCTACATTCTACCATCTGTAGTAGACTTGTGTCAGTGGATGAAGGTCAGTGGTTTTGTTGTATTCAACCTTAAATCTAAGGTAAGAGAACAGCCACAGCTACTTATTCACTAATTGGACCACCTTTTTATCACTTCAACATCAAGCTTTAGCAATTCTACAGCTTTGGGAAAAGCCTCCCACATTTGGATATAAAGTTGTTTTTATATAGACAGGCAGGAAAAAAATTAAATAACAAAACCCTGAGGCATTAGAGAGCCCTTGTCACAGCTTCTCTCCACAGCTGGAGCTTGGCCCTGAAGAGAAGAGAAATGTGAAGCTCCTAGAAGGCAAGAAGAAAGCGTGGGAAAGGGTTCTTAGGACTCAGGATACTTAAGCCAAGTTAATTGAGCTTATTGAGAATTTACTCCATCAGCTTGAAAGATAGGGACCTAATACTCGCATTAACTGTCACCAGCTATCTTTAAGCAGGGATTCCTAAATATTTCCAAACTGTGGATCACAGCTGATGAAAATTCCTCCCAGACCTATCTTCCCTCCTATTGAGAGAATAACATCCTTTATGAACTTATACATGTCTCTGTCCAGACATCTTCTTTTAAACTGCCCTCCATTGGTTGGAGGGGGACCAGTAGAGTGCAAAAAAAGATTTTTGAGACACTCTGTGAAGTGGTACTTTAAAGTATGTGACCTGCCTATTTTAGCTCCTATCTATTTCGGGTGGAACAGGACACTGACTCAGTAAAAACCCTTTGAAAAATGGAAGAGATGCTAGAAGTGGGGTAACCAGAGGTGGAAGCTAACAATTCTTTTCTTACTTGTAGAAAAAAATTGGGATAATAGTGAAAGTAGTATGAAGGTCAAGGGTTTGACTAGAATACAACACTTGGCAAGAAAAACAGCTGAGAACTTAGAGAATGAGTTCAGTGGATATGGGAACCAAAGTAGAGGAATAAGACTGGTTCTAAACTGTTCCAGAGTTTGAAGGGTTAAATGGAGGAACAGCTGTGGGTAATCAAGGCATGTTTGAACTGCAGATGCAAGGAAAGAGGTATGGAGTCAAAGGGCAGGAAAAAGATACGGAGAACTAGAGGCCAGGTACCCTTGTGGAAGAGGAGGGAGAGCAGGGCAGGGTTGGTTAATTTTGGCAAGGTGATGTTTTTTGCTTTTTCTCTGTCTCAGCTGAATGCAAGCAGCCAGCTCTGGACACTACTAACCACATTTAAAGTAGCTATTCCTGAAGAACCCAACAAAGTCTTCATGTCTGTGGTTATAAAAAGCTTGTACTGAAGTTTTCAGTCTGCCCCTTGTAGATCCTGAAAGGAGCAGGCAAAGCTTTTGCTTTTCCACTTCAGCAGGAGACTTTTCCCTCAACCATATTTATCAGAGGGGAGAGTTGAAAAAGTACCTTTCATCAGATAGTGACTGGAATCTCCAGTCTCTTACAGGCAACCTCCACTTACCACTATTTTGCTATAATGCTTATTTTAAATTGATACCTGATTCCACTTAGTGCTCAGCAAGTTTTGATAGAACACTCAGTTGTCAAAAACTTCTGGTTTTGCTTAATGTCTGGTTTTTCAGGAACCAATGAAGAGCATTAAGTGAGGGTTGCCTGTAATTCTTTGTTGGAGAGTTGCCTCCCCAAGCCTCAGGGGTATATGTGACAGAAGGGGTCACTATGCTCAGCTACTGGACAGTTGTAATTGGCAGCCAGGCTTCCCCGTGGCCTACATAGTAGTTCCTAGAAGAAAATCCAGCCTGTGCTTAGCAGCTTGCATCACAAAACAAATTCTGTCTGGAGAAAAATTTTGAGAAGGTTTGTACAAGTCCAATGACTCTTATACCACTAAACCTCTGGGCAGTATAGCGAGCAGAATACCAGAAGGCTTCTGTTGTGGTGGAATGACTTGTATAGCCATCACCAGAAACCATTTAACCTATAGGCTTTTTCAACTTAAAGGGCAGTGGGGACTTTTCCTGACTAACAAGTAGTGACTAAATACTATATAAAGCAGCAGTTGCATTCCTATTGTAAACAAGGGTTCCTATAAGTTCCTTTTTCCTAGGGACTGTTCTGAGGTCTTCAGTGGGTCTTAAGGAAGTACGGGCAGTTTCATCTTGGAAACAACTAGTTCAGAGGCATAAGCCTCTTGCAGTCAGCAGCTTACGTCCTCAAAGAATATGGAAAAAACTGGATCTTTTATAACTTACTCACCAGCTGCTAAAGGCAGGGAGCACAATTATAATTTAACCTTTTTCAAGACTAACAGTAAACTTAAGTGTCCATTGTGAAGTGTCAGGGAGGATATGTTTGCCATACTGCTACTTCTTGGGCCGCTGGTAGCAAGTGTAGAGGTCATGACTAGAGGTTAATTGAAACATAGCCTGGTAAGTAAGTAAGTAACAGCTGGGGCTCAACTGGCCTTATTAGGTTAAAACTATTTTGAAGGTATTCTGAAATAATGTGCATCACATCTGTCCCCATTCCCCCCCACCAACACACACACACACCGTGCAAACTTTTTGACTGCAATGTTGTTTTAATGGAAAAGACTCATCAATGTTTTACATAAATATTCATTAGCATAACTAAACTGAAGTCAGTTGAGAAAAATAAATGAATATGTATTTGGAAAGTTTCACGGCTTACAATGAACTGACTAAATGAGCACACACTGACTTACAGAGCTATAAAAAGTGAGTTAGGCACTCCCCTCATCTTTTCATTAAGTTCATCTGTCAATCACATAGGCTGTCCCTGGTGTTAGTGTTTCCATGCAGCAAGATGTGTTCAGGAAAAAAAACTGAATTCATCAATTGTTTTACTTTCAGTAAAAGGCTCAAGGTATTAGAAGACAAGTTTTTAAGTAGTCCACTAAGCTTAAGCTCATAGGGTTTATACTGTCAATGTGCACATTCTCCCAAAGTGAAACTACAACTTCAGTGTGCAAAGGTTTAAGATTGTTTTTTTTAACATTTAGCTGACAAGCTACTAAAACACTGATGGTCAACAGGAATGCTCTTGCACTATAGCAATACCCAGTCTTTCCATTTGTATTCCAGGCAATCTTTAAGAAAAAATGTTTTGCAAAATCCCTCAAAGTTTGTGAACAAGAGAAATTAAATAGCTCTGCTGATTTTTATCACAAAGGTAGCCAACATACTCCATGTTTGCACTTAACACACTAATGGCTTAAAATCCTAAATGCAGAGGTAATTTAAATCCAAAATACCAAGGTTGCTAAAGGATAAAAATGTTGGATGCTAAAAGGAGATATATTTCAGGTTCAGACACTGTTACAGTGAACAAAATTAATCTGACCTTGCTTCTCTGCAGTTAGATACTAAAGGAACAGGCACCTTTAATATCTGAAACACTGAACAGATTATCAGTATAGTGTTTTCTAGCTAAACAGGATGATAGCAGCCCAACCAGGAAGCATTCAGTGTTCATTTTTCTTTTTTTTTTTCTTAAGGATCTTAGTTCTTACCTCATGAAGAATTATGACTTACTAGTCTATCACAACAAATTATTAGTCTAAAAATTGAAGTTATTCAGTTTTTTTAAGTAAAATTTCAAATGTTACCTTTTTAAACATTGGCTCTTGGTCTTCAGATGCATCAGGATTAGCACTGAAAACTTTTCAGTTTGACATTAATTTGAAAAGGAAAAGAGCCAAATCTGTTCTAGACACCTGAAAAACTCATTTAAGAGAAAACCCTTTCAGGAAGTTAAGTTCATTTTTACTAAATCACTCTAAAGGACTAGCACTGTAGGTTTTCAAAAAAAAAAAAAAAAAAAAATCACAATAGCTTTGAGCTTGCATTAAAAAAAAAATAGGATACAAATAAAATCTCTGAAGGTCCAGCTAAGGGCTAGTAAAGGCTGGGAAGCATCTTAAGACAGACAAGGGCAAACCTTTGGGTTAAAAAACTGTAGTATAGTCTAAACACCAGATGAAGATTTAAAAGCACCATGACATTCATTTTATAACTGTGTTGGCTTCAGCATATTTCAAGTACCAACCCATAATGATTCACACAGGCTCACGAAGGATACAAACTCCCAACATCTATTGTGTCGGTGTGCTTATATACACTGGACCTGTGCTTGGGAATCAGTCATTATAACACAAAGGCATTTCTGCACCTTAACTCAGTTATATATGAATAGTTTTTCTTTAATACAGTTCGGAAGAAAAATAAAGCAGATTAGTCAGATGCAAACATGATAAATTCAGCTGGCTGCAGTCACTGGGCATCAATGTGGTGAGCAGCAGGAGCGAGATGTGACAATCTTGCGTCTTCACATCTAGAGAATTCAGAATACAGAGTTACTTTTTCTGATAAACAGAAAGCAATACTTTAAGAGTTTATATAAACAGACTTGCAAGTCCAAACTTGCTTTAAGTATTTATCCAAGACCTAGAATGAAATATGCACATGAAATTTAAATCCCACATTTTAACAAGTTATCACAATTTTCATACAAACATTCAATATTAAATACTAACTTACGGAAGAGTGTAAATGGCAGAAATGCATAAAAAGAGAGGACAGAGTGGGAAATAAATGGGATACTCTCAAGAGGCCTGAGCAATTAAAAGCTATTGAGAAAGTGAATTGCTTGTTGCTTAACACTGAGTATTAGATAATTTCAAAGTCTCAAAAACATACAGTTGTTCAAGACAGCATCATTGGGTGACTTTTTTTTTAAACATTTAATTAATCCCACCTGTAAAGGAGCCTGGTACAGCCACTTTTCTCTTTCTCCATTAAGTTTCATGCAGGCAAAAAGGTCACAAACAGTAGGAAGGCCAAAGTCCTGAAAATAAGACTTGATTCAATAATTACATCCAAAAGTCACTAAAAGTTACTCTTAGTAAGCATCTGTAAATTCTGAAAAGGGGTCACAAAAGAAAATTACATCTAATAATTTTAACAGCATACTTGACTTTAGTTTATATAAAGCAGCTCTCAGTGCTGAAGTCTAATTAATTGCTGGCCTCAGCTACTTGGGTAACTAAAAAAACCCTACTAGAATTCACCCAATTAGTGACTGGGAACTGATGATACCTAAACTGAGTGTCCTTGAAATAAATGACTACCACAGCTTTGGTGTAAACAGAGGAAAGACAGTGAATACATACCAATGTTTGTCATGCTGGTGCAATACATATAAAGGAACAAACATTTATGACTGCACTTACTTGTGCTTTTTTGCATAGCAACCATTTGTCTTCCAATGGAGTCTGATTGGCATTTTCTGTATTCTTGGAATTCATCACCCAACTGTTTACATTCAAAGGAAGGTGGAATGGGGCCAGGAGGTCTAGAAAAGGACTCCTGAAGTTAACGTCTGCTTTCTCCTTACTTGCTTTTTCTTCTGTGCTTGCTGCTTTGTGCTCTGATTTAGCTAGCCAACCTGTTAAAGGACTTTCAAGCAATGCTTTCAGGGGTCTGACAACTTTCTCTAAATTATCTGCAGTAGCTGCTGATTCTTCAGCAAACTGCCTGGAAGGGTGAAGCCAGATGTTGACAGCAGGGTTTAGTTTTTCAGGCTCGGGATTCAGTAGAGGCATCTGGCCTACTGGAACACCATTTTTATCTTTTCCTTCTTTTTTCAGAAGCCACTTGCAGAGAGCCTCTTTTTCACAGTTTTCATCACACACACACTCTGAAAAGCTGTTACATGGCTCATTAGCTTTGCACACATCTTCCACTTTAAGTGATGTCTGTGGGTGCTGAAGGAGCCAAGCGTTGTTTGACGCAATGGGAGACTTCTTCACATCTAGGTGTTCATTCAGGCACTTAAGATTTCCAAGATTTTCAATCTCTACACCCTTGGCCTGGCTAATACAGCAATTAGCACAGGAATCAGGTTTGGAGAGCCAATCAATTATGTTAAATTCTTCCCTAAAAGGCCTGAATTCATATTTCAATTTCTCATCTGAAGCACTATTTTTTTCTTGATCAGGAGGAGTAAGCAACCAGTCAGAAAGATCCATCTCGTCTTGCTCCTGAGACTCCGGGTTTGCACCCTTTTCAGTGGAGGTGAAAGAACTCTTGTTTCTATGGGAATCTGTTCTCTCAGAATATTCTCTTTGCTGATTTTGAAGGAGCCAGTTTTCCAGATCTTTCAGGTTTCCCCAGTCTTGCTCAAAATAACAGGCTTTGGAAGGACTTGCATCCTGACAAAAACATAAGTAGGCCCCATTAATAACAAAAAGCAGTATTTAATTACTGTTTTAATACTTAAAACGCACAATATTTTGAGAACTATTTGAGGGGAAGGCTGAGATGCAAGAGATGTGCTCCTGCACCTCCTCTGCAGTAAAACACTATCTTGCCTCTAATACAGCTTATTTAATATGTGAAAAGAATACCTGGTTGGTCTCTGGCACATGCCTTTTCATAAGCCAGTCATCAGCATTGGTGCTAGGAACATGCGAAGCCTGACAAACATTAGCAGATTTGCTTCCAAGTAGCCAGTCAGTGAGTGGGAACCCCAATGTTCCATACAGTGGTTTCTGCTAATAAAGAGTATTTTCTGCTATAAAAAACAGTTTTCTTGCTAAGCCAATCTAGAAAGAACTTTGAAATACACATCTATATCAACGTTTACTAACTAAAAGAAGAATTACAGAAATCCTCTTTCACAAAGTCTTAAAAAAAATTTCCCAAATCATTCAGGTAGCAGAAAGCCAGGTTAGAGGTGTGATTTGTTTATCCATTTCTAATAATCTAGGAAGTGGGTTAAAGACAGTTCTGAAAGCTACAACGCAATAAAAATAGTTCTTTTGAATACAGGCCCCTCTTCCCAAGTTAAATTGAAAATAAATTGCATTTAATTCATCTTCTGTCCATGGCACTTCCCAGTGAACTAATAAGTACAATGCAATCAATGATTTCAAATCCCAGATCAGCGCTCAGAACTTCAGTTGCCCTCCAATATTTTGACTAAAACGCATTTGAACTCCACAGAATGCATATGAACCCCACATTAATTTTTTAAGGAGTAGAACCAATAGAAAATGCCTAGGGAAGCTGGGATAGACATTCAACCGGTAGATTTTTGCAACGTTCATCTGGGACAGGTTGCTACAGGCTACTCAAACTGCAATAGCTTAACCAAAACCATAAGCCAGTTAGCAGAATATAATGGTAGATTACATCAGAGTTCTCTTCTTTAATCAAGTTGTATGTGCATGACAAAAGTCTTTACCTGCTCATAGTTGGCCAAGATACAGTTCTGCACTGGTATCCAAGGAGAACAATTTTCTGTCTCTGAAGTTTGCTACAAAAAGTATAAATTAAGTCATTTGTCCCATTTTTAAACTTGATTTCATTCAATACTAAAAACCAACATTTAACCATGAATGCTGTAACATACAGTTGCAATTAATGAACTGTTTTGTACTTCCGCCCTAAGGGCATTTATATACAAGCTCCATGAGTGAGTTGGGGGGGGGGCACCCCCATGGGCTCCATGAGCTACTCTAATGAAAGCACTTGGAGTGTCACATGCACCCATACCGACAAGTGGCAGCAGTCATGCTTTAAAGCTCATGTGATAAGCTTTAAAGCGCCCCCACTGCCATTTTTCAGCGTGGGGCCACTAACACACGTAACACTGGAGCCTGGTAATTACAGTGCATCGGAGCAGCCTTGTTGCATGTGGAGAGGTGCCCTAAGGCTGCCGACTTAAAACCAAGGCAAAAAAAAGTCTGAATAGTGCTACCTTTCAGGCCAGAAGAATGAAACAGAACTGTTTCTACTCTTTACTCTCGGCACCTGAAGAACTGCCTCTCCCTACATCATGCCGATAATATTTCCAAGTGCTACATACAAGACCACCATTAGCCACACCCCAGCCAATCTCTGACAGAAACAAAAACATTCTCCTAACAAAGGCACATATTAATGGGATTGCTGTATATATTACATACACATGCTGAATATAACTACGCTTACTTCTAATCCTGAAACACCAGCAAAAGGCTGGCTTTTCTTACAAAATATAACAACTTGTGTGCTCAGGTCTAGACTTCACTGGAAATGAGCTGCTGCATGCTATGATTATCAGATTCTTAAAAATGTCAGTTATAACTTATCAATGACAAGTATAATACGATTAAATAGAATCATTATTTTATGCTAAACCTTACCTTTAAAAATAAGCTACCTTGAATAATGGTTGACTGGAGTTTTACAAATCCTTAGTCTTCTAAAAAGCTATGACGGAACTAGTTTCAGATATATCACCACCAGGAAAACCTGGGTACTCACCATAGTTTTGATGGCACCAAATGATGTAATAGCCTGGCGAAGGTAGGACATGTCAGCTTCAAAATTCAGGATAGAGGACTCTTCTGGTTTAAGGGTCAAGTTACCCAATCTGAAAGAAATCAGGTTTTAAATAAAATTAATGCTTCACCCATCAATTCAATTCAATTCAATTCACTGAAGCTTGTGAAATTGACAATGAGCTAATCTTGGGACAAGGCTTTAAACTGGTTCCATCACCAGCAAAGCTGAACTACATAGAACTTAGCCATTTATACAGAACCAAAAAGGTACCTATCCACAGCTCTAGACGTCTAGAATATTGTTCTTTAAAGACACTAACACCAAGAACAAGTCTTCCCACCTGCCGTATTTCATGGTGTATACGTCGACACAGTGTATAGGTCACCCTGTTTTCCGACGCCAAACTTGAAAGTTTTCGTAAGCACAGTATATAAGTTGGGGGATGAGGCTGAGGCCGGGCTCAGCCCCATCCTCTGCGAGCGATGCTGGGCTCGGCTGACGGGATCAGGGCTGGGCTTGGTACTCAGCAGCACCACTCACGGGGGATGGGGCCGCACCAGCCAAGCACTGGAGCTGAGTTTTGCCCTTTCCCTTGCAAGCAGCGCCAGGCTCAGCATTCAGCTGGCACAGCCCCATTCCCTGTAATCGGTGCTGCCTGGGCCAGCCAAGCACTGAGCTCTTGCACGGGATGGCAATACAGTGCATAAGTTGATGTTGAATTTTAACAGTTAAAAATTGAGCTTCAAACCTCAACTTATACACTGAGAAATATGGTATTCCCCTTAATTTAGCTGCCATTAAAACCTTACCGCCTGGAGTAATACATACCAAGAAGTAAGGAAGGGTTTTCTGGCAATGTATTTTACTGGACAACTGTGTAGTTGAGATATGTTAGACAAGCTTTGGGGCACAAAGTGCCATTCCTCAGGTCTCAGAAAGAAGAATGAACAGCCAAAAGCTCATTTATTTATTTATATTTCGTATTTATATTATTATTTTACTATTAATTTGCTTATTAGTAATGTAGCCTATGCTCTCTGCTACTTTCCCAGACCCAGGGTAGGGCACTTCATCTCCTAAAGCTTGTCTAACATCTCCCCCAACTATGCAATTCATCCAAAAACATATTCCCCTTGCCCCTTCTCCCCCCAAAAACCCTTCTTCCTTGCATTTCTTGGACCATCAGTTATGACACTCTAATGCTACTATAACCCATGCAAACAGCTGTGCTGCATTTCACATAGGCTATTCCCTATTTTTCTTTAAAAAGGGGTATACTAGAAAAAATCTTAGAATGTGTTTTCCAAAACAGTGCTAGGAATTCAGATGCATGTCATCTGAGACTGCTTTGAAATCTTACCCTTAATGTTTTAGCAGTAACACAGAATACCTCATAGTGAAGTACAGGGGTATAGGTTGTAGCCGTGTTGTTCTGAAGACATAGGTAGACAAGGTTCTTTGGGTGAATCTGATAATAAAAGATATCAGATTCACCCAAAGAACCTTGTCTGTCACAGTGAAGTACACACACAATAAATGAAGAAGAGACCGCATACAGGGAGCATAACTGGAAGTCAGTTTAAAGTCAAGGTAAAGTGAATAAAAATCTCATTTGTTCATATTGTGTAACATTTTTACCTCTCCAGGCACACCGAAATCTGATTGGCTAGGTCATTACTATGGGGGTGTTCCAGTTGATGAATAATACAATTGAACTGGCCCAACAGCTGCATGAAAAACAAAACAATATTATTACATTCTTTCCACTATAGATATTAAACGTTTCTATCAACAGGTTAAAGGCATGGATATTCATAAGTTATCTTATACTTTAAAACTAATTAATATACTAACAAGACTACTGTCTGTCTAAAAGCTGCACTGAGTTAAACAAGCAACAAGCTTACCCAGTAAAGCTGTTGTGCTTGCTGCTGTAAAGCCTCCTCTTTGAGTTGCTGAATGAGATCCACCTGTTCAAACAACCAAACTTCCCGACTGCGCAGGCATTCCAGATGGCGACTTATGCAGCTGTGAATCTGAGCTTTGACCTGTAAGGTAAGTAGCAGCTCTATTTAGCATTTCTGGAATGTCTGCTGAATATGCCCAGTGTTGCAAAAAGGAAAATTTAATTAACTGTCTTAAGAGAAATACTTTTAAATAATCCTTAAACTGCCAAGCCTTGAACTAATTTTGAGAGATACCATCAGACACAAGGGTAAGAGCTGCTAACACTGCAGTCTACTGGTGCCAAGACCATTCCCCTTAAAAGGCCCCAAAGGTCAGTTCTTTAAAAGCAAATACTACCATTATTTGTAATATCTTTGTTCCTTCATTTTAAACCAAAAACAGTTTCCAGTGACGAAGAATGAATTGCTTAAAACTAAATAAATAAGTAAATTTCAAAGACTTGGAAACCCACTACAAATTCAATTTTGAGACCAGTACAAAACATTACTTAGTGAGATACAGCAGTTTCTCAGCATACGTATTATTCTGGATGGCTGGGTTAGCCATGCTCAGACACGTGTCTTGTAAAGGGCATGGATGAATTATGTAGCAAGATGCTTGCTCCTTGGAAGAATTTCAGTCTATTCACACAGAGCACCACAAAGGTCTGCAGAACACCAACACAGTTACACAAGATTTGCAAAACTACTTAACTTGCTAGAAAAACGCATTTCAAATACCTCTCTCCAGTTGTCTTTAATCTGCTGTTCAGCCTTGACGATCCCACCAAGAGCTGTCTCCAAGTCCTTCTTAGCTTGAAGGCACTTTGCAAGAGACTCCTTACTGCAGGAGTTTCCAGTCCTGTCTTGTGGTCGACTCATTCTTGAAAATGTTCCTAACACACTGTTGAAACAAAATGTCCCTTTAAGTACTTCCATACCTTTTTGGATGGAAAACAATGGACAGGGTATATTCTGAGTAGCCATCATCTACTGATGATGCCACATTTGAAATATAACTTCTGAAGGGTCAAAATACCTTACAGTATAAAAACTGGCAAGATAACCGACATCCAGCAACTATTTCAGTTTTCTGCACATTTGTTCCCATATACCAACCTTTGAATTGGTGGTCTTTTTTGCTTTTAATGTGTATTAGATCACTATACTTATGTAACACCGAGGCTTTAACCAAGTTGTTAAAATTAAATGAAGTGGTTTCATCAGTGTCTTGAGAATCCCCAAGCAAACTTTTCAGCATGGTAGCTTATCTACATTAACATAAAAGGAAGGTGGTTTGTGCTGCTAAGCAACAATAGGCTGAAAATCCACATATTTGTTTCATATACTTTTGAAGTGTTTTGCATAGCTTAGATAGTCCAATGGCTGTATAAGTTTTTGGATGCAAATCAAATCAAGGAAATCATGGAAATCAAATCAAGTTTTTAGATGGAAATACAAATACTGCCTGCCATAATATCAAATCAATGTAATCAAACTTCCTTAACCTCTCTTGAAACTATTATTTGCCTAAACCCCAGCCTGTAAAAACCTTTTTAGAAAAAGTGCCCTATGATTGCCAACACAAGTTCAGCTCCACTCCTGTTTATATCACAGCTTTACAATGTTCCTACAACTAAGGAAACTGAACCTAGTTTGCAGTGGTACAAAAACTAAGAGTCTACGGGGCTGTGCTATAAACACTGGATTCACTTCAAAGGGTCCAGGAGAGTGCAGAAGGTCAGACCTCCTCTGAAATGAAGTGGTCAAGCTTTGCCCAAGTGTAACAAGGAAACATTAGTTAAAGCCTAATCAAAATTTGACTTTTTTCTAACTAGTGTAAAACAAAGGAGGTAAAAGCACTACCATGAAATGCACAATATTCACTCCAACCACTTACAGGAACAAGCACTTAATTTGATTTAAAGATCATTTCCAATGCATTTCCCCAAATACTCAAAGGATCAAATATCGGAGGTAAAATGAGATCTTCACAAATTTTCTCTCCGCAAGTAAGACCTAAGAAAACCAGGAAGATGTAGGAGTTGCATTCTTGGTACTGCAACAAACTGAATAAATGTATCCAGACTTCGCCCAGAGTTCTCTCTTGTCCACTGCTAATACCAAGTAATCTTTTGGAGGGGCCAAGAATAACAAGCATAGAGAATCTTTCTGCAGGTTTTTAAGGACCTGTCGGGTAGAGCTGGAGAGGAGTGTGCATATGAATCCAACCCTAACAAGATTTCAGTCTCCTCCAGCAACAATAACAGTAATGCTAGCCGCAGAACAGTGACACTATTTAGCAGCTATTAATATACCCAAAGTAAGAATGATATTCTGCTTTCTAATATTTTGTTTGTATTATATTACTATAACCTACTAATTGTAGCAGCAGCCACAAAACATAAGGGCAACATGCTATTCCTGCAGTTTTATGCATAAATGTTCTACTCTAGAGAACTAACTCAGGAACCTGCTTGAAGGGCTTGACAAGGACAACAGCTTTTTCACATCTACCATTTGCCAAACAACTGCATTTCCACTTGCACATTTTTTGAACATTAAGTCACTGTGGAATCTGATCCACTGTTTATACAACCACCAACACAGGAGACTATGAGAAAGCAGCTCACCTTCCACAGATCTTCTTTGTATTTTCTAACTTTTTTTTTTTATTCTGTAAAACCTTTGGGGTTGTAAGAGCCCGGTAAGTCTCATCTAAAGTATCACAATAACTGAAGGGCAGATCCTCTGCTGGTAGATAACGAGGCATTATAATGCTGAGTCCCTCATTCCTTAACTGGGGAGGGAAAGGGAAAGAGGAGATGGCCCAGGGGAAAAGACACTTGCAGGCTTAGATGCCAATTATTACCCAAAAAGCCTGACAGTGCATTTCAGCAAAGACCAAGAAACTCTAGATGTTGAACACAAAGGCTGCTATCTCCATTACACAGTTCTGGTACAATACATAGAAAAGTTAAAAGACTCAGCTAGTAAGCTGCTGTGCATTTTAATCACATGCAGAGCAGAAGAGTTTAGAAACAGCTACAGTTAACTAAGTGCAGCTAGAAGTTAAGCTGGTGACTGTCTTCTACGTTTCGAAATGCTTTACTTAAACATCTGGATTGCATTTTCTTTAAACAAAGGTGAAAGCTGAAGTGAGCTCCCTCCCACCGAAAAAAGACCGGGGTTCTATTTGAGCTGCAGCTGCACTTGTCCTAGTGCCAGACACCGGTGAGCACAGCCCGACGCCTCCTCCCCTGCGCTCCCAGCACCAGCCCGGCCCCCGGCGAGCGCTCCCGGACAGCACGGCTCAGCCCGCGGCGCGTCCTTGTGTCCTCTCCTCGGAGCCGCCAGTTAACAGCCCGGCGCGCCGGCTCCGCCATCGGGCCAGCGAAACGTGCATCCTCCCCCGCCGCGAATGAACCTGCAACGCGGCCTCAGTCGCACACCACAGCCCCCGTGCCTACCCGGCTGCACGCGTACTCAGGCCGGCCAGCCGGCCGGTGCCCCGCCTGCTCTGGCCCCTATCAGCCGCCTGCAGGCGGCAGGGCGCGGCGCCGGGCCCGCCCACGTGTCCCGGCAGCCACTGCAGCGCCGCGATCCTGCACGTCCGCACGGGGCGGGAGCGGGGCTCACGGGAGGCGCCAACTCAGGTGCGGCGCGGCAGGGAGGCGAAAACCGGGCGCTAGCCGGGGGCGGCAGTCCGGGCCAAAAAGAGCCCTCACATGCCCTCAGGGCAGCCCGGCCTTCTCCACGAGTCTCGCTGCTTCCCTGCGCCCCAGCTCACCCCCTTCCCCGACACGAGCCGACCCAGCCGCAGGGCGCTGGGCTCCCGGCTGTGCCCCGGGCGCGGGGACTGGGGGTCAGGCCGGACCACACCGTGAAGGTCCGGGGGAGGAGATGAGCTCCCTTGCAAAATTATCGCCCAGGGATTTTTCAAACGGCCAGAAGCCAAATCGAAAACGGGGGCAAAACAACCCTTTGAACTGACACCTGAAACTGAACTGCCCTTCTTTCTGCAAGTGATCCCTGGCTGTCGCTCCCGGAAAAAATGAAGGGAACTGGCACCGAGTGTACAAGGTAGGGAACACATACATGAAAAGACCTGCACACACAGGACTCACTGGCATTGGGTAAAGGCCAAGTCATGAAGATTTCCTTTAAAATAACCGAGCCTTTAGAAAAAAATAGTAAATATCAATAATTACATCGAGTCAATCTAATCCTTTCAGAATATCTATATGAGACTAAAAGTATAACCAGGAGTGGAACAGTATTCTTGAAGGCAGGGCTTTAACTACCTGGTGTGCGTCTACTTCGGCCTGCCTCAATGAAACCTCAAATGATAAGATTTCCTCCAAAATCAGTTCTCAGGTGCACCTGAATGCCCTAAATCATGACTTCTGAGTGAACAAATCTAACATTTACTCCACTCTTCCTGAAACTGAAGGAATCAGAAGTTCTCCAGATCCAGATAAAAAAATAAAAAAGGGAGCACTCCATGCAACAGATGGACAGGAACTCAACAGGACAAGATCTCTCAAAAGTAGCCATTTAAGATCAGACTACACTATTAGAATGCCTCTTGCTGATACAGGTCCCATAAAGGACCATTTAAATTTAGGACCAAAGTCTCAAAGTAATAATCATAAAACAATGTCCTATCTACTAGGTTTTGACGTACGTCAGAGTTAACATACGTATAACATTAACATCTCACATTTCAAAAAATATTCTCAAAAGCTAGAGTGAACCATTTAAAGACTTCCACATTAGTCAGGAGTGTACCTACCCCATATGTTTCTATTTGGCTCTACCCTAGCAATACAGGTGGCCAATTAACCCAATGATTTTTTTTTCTCCAGCAAATATTTTCTCCTGCCATCTGCCAGTTTAAACCACAAAGCCAAGCACTGCAATGCGTTCCACTATTTTGCCATATCCAGTGGAGATGTGGCAATATACATTACATAACAACGCACACATGAAATAATAACCCTATGGGTATATTTATTTGTGTAGGGGGAAGGGCTAACAGTCTGTAAATATCTGTCATGTTTAAGTATCTAAATGTTGTGCTTCTGCCTTAATAACAGCCAAATCTATATAAAGCATTCCTACCCCCTGTTCTAAAGGAAACCAACTTAGAAGCTATGCTTCAGTCTGCATGCTTTATTACAAGAAACACAGCGATGCCTAAAATAGGCAAGGGTATGTATTTATACCCAAAAGCTTGTAAAGACTTTTTCCAACTATTTGACTTGGTCTAATAAAAGATATCAGATTTACCCAAAGAATCTTGTCTGCCTAAAACAAGCAAAGCTTTCTCTTTTCCTTACAGTTTGCTTTTTGGTCTCAAGTCAGCTTCCAGAACCAGATTCTCTGGCTCTTTCACACAGCAGCAAAGGAGAGAATAGCCAGAAAAAACAAAAAAGGTAAAACTGAAGTTGACAGGAAGAGCAAGTCCGGTATGGATGGCAGCATGTTACCTGTTCAGAATTGTCCATCAACACCCATCTAAAAATGGGGGAAAATTGTGTTAACTAGTAACTCCTCAGGAAGATTAATGCCTGTTGATTAACTCCCGGCATTAAATGTTCCTCTGTAAAATCGTGACTGAGGTGTGGCCACAGGACACAGGAGAGTGAGAGAGATGATAAAACTATTGTACTCAAAACTAAGAGTCCTTTCCCTGCTCCCTAAAACATTAACTTTTTATATTCCTCCTCTGACTTTTAAGTTCAAGAGACTTAGAAGTGCTATTGCTTTAATGAAAGGATCACATGCCTTTGGTGGTGTGGGGCATGGGGACATTTAGTTGCCCAGGCAATCTACCAGTGGAACCAGTTTTACCAGTTTTAAATCTACAGCATAAGCAGCTGAATTACTGTTCACCTATGACTACTCCCATGAACTTTGAATGCAAACAAAGTCAAAAATCACCTCTAGTAAACTGAAGTTTCCTAACTTAATCACCAAAGAAACCATGCTTGAATAAGACTCATATTTGACAGACCCCAGTCTACACTAGTAAAATTACCTCTTGTGGTTGTCAGCACTATCTCCCCAATGGTCCAAATTGAGCCAGTGTTGAAAACTCTTTAAATTGTTACTGCTTGTCTATATTAGAAGAATCATTTCCCATTACACTAACAACAAACTGTGCATTTTCTGAGTACTCAACCCGCAGTTGGTTTGTGGGAATTGCAACAAGCAGATAGGGAAGCACTGTAACCAAATGTAGAGACTAATCCATAGAGATGAATATTTCAATACAAAATAGCATGCATTTTTCAAAAACAGGGTTTCAGCATGCACACATGCAAATATATTTTTTCTGCCCTCAAAAAAGCACGAAGTTTGTGTATGCTGCTGTTAATAAGTTAGAAGCCAGAAACGTTAACATTAGAAGCTGAAAACAAGGGAGGAATCTGAAAATCATCACCTTAAGTAAATTAAAAGGCTTCAAATAATGCACTCTCTCACAGAGGAGATTGAAATGGTCTTTATTTACCCAAGCATCACTCTGGTACTATGCCAGAGAAAGAAAACTCACTTAGCTGTACTTTCCATTTACACTCCCAGTGGAATAACCATACTGAATCAAGTGTACAATTTGCTCTGGGCTATCAGTACGTAGAACATTTTCAAATACTACAACTGCTTGCATGTGGAAAGTAGTTCCCATGAGTTCTAGATGCCTGACCAGTTTGTGAGTTTCAGAAGTCTCTAGAATAATCGGAGCTAATTTTGGGGTGGTGTCTTTTATTGGACCAACTACATGTTCAGAATAGCTTCTGAATATAAGACATTCCTCATCAGGTGACCTGATAAAGAGCAGGATGAAAATCTCAAAGCATAAGATTATCATAACACCAATTTTATATGGAAGGGAAAAAGAAGTATTCACATAAGCATTCCTTAAAGCCTTTTTTAAAACAACTGAATCTACTACCACACTCAACACATGGCACCTAAGGATAAAATTACTAGCTCTTTATATATCCATAACATGATTTTTTTCCTTCCGAAATTATGAACTCTACAGATATTTCATGAATACCATCTTTTTATTCCATTATTTTTGTGCTTTCACTGAAACTCTAAGAGAACACCAAACCTTCTACTGTTATCATCTCCTTCAACTCGATGCCCAAGTCATAAATGTCAGGTATGCCAAATTTATGTAATAGTTACAAGCTTCAAGAAGGGCTAATAAAATCCTAAAAGCTCATTCATACCTGCTCCATTGCCTAGTAACAAATGTTAAGTGTTTTCCAAACTTCCAGTAAACACAACACAAGACAGGGCTAGTTGGTTTTGCTTGGATTATTTCTTAATTACTATAAGTGTTTTCTACTTGAAGCTCTAGATTAGAAAAATAAATCCTTTATTTATTTACGCACCAACCTGATGGATATTTCTGACAGTTCTAAGTCACTAAACCTTGTATGCCGTGAAAAGAAACAGAGGTCAGGCACAGCTGTATGTTCACACTCAATTAGTACAAAGCCTCTACTACAAACTGACTAATCATGTTGCTGGATCTGATTGTTTACAGGGGACCTGAAGAGAAACATTTAGTGGTCTCCATTTCATTGAATTACAGAAAATAAGGGTTGGAAGGGACCTCAAGAGCTCATCTCATCCAACACTGCTCAAAGCAGGACTATCCTCAACTAGATCATCCCAGCCAAAGTTTTGCCTAGCCGCATCTTAAAAACTTCCAGGATGGGGATTGCACAACCTCTCTAGGTAATCTGTTCTAGTGTTTTAGTACCCCCTTAGTGAGAAAGTTTTTTTCCTAATATCCAACCTAAACTTCCCTTGCTGCAACTTAAGACTGTTACTCCTTGTTCTGTCATCCACCACCACTGAAAACAGTCTCTAGCTCCATCCTCTTTGGAACCACCCTTTAGGTAGTTGAAGGCTGCCATTAAATCCCCCCTCAGTCTTTTTTTCTCCAAACTAAATAAGCCCAGATCCCTCAACCTCTCCTCATAAGTCATGTCCCCCAACCCCCTCACCATTTTTGTTGCCCTCCACTAGACTCTCTCCAATTTCTCCACTTCCTTTCTGTAGTCGGGGGCCCAAAACTGGACACAGTACTCCAGATGTGGCCTCACTAGTGCCAAATAGAGGGGAATAATCGCTTCCCTCAATCTGCTGACAATGCTCCTATCAGTGCAGCCCAGTAGGCCCTTCTTTGCAACAAGGGCACACTGTTGGCTCATCTTCAGCTTGACATCCACTGTAACCCCCAGGTCCTTCTCTGCAGAGCTTCTGCTTAGTCAGTTTGTCCCCAGGCTGTACCAGTGCATGGGATTCTTCTGTCCTAAGAGCAGGACTTTGCATGTGGCTTTGTTGAATCTCATGACATTTCCTTTGGTCCAATTCTCCAATTTGTTGAGGTCTCTCTGAATCCTAGCCCTACCCTCCAACGTATCAAGTACTCCCCCACATTGGTGTCATCTTGAGGGTGCACTCCATCCTATGTCTTGCATTTCATGTCTTGCAAATTAAATGAAAACTCCATCTCCCTCAGCTCATTAACTTAATTATTTAAAGGCAAAGTCAACAAATGGCAGATTAATAAGAAACTACATATCAAACCAAATACACTTGTTAAGGTACTTTCTACTCCAACATTATGTCCATCTTGCTCCATTCCATTGCATTAAGGCTGCGCTGCATCCCCACTGCAGAAATGCTGTGGTCAAGTTGTGCAATGTGTTACAAAAGCCTGCACTGTACCTCAAAAAACAGAACTTTGAGCAGGGACAGAACTACAGTTAAACAGGGCACATGCAGAGTTATCACACTGCATGATATAGATGTGGCAAAAACAGATGCAACAGGACCCAAAAACCCCCTCCTTTTTAAAAGATATACTTATCTTTTAAGTATATCGTGTTAAGGCATATAACTCAAGACTGGTTACTGGGAGAGACACTGATTAGTTAAAATAATTTGAATTTAATATTGGATCTTTAAAGGTAGATCTTGCTAGGAAAATCAAAAGGTATTTCCCTTCAAGACTGAAGTACATGAGGTGTGGGAAAATAGATTCAGGTTGAAACTCAAAAAGGAATTCTACAAAAAGTGGAAAATCAGTCATATTACTAGTAGAGTATCACATGGACAGGCAAAGAGAAAACTAGTAAAGCCATGGCACAATTTAGGTGCAAGTGGAAAGGGACATAAAAGGCAATAAAGTATGTCAAGAGAAAGTCCAAAGAAACCAGCTTGGTTTCACCAACAGCAAGTCATGCCAAACCAACCTGATTCCCTTCTACGATAAGACGATAGCCTCTGTGGTTGAGGGAAAGCAGCGGATCTGATGCACCCTGACTCTAGCAAGACTTCTTCAGCTGTCTCCCACGAGGTTCCTAACAAGCAAAGGAAATACAGAGTAGATGAAAGTACGGCAAGGCAGGCACAGAACTGGTTGGATCACTGGGTTCAAACAGCTCAATATCTGGTTGAGAGAAGCTATGAAGTGGGGGTCTGTTCTGGGTCTCATCTTACTCCACATCTTTATTAATGATTTGGACAATGGGGCCATGTACACACTGAGCTGACTTGTGAAGTTTGGTGCCATACTGGGTGGAGCTGCAGACACTGGAGGGCCGGGGATCCAGAACGACCTGGATGGACTGGGCAAGTGCTCTGCACTAAACCAGAATGAATTCAGCAAGGACTAGTGCCAAGTCCTAGACTGGGGACAGAACAACAGTACACAGACGAGCAGCCGAGCCGCACTGCAGGGAAGGACCTGGCGGTTACTGTTGAGCCAACGGAGCACTCATCGCTAAAAGAGCCAACAGCGATCGGGGCTGTCAGCAGGACACTGTTTCTTCGGCTCCCCGCAGCTTGGGAGGCCCCGGAGTCAGGCTGCAGCTGCGCACTCCAGGGAAGCCGCAACTGCAGAGCCGGCCTGGGCAACAGCAGGGCTCGGGAGCCTGGGCCGCGAGCGTGGGGCCGGAGCTGTTCCCGGGGAGCGGAGCGGGCAGAGTCGGCGCTGGACAGCAGACCGGAGGGCAGAGCCACAGGGCCGGGGCCGCAAACACACCCGGGTAGCGGCGACGCTGCCCCGCGCGGGGCCTGGACGAGGGTTCCCCAAGCCAATGCCGGTGCCGCGGGGCAGTTTCCTTCTCCCCCTTTGCCTCTCGGCTAGCCCCCGGAGCCCTCCCCCCGGTCCCAAAGCTGCCCACACTCACCGGCAGCGGCAACTCGTCCTGCAGGGCCGGAGCGTAGACCGTGGGCCGGCGCGGCTCTCGCGAGAACTGCGGCGCAGCGCGGGGAGGCTGCCCCCTGGCGGGCTGGAGGCTGTGGCGGCCCGTTCCCGCGAGACGCTCGGCCGCTGTGGGGGAAGGAAGAGACGAATGGGGAGAAGAAGGGGCCTGATCTCCAAGCGAGGAGGGAGGAAACAGCCTGCGCCAGCCAGTCGTGGGGACAGTTGGAAATGACACCCCTGCCCCCTTCCCCCACGGCTGGATTTTAACTTCTCTGGGAGTTGGGGCGATAGAAATGAAGCAAGAGACATCGGAGGTGTTTCCACACCCGGCCTGGGAGTTTTAGCCTTTTGCAGTCATTATTTTTCCTCCCCTACCCCAAAGATCTCCCTCCTTCCCTCACGGGTGTTGCAGGATGAGCTCCCTGCTGAGCTCTTGCCCCAGAGCAGCCCCCAGTTCCTGGCACTTCTTGTATGTCCTGAAGGAGGAGGTGCCGGTGCTTGCAGTTGGATCCCTTAGGCAGTCACTGTACCTATGGCGGCAGAATTCGTCCAAGCCTGTTGTAAGATACAGGGACTCCTGCTTAACAGCACTGAACAGAGCACTAAGAGGTGCTACCCTGCTTTGTCTTCCACCTGGCTTTAACATGGCTAATTAGCTGTCACCACTGAGCAAAAAGACCCATGGCTTTTGAACTTGCCCTGAGTTTTACTAGGGGTACCTTTTTTATTCCTCCAATATTATTTGGTCTGCTCTATCTTACTCCTTCTGCTATTGCACTCACAGAACAGGGGGAGGGGGAGAAGACTCATCAGTGTAGGGTAATGCCCCCACACTGCAGGGAGAAGGAAGAGTCTGAGGTCATCTAAGAAGAAAAAAGAAAATAAACTGAGAAAGAGAAAAGATGAGAAAGCAGCTAGCTTTCTGTAAACCCTCTAAGTGGGGGATACAAATGGACAGTACTACAGATTCATTTATCTTCCTCATTCACCACCAGCATTTAGCCTCAAAGTTACAAGTAAGCACAGAATCCTGTATTTATTATTTCAAGATTTTAATTGTCCCAAAGCCCCCAACTTTAGTTCTTATTTTTACAAAAAATGATCCTGGATCCTGATTGCTTCAGTCCAGGAAATGAAAGCAGAAGTCCTGGTAAAGACACTGGGCTTGTTCTCTGCATGGCATCCAATAGGTCCAAAGCTAACTACACCATGCACTTCCCATTTTTCTCTTCCAGTTTGGCAAACCAGTGATCCACCTGAATCTCCCTGTAAGAAATAATCATTAAATTAAGTTTGACATTGTAGATTATCAAACCAACAAGTGCTTCCTATCATTTGACACAAAACAATCATAATGTGTCACTATTGTCTCACCAAGAATCATATCTGTAACCCTGGGCGTGAGACTACCCACACACCCTCACCTAAATAGTGGGACCCTGGGGTAAGCTCCCTGGGTACCTGCTGCAGGGTCCCCAAGCGGAGAGCCTCCCCTTACAATCAAACAACCTTGCAGACCCTTATAAAACTATTTACAGGATTTATTTGCTACATCTGCAGGGCTCTGCCACGGGCTGTTGGAGAGATGGCTGTGGGAAGATCCTTTCCCTGGTCTCCAGCCTGTCTCTCACCCAGTCTCTCTCCCCTTTGTTCTCCCCCAGGGAAAACTGTTCCCCTCTTTTAACCAAGCCTCTCAGCCAATCCTAGGCCAGGACTCTTCCCAGACTTTTCCTAAGGTCTCTCATTCAAACTCTGCTGAGGTTACATCACTCCTCCCACTTGCAAGAGGGCTACCTCCAAAAAAGCTTCAGGGCAAACAGTGTCCCTTCTGGGACAAACTCTGTCCCTGTGCACTCTGTTCCTCTGCAGGGCAGCCCTTCCTATTCATTCAGGTGCATCTATTTCTAACACTGCTACATATCTAATTTGCTTTCAACAGAGAAGTTTCAACAGCCCTTGTCTTGTGTATTGAACTGCACCCCTTAAGCGGAAAGGTGCTCCATCTTATACCAGTGAAACTTGAAGAACACTGCATATGCAGCTTCACAGAGAACACCACTCTGGAAGACAGAGGCAGCCACAGGCAATTCTGTGGAAAATCCCAAAACTGCCTGGTAGCTGAATTTAACACCCTGAAGTTTTTATAGAGTTTGAATTAGCAGTTGATTTTTTTGTACCTGGCAGGCAGCAGGAGGTCCACCAGCATCCCTGAATCCAGCACAGATCATCGACTGTCGGACTCTGTCTCCCCAAAACTTCTGCAGGCGACATGTGTTGAAATCTATGACTGGTAACTTGGCCTGATTCAAAACTCTAGACAAAGTCAGGTTTTTATTCCCACCTTAAACAGATAAAACAGATGAGAAAAGTGTACATGAAGAACACTTCCAAATTTGTTGTGAACATTTCAAAGGCCACTTAACAGCATTCATGTATACAATTTTGTGATCTTGGTCTTTGTATTAAAGGAGTGGATTCCCCCCGTGCTTTCTTTTTTAACTAATTAACGTTAATTTTGTCATCCATTCCACAAACATAACACACTATGAAGCTACATTTCTCACAATATGAAATTATAATATTCTGTTATAAAAGGATCTAACTACACCTTTAGGGCAGGGCCATGGCATGACAGCTCATAACAAGAGGTTTGCATTTGCTTTACCTCGTCTAGGTAAAGAAATTCCAAGGTTATCAATATGGCATAGGCATAATTTGGTATGCAAGATCTTTGGGATAGGGCTTTCATGTTCAATACGTTAGTAATATGCTTGGCACAGATGTGGCACAGATCCTGACTGGAACCTCAAGGCAATATCTAATTATAAAAAAGTAAGTATAGAAAACCAAGGGAAAACCTTAAACTAACTGAGGGGTTGTTGTGCCAATATCCAGGTATGTACGCACTTAACCACCAGCTCCTACAAAATATATTGTAAAGTGCTTGAAGCAGGGACCATCAGCTTCTTCTGGGTTTGTATAACTGAGACTCCTAGGCTATGGAGAGTTGTTACATTTATGCTGGAAGAAGCACCTTTCTCCCGACACCAAAAGGTGGCATACAGCCATTGAAAAGGGTTTTCATGCAAGCAAATTGGGTCTTTCACAAAAAAAGAGCAGTTCAAATCAGGAAGTTTTCTCTCTCAAGTTTTCTAGTGCAACTTTTAACAACTGTATATTTCTCTCGGGGGGAGAGAGAGCACCATCTCCCCAATGGCCCACCCAGTGCCAAACTTTCAGAAAGCCTTTCAAGGGCCCTTGTTGCCTCTGCTTGGACAAAGCCTAGATTTTTCCAGGAGTTATGGAGTTGTTTATGCCATGGTGCCAATTCCCCCCCAATAGGTCATCTTATGTTTGTGCAAGTGATAGAAGGCATTCCCTGTACTCTTCCACATCCCCCCTCCAACCATGGCTCAAACTTTCCCCATAGTTTGACTTATCCCATATGTCCCTGGGACACATCAAGCCATGGGATGATCAGCAGAGCCCAGTGGGAGTGGGCCAGCCTGAGGGGGAAAGGAGTCGATGAGAGCTGGTTGTATTATAAAGAAATCTTACTGAACAAACCTGATGGGCTTGAAGAATACCAAATGTGGCAAGCAACCAGGTTGGCTTAGCAGAGAGCTCTTCAGTGAACTTAAACATAAAAAAGAAAGCTTACAAAAAGTGGACACTTAGACAAACAACTTGGGAAGAGTATAAGAATATACTCAGGCGTGCACGGATGAAGTCAGGAAGGCCAAAGCGCAGTTGGAGTTGCAGCTAGCAAGGGTCGTGAATGGTAACAAGAAGGGTTTCTACGAGTAAGTTAGGAACAAGAGGAAGGTCAGGGAAAGTGTGGGTCCCTTACTGAATGGGGGAGAAAACTTAGTGACAGATGAGGAGGAAAAGGCTGAAGTACTCAATGCTTTATTTACCTCGGTCTTCACAGGCAAGGTCAGCTCCCAGACTACTGCACCAGGTAGCACAGTTTGTGGGGAAGATGAGCAGCCCTCAGTGGTGAAAGAACAGGTTAGGGACTATTTAGAAAAGCTGGACATGTACAAGTCCATGGGACCGGATGCAATGCATCCAAGGGTATTGAGGGAGTTGGCTGATGTATTGCAGAACTCTTGGCCATTATCTTTGAAAACTTGTGGCGATTGGGGGAGGTCCCAGATGATCGGGAAAGGGCAAATATAGTCCCCATCTTTAAGAGAGGGAAAAGGAGGATCTGGGGAACTACAGACCAGTCAGCCTTATCTCAGTCCCCAGAAAAAGCATGGAGCAGGTCCTCAGAGAATCCATTTCTAAGCACTTGGAGAAGAAGAAGGTGATTAGGAACAGTCAGCATGGATACATCAAGGACAAGTCATGCCTGACCAACCTGACTGCCTTCTATGATAAGAAAAGTGGCTCTATGGATGTTTTGTTCAATATTTTCATTAACAATCTGGAAGATGGGACAGATTGCACCCTGAGCAAGTTAGTGGATGACACCAAGTTGCAGGGTGTAGTAGATACACTGGAGGATAGGGCTAGGATTCAGAGTGACCCAGACAAATTGGAGGATTGAGGATAGTAATTATTCTGCTCTATTCTGCATGGTTGAGGCCACATCTGGAGTACTGTGTCTGGTTTTGGGCCCCCCACCATAGAAAGGATTTGGACAAGTTGGAGCGAGTCCAGCAGAAAGCAATGAAAATGGTGAGATTGGGGGACATGACTTCTGAGGAGAGGCTGAGGAAACAGGGTTTATTTAGTCTGCAGAAGAAAAGACTTGGGGGGAGCGGGATTTGATAGCAGCTGTCAACTACCTGAGGGGTGGTTCCAACAAGGATGGAACTAGACTGTTCTCAGTGGTAACAGATGACAGAACAAGGAGCAATGGTCTCAAGTTGCAACAAGGGAGGTTTAAGTTGGATTTTAGGAAAAACTCTTACTAGGAGGGTGATAAAGAAAGCACTGGAACAGGTTACCTAGAGAGGTGATGGAATCTCCATCCTTGGAGGTTTTTAAGGCCTGGCTTGACAAAGCCCTCCCTGGATGTAGTTGAGGATGGCCCTGCTTTGAGCAGGATGTTGAACTAGATGACCTCCTGAGGTCCCTTCTACTCTATTTTTTATGAGGCATTTCCTCATGGCTTGACCCATCCAAGAGACACCTGGGATAGATCAATCCACAGGGAATGCCCAGGGCCCTTGCACAAAACCAGTATGACTGTGATTGACCAGCCACAGACCCAGCAGCTGAGGATGTGAACACAGCCCCATTTCACTCACAGGGGAGGAACAGGTCCAGGGAGCATGCCCACTCCCCGGGAGTGTCTCTCCCCTGCAGCCATGTCCAGCTGATACTCATATGGATGATGCCTTTTGTCTTCTATGGAGGCAGAGGGAGCAAAGGAGCAACACCCTATTGCCCTCTGGCTAGTGAGCTCACCTTTGAAGCAACTTTGTTGCTCTCCAGCCAGGGGGTTAGAATGTCTGTATGTATGCCCTCCCACAACCACCCCTCTTTTCACAATTTCCAACACTGGGATTCCCAGAAAATGAACACCTGTCCCTAGCTGTAAGTTCTGTCACAATACAAATAAATTAGGCGTGCACTGATAAAAATATTTTTGGCTGATACTGATGGCTGATTATTAACCAGCCAGATTGGCCCATCTGATTGCCGATACGTAGCCCAGCAGCATGGAGACCAACGCATGGTCAGTAAGTCTGTTGGGGGTAAGGGGCTTGGGTGGGGTGGCAGATCAAGGTCCCCATGGTGAGGGAGGGAATGGGGCTGGGGCTGGCATTACCCTGACGGGTTGGGGTGGAGATGAGGGTGGCTTGTTTGGAGGGGGTGGGAGGTGGGGAAGGGCCACAGGAGGGGTGGGCACGTCCCTGCCACTACATGTAGTGCAGGGAAGGCATAGGGGTCATGTGCCCCCCAGATTTGTGCGTGGGGTGAGGGTGGGTTGCTGCTACAGACTTGGGGATGTGGGCTGCACCAATCTCTTACCAGTGGGTGGGCTGGGCTGGGGCAAGGTGGGCAGCAGTGGTGCTGGGAGTGGGGAGCTGTGGCAAATTTTGGGATGGCTGTAGCCCACTCCATTGTCCCCCCTCTCAGCACCATTGCTGCCTGTCCCACCCACTCCAAGCACAGCCCCAGTCCAACCCCACCTCCAGGAAGAGGCTGGTGCAGCCCCCGGCTCTGAGCCTGCAGTGGACAGCCTGTCCTTACCCTGTGCATAAATCCAGGGGGTACATGGCCCCCATGCCTTCCCTGGGCTGTGTGTAGTGGTGGGGAGCTGCACATCCTTTCTCCCCAACACTCCCTGGACGAGCTGCCTGCAGCTCCATCCCATGCTTCGCCCCAGCTGGACAGAGTCTGCCTTTGCCCCTGCTCCTGCCCCAGCCCCACTCTCTCCCCCCCTTTCACTGTGGGGGCCTCGACCCCCCCCAACTCTTTCCCTCCCCCCATGACCCTTCCCTACCCCCCACAGACTTACCAGCCGGACACTGCTCTTCAGGCCACCGGGCTGGATTCCTGGCCATGCACATGCTGCAGCTGTGCACATGCACACCTCATTTAATCAGTGACATTCATCAGCTGCACCAGCCAAAAAAACCCAATTGCCGATCATGTTGATTTTCCTTTTATCAGTGCCGATCCATTATGGACTGATATATCAGAGCACCTCTAAAATACTAGCAGTTGCACTGTTTAAGAAAATAAAAGCCAAATTCCAGACGGGTTGTTACACCAGGTACGTGTCTCATCATGACATAAGGAGGTATTCTGTCTCTTCTGCTTAAGGACAGTGCCATGGAGGCTATACAGTCCTTCTATATATCACTGGAACATTCTCCAAGAGGCAGGTACCCTCCACACACTTACAGAGTCTAACCTCCAACACCATGGAACCAAAAATACCTCGTATGTCCCCCCATCCAGTCACCCAGCAGAAATGTCCTGGACGAAGAAAGCTGTCTCTCTTAGGCAAACAGGCATAGTGAATAAAATGGTTTGTTACAATGTCTTCCACAGGCTTGACCAAGGCGATATCATAGTCTAGCTCATTCAGGTGAGGATAGCGGAACTACTCATGCCGATAAATTCATTTCACATGGTAGACCCTTTCTGTAGATTCAGCATGGTTAATGCTGTGCTTTCCCAGAAGAATTCTCCACTTTTCAACATCTTTCTTTTCCCTAAAAAGAATTCAGGTAACACAGACCTTCAGTAAACCAAACTCAATGCCATTTTTGTATTGGTCTTCTTTACCTTTTGTGACTATGTGCAATAGGTACTAATCCTTGCACTACCATGGTTGAGCTGAAGGTGCCATTTACTTCCAACTGTGTGACAATCAGATCAAAGTATTCAAATTTAAAATGGCATTCTTTGGAAGTACAAAATAGTCTGCTTAAATCAGACAAAGGGTTATTTATGGATAAAAAGCAAGATCCTATTGCAAAAGGAGATTAGAAATCAATCAGTGTAGCTTGTTTACTATTTGACAGTAGCAAAGATGGAAGCTGTAATACAGGTTCAGTGAAGAACAAAATAATTTATCACTTTTAGCAGGTTCAACAGAAGTATTTAATAGGCCTATGTGAAAGAAAAATAAACTAATGTTTTACATTGACTTAATTATTCACATGGATGTCATATAATCTGAAGTAGGTTGTTCCTTACAAAAGCTAATTCCTTTCTAAACTAGTTAATCACTAAAAGGTCCTACTCTCCCCTACTTTCTGCATGGCCTTCCTAAGATATTGAATCAACTGAATCCGTCAAACTGCTACTCAACATCTTAAATGACATGAGGGTTTTAGACAGGATTTTTGTAGTGAGGTGATTTCACCCTTATACTACCTGGCATATGGCTCGGAATATACTTCAGTGTTTTTCATAAACTTTATTTAGCCTGCTCTTATTGAATAACTGTCATAATTTGTTGTTCATTAAGCTCCATTGCATTAATTTCATTTTGCTACTTTATAATATCCTTGACATTATCTTTCACCTTATGATTGCTCTAGTACAAAATTAAAAACTATATTGCATTTATTTGCAAAGGGAAATTACCAGATGTATGACATATTTACAGAGGAATAGAATGCTTCTTACAGGGTAAGAATTATTAAATAAAACTTTACCAGATACAGGAATGAGCCACTTTCTGTATCATATGAAAGAGTCATAGAGCTTTTTGGTGATTGAAAACCAGTGTAGAATACTAATAATAGAAACACAATTGCTTTAAAAATCACAGAAGATCATGTTCATTGTTTTTTAATCTTTTCTTCCTTTGATCTCTCTTTTCAGTCCCAGTAACAAAAGCAGACATCTTTTGAACTCATTTCTACAGCAGTTCAGTAAGTTTTCCTAACATATCCTCTGGTTAGATGGATTCTTTTGTTTTTACCATGGTAATGTCTAGATTAAGAGCTCTCACCAATGTGAACAATTTTTCTTGATCAATTTCTGTCAGATCTCATGTATGTATTTTCTAGGGACTCAAGTAGAGAATGTGCCTAATTCCATATTCATTTCTTTTGGTGGAAACTGTTCACAAAGATACATCCCTCAACCCTTCAGGAATTTAAACAAAGATTCTAAGTGTAGAACTTACTTCTGAAAGCAGTGGGCAGCAGTGAGAATCCATCTTTTGTGAATGAGAGTTCCACCGCAGACATGAACAAATCTCTTGCTTGTTCTTGTTTGAAACTAGATCATAAAAATAAAGAAAATAATAGAAGTTACATAAATATGAGATTTCATTTTTAGATGTGAGGAGTGGAAAAGTTGGTGACCATGTGATGATGCCCTCTACTGTGCAGTTTGTGTTAGTAGCAGTTGCGTGGAGTGGGAGAAGAAAGTCCATTTGCTCCTGCATTTTTGTAAAATGCAACTAAAAGAGTCATTTTGAAAGACATATGGGTCAGCTAACAAATGTGAATTGAGAAATGGGTGTCACAGGTGTGCCTGCTCGTTTAAGGGCAGAAACTGCCTAGAGAGAGGGCCCTACGAGCCAGGTAGAACCCCCACAAGTGCAGGTTGCCGTGGCACTAGGCAAATGAGGAAATTTGCCTGCACCTGCACCTTGTCAGCTGACCAGGAGGAGGCAGGGCCCTGGCCTGGGATTCAAGGGTTAGTTCTTTAGCAGCAGCCAAGGGGGAAGGTGTTTTTATAGAGATAGCTATTTGGAGATGCTTGACTGTCTGTTCTGAAGCTGGTAGGATTAAAAGGCTGTAGGAGCTCATAAGTACTTGTGGGTGGGAGGCATGTTATACTGAGAGAGAAGCTTGCCTTAAAAGGGATAGAGTGCGGACCCCAGGGTATTGTTGTGTTGTAGCCCAGGGGCTTGTGTCTTCTATTGTTATATAGACTGGTGCACTAAGCTACTGGGGAGGAGGAGGCCTCATTGGGGCACACTACAGCATGGAAAGCCTAGCAACAGTGAGGGTGCAGGGTGCAGTGGACAGCCCAGTGCCAGCAAGGGTGCAGTGGCAGGGCTGCAGAAGAGGCTCCTGTCCCCATATTTGTGGGGCAGGATGTTATGGAGCTTGAATACCTGCAAAGCGTGGGGGACCGCTTCATAGAGCCCTACTGTGTTAATGTGGTGAGTCATCAACAGAGCAGAAAGGCTAAGGTGGGAGGGTTGGAAACTTTGTAGGGCATGGTCACCCAATTGGCTGCAGAGGAGGGGAAGGGAGAGACTCCCCCTAACTGCAACCATCCACCAGCCACTGAGGGAACTGGCAACCTCAAGGTTGGGTTAAGTGGCAGCCCCAGGGAGGAGCCGGGTCAGTGGAGGAAACTGAGATTCTCAGGGAGAAGTTAGAGGACATCCCTGTAGGTAAAGGTGCACTTCTTACCAGAACTCCCTGCTGACTTGCTTAGCTGGGAAAAAGGAGTTCAAATAGGAGGTTCTAGAGGACCCCAGCTTGGAGGGACTCGGGCAGATGGCTTAGGAGCCAGAGACAGAGTTCACCCCAAATTAGAGGGAATAGGTGGTCTGGGATAAGGGACTTCTGTATCGGTTGTGGGTACTGAAGAACTGTGCCGAGACCTGGGAGCCCTGTCGCCAGCTCATAGTACCTCGTAAGTTCAGGCAACAATTGCTTTCCATGGCTCATGATTTACCTTGTGCTGGTTACATGGGTAGGGAATGGACATGCCAGTAGCTGCAAGCGAATTTTTATTAGCCCAGAGTTGCCCAGAATGTGACTGACTACTGCAGATCTTGTGAGATGTGCCACTAGATGGGCAAAAGTGGGGACAAGAGAAAGGGAGGGGCTATAGAGGGTCCTATCATTGATCAACCCTTCCAAGAGTGGGTATAGACATTATGGGCCCACTGAGGCATAAGATTCAGAGGGAAGAAGTGCATCTTGACTCTAGTGGATTTTGCAACTCGGTACCTGGAGGCAATTGCCTTTGCCTCCACTGAGGCACCTCTAGTTGCTGAAGCCCTGACCAAGATCTTCTTTCAGCTGGGTTTCCCCTCTGAGATCCCGACTAAAAGGGGTGTGAACTTCCTGGCTGAGGTGGTGAAGTGCTTGTGGGAGTGCTACAGCCTACCACCCTCAGACAAATGGGCTTGTAGCAAGGTTCACTGGGACCTTGAAAGGCACGCTAAAGGCCTATGTAGACTCTAACCCCAATGACTGGGGTGAGAAACTTTCGCATTTTCTCTTTGCCTACCAGGAGGTACCCCAGGAGTCCAATGGGTACCCGCCATTCAAGTTAATGTTTGGAAGGCAAGTTAGGGGTCCTCTCAATTTGGTGAGAGAAGAGTGGGAAGGCAAAACCACTTCCACTAAGACCTTCATGGTAGATTACATGTTCAGCTTTCATCAGAAGCTAACTGACATGATGAAGGTGGCACGGGATTCCCTGGCCCAGCCCCAGGAGAAGCAAAGTGTCTGGTATGATGAAAAGGCTTGCTTACATACCTTTGAACGAGGTGATAAGGTCATGGTTTTCCTGCCACTAAAAACAGACAAGGTGCAAGCAGCTTGGGAAGGTCCCCAGGTTATCCTGGACAGGCTGGATGATGTGACCTATGTCATGTCCAGGAACAGGTCAGACAAAAAGCCTAAAATAGTACACATGAACATGCTTAAACCATACTTTAATAGAAGTGATGTGCTATCTTAGATTTCCTTAGCTGAAGGATCACCAGAGGAGCCGGTGATATATGGTAACTGGGTAGAGGCAGGAATAGAGGACCTCTGCCTGCCAGATCATCTGCCTTCCCAGGACAAGCTACTTGCAGCACTCAAGGACATAAGACAGCGTTCTCCAACAAACCAGGTAAAATGAACCTGGCAGTACACTGTATAGACAGGGACAGCCATCGCACTATCCAATCTAGACCATATGCAGTTAATGCGAAAGTGAAGCAAGAAATACAGCGGGAGCTTGCAGAGATGAGAGTTGGGGATAATCTGGACTTCAGGTAGTCCCTGGGCCAGTCTGGTGGTACTCGTCCAGAAGCAGGATGGGACTATCTGGCTCTGTGTGAACTACAGGAAGCTGAATGCTATTACCAACCCTGATGCTTACCCTATGCCCAGGACAGACTCTCTGCTTGTTCACCTGGGCCCAGCCAAGGTTATCTCTACTCTTAATCTGTCCAAAGGATTGTGGCAAATGGCACTGGATCTGGACACCATAGCCAAGTCTGCCTTTACCACACCTGTGGGACTATATGAATTTACGGTGTTACCATTTGGTATGCACAACTCTCCTGCATCTTTTCAAAGACTGATTAATAAGCTGTTACAAGGATGTGAGCAGTTTGCCATGGCTTATATCGATGACATCACCATCTTCAGTCAAGACTTTGAATCACCCCTGATTCATCTGACCACTGTGTTGGGCAAGATCAAGCAAGCTGGTCTTACTGTGAAAGCTAAAAAGTGTCAGTTGTCCCAAATATATCACTTCAGATAGTGCCATTGCATGGGTGGAAGTCAGATTGCTCCCCTGTGGGATGAGATTGAGGCCATTAGACTGGCCACCCCCACAAACCAAGAAGCAAGTCAGAGCCTTCCTTGGCCTGACTGGATATTACAGGTGGCTTGTCCCTGGACTTGTAGCGACAGCAGCTCCCCTACATGAGCTGACCAAGAAGGGCAGCCCTGATCCAGTGGTCTGGAAGCAGGGGTGTCAGGAAGCACTTGATACCCTGAAGGCTACCCTGATCAAACAACCAATTCTGAAGGCACCGGTCTATGATAAACCCTTCTACATAGCCACTGATGCTGCCGACTCAGAACTAGGAGCTTTACTTTTACAAGAGCACAGAGAGACGCAACACCCTGTGGTTTACTTAAGCCAGAAGTTAATCCCCTGGGAGCAGAACTGTCATCTATTGAGAGAGTGTTTGGCAATTGTCAGGGTGCTGAACAAGCTGAGGCCCTATCTGTGGGGCAGCAGTTTACTGTCCTGTCAGACCAAGCCCCACTTCAGTGGCTGCAAACCATGCAGAATACCAAAGCCAAGCTTTAATGATGGGCCTGGCAACTTCAAGAGTTCAGCTTCACCAGTGAACACATCAAGGGAAGCCAGAATGTGATAGCAAATGCCCTGCCATGAAAGGACTTGGGGTAGTGGGTCGGATGGGCTCAGAGGCCCACTTAAGAGAGCTCTGGCAAGGGAACGAGGCACTCCCCAACATGCTTTAATGTTTTCTGTGTATTGTTGTTATAACCAGTCTTATGCATTTATGTAATCTCTCTTTAGGTATGCAAGGTGACCCTTCCAGACAAAACATGCTTGTACCCATGGCTCTGTGAACCCACGTGCCCAAGCTTTTAAAGGCGTGGGGGAAGTATGGCTGAATTATATCTCTGTCTTGCCCCAAACTGCTATCAAGCGAATGACCAATCTGACAATTTGGTTACCATGGTCACTGCAAAGGGCAGACACCCCTTGGCCCCATCAGCTTCAGGTAACCCTGAGTTGTAACCTGAGCTGATACATTCCTGAGGGAGGGGGAAACCTGCTCCCTCTAGCTATGTGACTGGCCTCACACACCTGGGTGGGGGCTTAAACTCCCTATTGTTCTAAGCAATGCCAATGTAACCTGAGCTGATACATTCCTGACTGGGAGGGGGCTAGAGACCCTGCCAGTCTATCTGGCAGCCAGTGATGCATTTCAAATTGGTTGGCTAGCAGCCAACAGCTGCTGGCCTTCATTGGATCAGGTAAATGAGGTCATAAGGTCTATATAAGTTAAGGACTGCTCAGGAGGTGGGAGAGCACCCATTACAAGAACTCTCAGAAAAGCTAGACCACCTGACACTCACTCTCTCTCTTGAAACTCATAGTCAGTGAACTGCTTGCCTTCAGAGGAAATCTCCACCTGCCTCTAGATGATACTTGTGAGTAAGCTATATATCTAGCTAGATCTCGAGTAGCTTGCAGTAACACAGATGCATAATCAAAGGCTACCATGCCACTGTTTGCTCTAAGGGATTTCTCTGATATTGCTCTACCATGTACCCTATTCCAAGCCTTTGTAGAGGGTCTAGATTATGCCTTTGGGTCCCCTTGGTTCGGTTGACTAAGGGAAACCACTATTTGTGCTTCAGACTGAGGGAAGCACCCCAAGTTCTTGCAGTCGGTCAAGTACCCCCTCAAAGACTACTAGGCCTGTGCCTCCCAGGGGGCAGAGGGCCAAGATCAGTCCAGACTCTGGGTGGTGGTGGCATTACCCTCAGGCTTGTGGGTGTGCTCCAGGAAGGAGGTTGGCCAGACATGAGGCGCCCCCAGGGAGGCGCTTGGAGCCTGGAAGGTGGTCAGGTGCAGTGAGGTGGGTGGCTTAATGCAGGAGCACCTCTACTGGCCTGCCACACCACACATCTGGCCCGTAGGTCTTGGGGGGGGGGGTATCGTAAGGCACCTCCTGAGTTTGGGACCCAGTAAGGGGTCTGACAACCCACAGGTTTTAGAGGAGTCTGTCAGAACTGTAACCGAGCAGCAACTTGAGGGCAGCCTCCCAGTTCATCAGTTATACCAGCAAGATGTAGCAGGTGAAATTAGTAGGCACCCATAGGGCGGAGCTGGCACTGTCACAGTGCCCTAAGGACATCACTGACATCCCTGGGATGGCCATATCATAACAATGGGTAATAAAAAAAACCTACTGTTAACTATGACAATCTTGGTATATTTGTCTAGTTAGACTGCCAGTATCATGTTATTGTATTTAACTATTATACCAGCTTTTCGTAGTTTGGAAGCAGACCAAATTATTCTCCACCAAATTTATGGGGTCACTATGGTTTGAAACACTGACTCTGGTGGGGCCCAGCCCAGTAATCTACATGGTAAATCATGAGCTATTTGGCTTTGGACTACTATCCGGCATAGTTTGTACTATACGCAAGTAAGGGCCAAAGTGTTTTTATGGAGTGTCTGTGCTAAAACTTGTGGCAGTTTAAAAAAAGGCAAAATACATACATTCTGGATGAAGTAAGTCTATGGGTACTATACGCAAGCTGTTACAGCCGTGTTTAATTACAAGGTTATTGTTTTCAAATTTGCTTCTCCCTTCTATGCTCAGGAGAGAGGGGGTGAAAGGAGAGAAACAGGGCAAAGGGGCTATCTGACCCCCCCAGATTTATTTTCCCTACTGTAGCAGTGGGAGGGTGACAAATTCAAGACAACCTCCAATAATTAGATTCTATGCCTGGAAAGTTACAAATTTCCCATATATTAAATCTAATTACTAGGGCAGGGGGTGCATCTTTTTAATCAGGGTCAACTTATTGGAGTAAATGCAGTACTCTTGTCCCATACTGGTTTTGTAACTAGCATGATGTGGCTTCTGCTTTTCTACTAAATTCATTTTTTATATCATCTTCCTTCCATCCTCTCACATGTCAGATCCTGTTGCATCCTGTCTGGCATACCAACTGAGCTTTTTCTGGGGGTAAGGATGATTTTTTCTGTGCACACAATGCTGGGGATGAACTCTTGACTAAGCTTTCTATTTATTTGCCCATTTGTATCTATGAATTTATTTCTATGCTGCCCTTTCTGACAAAAGCTCAGGGCAGTTTATAGAAGAGAGCAAAATAACTTCCAAAGTTGGGGAACAACTGAACAAAAATATCAAAATAAGACCAGATAAACAAATGATGACTAGCCAATCCCATTATATAAGTTGTGGCCACCGCACTGGTGCTGTAGGTCCCTGATGTATATTCTTGATGCTCTTCTTACTCGCCCACCACGCCTTGATGGAAAAATAGAGCTGATGGGGAAAAGAGCACATTTTGGGTTGTTCTTCTTGAAATGACTCGGGATACTGGCTGGAGTGTCTTCACAGAGCTCCTACTACCCAGTCACGCTGCCCAAGCCCTTGATGTCACTTTGGGGTCTTCATTCCTCTGTCTTTGTCTAATGCAGTCTCGTGGTCACGAGAATTTCCTTTGTCGTCATCTTGTTTTCCCGCCACCAGTATCCCTAGGGAGATGGCATTGTGCTGCCCTTCCTTGCACTGGGCGGTTTGCTTCACAGTCCCAGTGAGGGTTAAACAATAATCCTCTGTGCTCTGGCCTTTTAAATCCTCAGAGTCACTGGCCGGTCTGTCTCTTCCCTCGCAAACCTTTTAACTGCCATCTCCTCCCCTGGGAGCCAATCTGCCTGGTCCCTGCTTCGTGAGGTCCTCCCAGGATCCAGGCAGGGCTTCATTGGGAACACCCGAGTTCTCTGGGCCTGACATGGTTCTGCCTTTCCTGCTGTGGTCTGGTTGCAGGTAAGCTTTCTTCCCTGCTTGAGATGGCACATCCCCTTTTCCTCTATAACGGGCACTGCATCTGGTGCCCTATTGCATAAGTTGATATTAAGAATACTTGAAAACCCTTTTCAATTTAATTAGAGATGTGTGAATCAATCTACTAAGGAAAATGTTGGCACATCTACTCATTTCGCCAATGATTTTTAAACCTTAACATTCTGTCCCTGTGGGAGGTCTTTATCAAAAAAAGGCAGATTCCCATCTAAATGATTGCATGTGGTGGTGGAAAAAAGCTGCCAAGCTGAAGTAAATAACTGTGCTATATCTACTTCTGAAATTTATACAAGGGAGGCAGCATAATGTCCATGTCGATTCATCTGTAAGCATATACCCAAAGCATTCAGATAACTTCCATCAACGTGGTAGTATATTTTAACAGTATGTATTTTCTCTCCTACATACTACAACCTGAATGCACTTGTTAAGACAAATGAAAGTGATAAAGGATCTAACAAAAAAAAAAAAATCACTTCTAGTTGCTCTCTCAGCAGGACTGAGTCATACCGTAAAACCGTCAGAGTTTTGATCTTTCCTTTTGACCATATAAATTAAAGTACAGCTAGGAACAAAGTAATTTTAAAATACTGTATTTGGTATAACATATGGTCAATTCAGATTATTCACAGTAGTACACAACTTCTTTAAGTGTCTGGGTATGGAGGATTTCTCCCATTTGTCCTTTGAACTATATATGACCACCTTATTCTCCCCAAACCGGGGACATATTAAGTTAAACAAATACCAACTTCCTACCTTTTTGTTTGAGGCTTTCTCTGGGTTTTTTCAACATAATGTGCACTCCTAAACACTCTAGTCTTGGATCAGCACTTTCCCATGACTGCATGTACTGGATTGCACATATTACCAGCAATTCCAATATGTCTCTGTATAATCAAAGGGGAATCTAAGAAGCCTTCTCTAGGACTGTGACATTTAAACCAAATATTAGTGGGTGCACCAACATAGGATTTCTAGATGATTCTTTCCTCTGTCTTTCCTTCATTTGGAAGATAAGAATGGGGAAAAATTGTACTGAAGTCTCTTTCTCATTTTATTTGTAAATCTTAGTTTAATGCAGATTGTCTTAATGTAATGTGTTTCATTTACCAGTTTTCTCTTTCTTATCCCCAATTCTCAGATGTCAGCTACATTTCAAATATTAATTCTTATAAGTACAACTATTTTCTTCTGTTACGCAGCTTCCACCTGCAGAAATATGGGCATCTTTTAATGGCTGAAAAATTGGAAAGCACCAACAGCTCCTTGAATAGAGCACTGTCTGAGCTAGAGGCTTTGGCTTTTAGCATATAAAAGACTAACAGAATAAAGAAGAAAACATGGTGCCTAGGCCTGATTTGCAGAATAATCCAGTCATATTACCAATCTACCTTATTTGGATGTATAACAAGTGATATTGCAACTGTTGAAAATATCACTGACAAAATTCTGCAGCTTCACTGATGTCATACAGACGTAAATAAAAGTATGAAATAAAAAAAAAGGATATACAGAGAACACACCTCTGTAACTAAGTCTTCAGTTTGGTTTCAAACATTTTATTTTCTTCTGAAACTGCAATGTAATTTTTAGTTTTAACATTTGTTCTAAGAAGGAATGTGCTCCTATTATTAAATATAATGTGTAAAGAAGTAAATTGCATTATTGATTTGACAGGATTTGGGTGGCTAAAATCCAATTTAAATAGTTTTTCACCAGGTTTTTGGATTGATGACCCCCCCCCCACACACACACACTTTACAACCACAAGAGACTCTCCATATATATTCTTAGACCACAACCTCTATTTAAGGGTTTGAGAAGCATTTGTATATATAATTTTACCATGGCTTCATTGGTAATAGGGTTGGTCCAGTACTTGGACACAGTTACAAAAAAATACTTAAAATGCACTTTGAATAACTGCTATTCAGTCCAGTATCAACAGATCCAGATGAACTGAGGATCCAGTATCAACACTGTCCACAGATGAGCTGAGGAAAGACAGCAAAATGTATCCCTCTGTAAGGTTTTGATTGTCATTTGTACCTGTAATGAAACTTGCCAAGGCCAAGAATGTGGCCTTGCTTCGTTGCCTGATATAATTCTTCCCACCATGTTTGGTTGAAAGTATCCAACTCCACAATTTGCTGGCCAGTCTAAAATACACAGAGGGAAAAAATAGGCAAGCAAAGTCAGGAAGGGATCACATGTCTTAAATGCAGACAGAATTGAAAAATAAACCACTGTCTAACAACCTACAGTATTCACTAGCCTCTCATTTATAGTACAGGGATAATAAATAAGATGGACTATTTTTAAAAAGCAGATGTATACATAAGGAACATTTGGGGAACATACACCGGCTGATGTTTGTTTCAGATGCCTATGATGGTCTGAAAAGTTAATATTTGAGCCAAACATTCTTATGTTTCTCAGCCTTCAGAATTTTATTTTTTTTCCCCCGCTGAAGAATATAATACCTTCTTCTTGGGCTGCTTTGAAGATATCTGATCACAGAAACTGTCAAATGTTTTATTGGTATTTGTATCACATACTAGTGGACACATTCTTTTAAATTTCCATTTTCATCACTCTAAAACAGCTTCTTTTAAAAAAATCCATATTTCATAGAAGTGCACCCGTCCACTAGGGATAAATACCATTTTTACTTGAATACTATTTTTCCAATATAGAATCTAATTGGGGCGGTCATCTTATAAATTTGTTATAACTTTCCAGGCATACAACCTAATAATTGGAGGTTTGCCTTGAATTTGTCCCCTTCCCACTGCTACAGTAGGGAAAATAAATCTGGGGGGTTAAGTAGCCCCTTGCCCTCTGCTTCCCCACAACTTTTCCCCCAGCAGCTCCTTCACCCTCTCCTTGCTGTCAGACCCTGCTCTTACTGAGCACGCAGCAGGAGGATCAAGAGTTCTCAAAGAGGATAACCAATAACTCTGAAATTACCTAAGCCAATTCCTTCAGTACCCTAGGGGTTCATCTCATCCAGCTCTGCTCACTTGAAAGCATCTAGCTTCCCTTTTAATCTTTACTCTGTTCTGCCATTACTCTAAGCTGCTTGTCACCTTCCCTATCTTTGCTGCCAATTATAATAATCATCTGAAGTTGCCACTATTTGTAAAGACTAAATTTAAAAAGTATTAAATACTTCAGCCTTCTCTGCATCATTAGGTAATTAGATTTCCTTCTGCATTCTGTAAGAGAGCTATGATTTCTTGGGTTTTCCTCTTATTCTTTACATACTTGTAGAACCCCTTTTTATTGTCTTTTTTGCCCCGGCTCAAATTTTGTCTTGGCCTTCGTAATTTTCTCCTGTGTAATATTGTTATGCTCTTCCTTAGTATTCTGACCAAGTTTCTGCTTCTTGTAGGATTCCTTTCTGAGTTTCATTTCATTGAAGAGATTGCTGTCTAGCTGGGCTGGCCTTCTGCTGTGCTTTCCATTCGTCAGTCACATCAGGATAGCTTGCTCTTGTGCTCTTGGGGCTTCTTAAAGTACAGCTAGCTCTCCTTTACTCTTCAGTCTTGCCTCCCAGGAGATCCTGCCTACCAGTTCCTAAAGTTTGTTAAAATCTGCTTATTTAAAGTCCAGTATCTGCTGGTTTCAGTGGCAACACGTAGGGCGTGCACCCCCTGAGAGCACTGTTTAGGAAGCAGGCAGGGGGGCAGGCAGGAGCACCAGTGTCCCCCCTACGAGCACTGGCTGGGGAGTGGGGCTGCCAGCAAAAGCAGCCACGCCACTTCCAGAAGTGGCCAGTGACATTGGAAGAAGGCCAGTCTTCAAGAAAGGGAGGAAAGTAGAGCCAGGGAATTACAGGCCTATCAGCCTGACCTCTATCCTGGAGGAGATCTTGGAAAAAATTATCAAAGAGACCATTCTTGACAAAGTGGCTGATGGCAACATCCTGAGGGTTAGCCAGCACGGGTTTGTTATGGGTAGGTCTTGCCTGACCAATCTCATCTCCTTCTATGACCAGGTGACATATCACCTGGACAAGGAAGAAGAGATTGATGCCATATCTTGACTTTAAAAAAGCCTTCGATCTGGTGTCCCATGATCGCCTCATAGAAAAATTAGGCAACTGTGGCCTCAGCAACATCACAGTCTGATGGCTGGGGAATTGGCTCCAAGGTCAGACCCAGAGAGTGGTAATAGACAGAAGTAAATCATTGTGGTGCGTTGTGACCAGTGGGGTCCCCCAAGGCTCTGTCCTTGGGCCTACACTCTTTAACTTCTTTATTGATAATGTAGACATTGGTATCAGAAGCGGACTGGCCAAGTTCACCAATGACACCAAACTTTGGGGTACAATGTCCACACCAGAGGATAGGCTGATGATCCAGGCTAACCTAGACAGGCTTAGAAAATGGGCGGACAAAAACCTGATGGCATTCAACACCAAAAAATGCCAGGTACTCCACCTTGGGGGAAAAAAACCCACAGCACATTTATAGGCTTGGCAGTGCTACACTTGCTAGCACCATGGCTGAAAGGGACTTAGGGGTCATGACTGACCACAAGACGAATATGAGCCACCAATGCAATATTGCAGCTGGTAAAGTGAGTAAAACTCTGGCTTGCATCCATAGATGCTTCTCAAGCAAATCCCAGGATGTCATCCTCCCATTGTACTCGGCCTTGGTGAGGCCACAACTGGAGTACTGCATCCAATTCTGGGCTCCTGAATTTAAAAAGGATGTGGAAAGGCTTGAGAGAGCCCAGAGGAGAACCATGCACATGATCAGAGGGCAGGAGAACAGGTCCTATGATGAGAGGCTGAGAGCCATGGGACTCTTCAGCCTGGAAAAGCTCATGCTTAGGGGGGACCTGGCGGCTGCCTATAATTATACAAGGGGGGTACAATGGGATTTGGAGGAGTGCCTGTTCACCAGAGTGCCCCAAGGGATGACAAGGTCAAATGGCCACAAACTCCTCCAAGACCATTTCAGGCTGGACATAAGGAAAACTTCTTTACTATCTGAGCCCCCAAGGCCTGGAACAGACTGCCTCCAGAGGTGGTGCAAGCACCTACTCTGGACTCCTTTAAGAAACATGTGGATGTTTATCTTGCTGGGGTGCTTTGACTTCAGCTGGCTTCCTGCCCCTGGGGCAGGGGACTGCACTCAATGACCTTCCAAGGTCCCTTGCAGCCCTAATGTCTATGAAATTAAAACACATAAATGCAAATCTAGGAATCTGTGTTATTGGAAATATAGCATTAACATTTATAAAGTTTCTAGACAAATGGAATTGGTATACCAGAGATGATTTTAGCTTGCAGTTTCCCCTGGAGTGAACATTTGATTTAAGTAAAATTGTTCATCGCCACAAAGACCTTGAGTTAAGAGGTAGTAATATACCACAGACTCAGTGGGACACATTTTTTGATTGGTATGAAGAAGCTTTCAAAAGATGTCAAGAATCTCAAGTTCAGAGTCTTTAGGACTCCCAAGAGAAACTGAAATCTCAGATAAACGAATTAAAACAGAAAAGTGCA
>NW_017728951.1:55173345-55174440 GCF_001723895.1 Crocodylus porosus
GCCCCCGGGGCATGCCCACGTCCACCGGAGGCATGGCATCTGTCTCCTGAAATCTCAACCCCCTCCTCCTGTTTAAGGTCTGGTACCCAGTATGGTCCAGCCCCTTCTTTAAAATCTAAAAAGGCTCAGCTTATGCCTTTACGCCAACTTCCAGGGCAAGGTCCAAATGGGAAAACTACAATCACAGTCCCTGTCTCCTGGACCCCAGGAGATCTCCTAAACCTTGTTAAACAATTTCCCAATTTCAGAGAGGAATCCCAAAAATTTAGAGATGAATTAGACACTGTAATCCAATGTTATAATCCAACATGGGCATATTTGAACCAATTAACGAGAAGTGTTCTGCCCTCTGAGGTGTGCAACCGCCTCATTGCACAGGCTACTTGGCCTACTCAAGACCCCGGCATAGGAGATCACTTAGCAGATGCCCGAAGATACCTTCTTGAGGCTGTGCTTAAAATTTGCCCCAGGAAAACTGACTGGGCCAAAATACATAACTGTATACAAAATAAAGGAGAATCCCCAGCAGACTACATGGACTGATTGAAACTAGTATTTGAGAGACATTCTGGTATTGAAAATGCAACTGAAACTGCCCCAGAAGTGGTGGCTTCCACTTTTGTCCACAGACTTCTTTCTAAAGTCCAGGAACAGTTGTGCACAATTGTTTTAGGTTGGCAGACTAAGCCACTTGCAGAACTAGTCACCATTGCAAACCATTGTACAACCTGCCAGGAAAAGAAAAAGGAATCCATGGAAACTAAGCTAACGTCATTACAATTACAGACTTTAGGCAGGGGCAGAAGCCGAGGTTTCCATCAAGGACAGTTCAGAGGCAGGGGACATGGTCGTGACATGAGACAAGGAGGATTTCAGTCCCAAAATAATGACAATTGTCATTATTGTGGCCAACCAGGACACTGTAAGGCTCAATGTCCTCACTGGCCTGGCCAGCTGGAGATGATGTTTAACCCGCCACCACCTCCTCTCACTCAATTCTTTGTCCTGAATCAGGGAGGATCCTGTTAGGCCAGCCTGAGGAACAGTAACATCATCACAGCCCCACTTCTCCCACTTAATCAAATTGATCCCTTC